>NW_020271193.1:3839214-4168229 GCF_002803265.2 Melanaphis sacchari | reverse complement strand
GGTCGGGCGGGCGGCGCCGGTAGGGGGGAGCCCTTCGCCGCGCGCGCCGTTCCACCGTCGTGCCGGCGCGCGGTGGCGGGGAGAGTTTGGTCGTCGTCGTCGTCGTCGTCGTTGTCGGCGGCGGTGGGGGGACCCGACGGAGAGTTCTCGTAGTCGTCGGCCGCCCGAACCGCACACTCGCCGAAACGAACCGCTCACGTACGGACCGGTGTCTGCGTGCGCGCTCCACACACACACACCACCGTAAAGTAATTGTTGTGTCGTCGTCTCTTCTCCGCGATCAGTGTGTGTCAACATAAATCGTTTTTTATTTATTTTATTGTTTTTTTTTTTTTTTAGTTTTTTTTTTAACAATAATTATTGCCTGATATTTTTTTTAATTCGCTCCGACCGCGGTCGTATATAGCAGTCGTATAATATAAACCTCCGACTGGGACCCGTGTTATTGTGTGCCTGTGCGTCCGTCCCGCGTTTATTTATTTGAATATTCACCACCGGCCGTATAAATACATCGCCGTCGTCGGACTGATACGGTTTTCGTCGTTTTCCCACCATCCAACCCGCACCCCCCCCAGGTGCGTTTATATGCGTTTGGGCCGTGCGTTTTCCCGTCGACAGATCACTGTAAACCGAAAACCGCACCCGCACACGATCGCGATCATCCCTCGCGCGTCGCCGGTCATTTGAATTTTATGTGAACATCGACGAACGAGTGCGCGTCACGCCGGTGCTGCCACCGTGCATAGCCATCGGAGCTGTAAATCCGTCCGCCGTCGGCATGAAGTACGATTTCGCGATGGAGAACTGCTTAGGGACCGACTATCCGAACCTGCACGAACTCAACAAGAACTGTTACGGGTTCTCGCCGGCCAGCGTGCAGAACGGGCCACAGGCCGCCGCGGCCGCGGCCGCTGCCGACGAACAGACCATGTACAAGGTAATAATACCGATCACGTCGACCGACCGTGAATACCTTAAATAATCTAATTTTATTACATTATAATATACCTAATATCTTAACGAGAACGAATCGGGCCGCGATCCGACCGAAACCCTCGAAAGTCGGGATTACCCCTAGCAACCGTACCTCTGGTACATCACGCGACCAGCAGGGACACGTCAGGACTTTCCGTCTCGGCTCCTCGGCGAATTTCCTTAAATGCCGATTTTCCCCGCCTCTAGGTCCTGGCCGACCGTCAATAATAATTAACGCTCGGGCGTGATAATAATATATGACGTTGTGCCCGTACATATTATTTAAAACGATTATTATAGCCACGGTTCCCTGTTCTCGCCGCTTTCTAATACTTTCGTCCGCGGCTGCTGAATAGCCTATTGAGTCTTGTATTGTAGGAACATTGAGAAAAAATCCAACCTATATGCGTGCGTATATGCCCGTACCTGAATAATCCGGAGATCACGGCACGCTACTAATGCGACCAGAACATGTCAGATAATCAATTATACTTGCTTTTTTTCTTTATTATTATTATTATTATTATTAGTATTATTATGTTTTATATGCATTTCGTCGGTCGAATCGTCGTCCGAGAGTTTTCCCTCTTGTTGTTTGCCGGTCAACTAAAAAAAAAAAAAACCCAAATGCATCACGACGACCGTTATCATTGTGCAGGGTATTATGCCGCGCGCGAGTGTTTGTTTGTTTGGAAACTATATAAAATTTTTAAGGCGAATACGCCGCAGGTAGGTATAGTTCCTTTCCCCGGAATCGGTCGTTCGACGTCCAAAACTCTTCAGCTTCACGATACCACCTAACGTTATAGACACATGATACACACACCGTAGTGACGATATGTACTAGTGATCCGCCCACGATTCTTTCTAGCACGCCGTTAAGTACAAAGATTTCGAATCCGAAATTCTGGCAATCGGTTCACCGCGCCGATGAGGCACAGAGCACGCGCTATTTGTCATCTATTGGCTTGTTAAAAAGAAAGCCATCTGCCCGTCTCCCTCACGCGTGTGCGCGCGGTCTGCACAGTGTCCAAAAGACTATCAACACAACCGTACAGCATTTGACGTGTGCGACAACTGTAAAAAACTGATTTTTTTTTTTTTTTTTTTTTTGTCAAACCATCAAACGACCTACATTGCACGTACACTCGCACACGTGAAATGTCGTCGTGTAGGATAAAACTTAATTCCAGCATAAGCCACTTATCATTGCACACCGAAGCTGTTTTCGCCGTTATATAGAAATATGATGAACCGCACGTTCGAATACTCTTCCATCAACCGTGCATGTATAATATGTGCCAACTAAATAACGCCGTACTCATCCTTCTTTTGTATAGTAGGTAACGTTTTAACAACTGTCACACGCGCTCACGGAAAAAAAAAATCAATATTGACGTTTTACGAAACGTGTTTGATATGCGGTAAAAAAAAAAAAAAAATATATAAAGCACCCGCAGGATAATGTGCTCGTCTGTGTGTGTGTGTGTGTGTGTGTGTGTGTATGTGTGTGGTGTGTCGGAACACCGAGCATAAGTAAGTATATAAATCGCGGCGGCGGCAGCGTTGCCAAGTCGAACCGCCGTCGCGGCGTGCAGCGGGGTGTCCGCCACGGACAGATAATAATAACGTCATCGCAGCCGTCGTTATCACCGGTGGCCGGGCCGGTAAAATTATATTATTATATAGAGTAATAATTAATATCATATTATAATAATAGTTATCGATATCGTTCCATTATTATTATTATTATTATTGCATATCTTAACGTTTAAGCGCGCCGCACACACTCCGCGGGCGCGCAGTGTACCTACTTACCTCCAAAACGTTTCTCGTCATAATCTCTCCTACACGTATACGTGCGGCACTCGAGATAGTAGAATAACCTGACATGATATTATTATAACAAAATAATTATCTCAATTTTTTTTCCTTAAATCCGTTCTGTACTGTACATCGTCGCCCTCGAGTGTGTGTGTGTGTGTGTGTGAGTGAGTGTTTGCTGCGAGTTTTCTCACACGACGAAAACGACATACAGCAGTGTGTACAATATTATGTATCTGTGTATAGCCATGGTGTATATATATATATTTATATATATATATAAATGCACACGCGCGACACACACAAACTAATGAAGAGTTCATTAGCCTTGAAACGTGGTGTGCTGGCCAAGTGTTTAGTAGGATCAAAACGTCGGAAACACGAAATGGCATTACAACATTTTGGGATTAACGATAACGGACAAGTGTCGCTAAAATTCGAACTGTGCAGTGTGGCTTTCGTTGGACCGCTATACTTAAAATACTCGCACTCGTTCGTTCCGAGTAGACATCGTTATCGGCGACTTGCGGAAAGAGATAAAATTCGTACGAAATCCACTGCCGCCGGTCTTTTATCACGGGTACAATTATTATTAATATTGTATATATATATATATATACAATATAATATTATAGCATTATAATTTTACTCTCAAAGTCCAAAAGTCTCCACCGCGTTACGCACCGGCTTTATTTATAAATATATAAAAAAAAAAATAAATAATTTCATGACAATGTCTGTGATTATTAAAATTATTATAATGTTATCGTTTTGAAACTGGCAATTAAAAATATAACGTCGTAATCTATTTCATACTCCGTATGTTCGCGGTGGTAACGATTCGGACTACTTTAGCAAACGTTATTATAATAATAAAGACACAGTGTATAGGATATAGGAGGAGAAGGCGAGATAAAATATATATTTCATCTCGTAGTTGGTTCTTATTTTCGTCGTCGTTGTTGTCTCGTTAGCCGATTTCGAATTTAATAGGTTTCAGGAAATGGAGTATTGTCATTCGTCGTAACCTTGTGAAGCGACCACGTGCGGGTGTTAAACTATTGCGTTCACCGCCACGTCGTAATCCTTATTTTTTACGCCACAGCGTCCTTAAAATATCTCTGGCAAATTTTCGTTTCTGTAATTATAATAATATTATTATTCGCATTCCGTTTTACATTCCTAAAACCGCGCAGTTTCGGCACTATGTACAAACTCGTAGTCTAATTGCTGGTATCTGCAGTTTCGCGGTGCGCAGGCGCTACGCCGTCAAATCATTATTATTATTATTATTAGGTATATCCAGTAGTCTAGTAAAGAGTAAAAATATACTTTAACATTATTATGGTTGTTGTTTTATCATTTGGCGCCACTGCCGCCACCGCCACTGTCGGTGCGCGGTAATAAATTCACGACGAACGTACGAAGACAAAAAGGATGGTCGGAACGTGTGGCGACGGTGGCGGCGATATTGGGAGAGGGAAAACGATAATTATACGTGTTCGTAATATACGACCGTAAAAAACAGACTCCTCTCACGCACAAAATATTAAAAAATTTATATATATATAAATGCATATACCAACCATATGGGCTAACAATGACAGTGCACACGGTCTCGTGGTCGCGCATAAATGTTTTGAAACATGTTAAAAACTGTTGCACGCAATACATGATGCCCGCTATGCAATATGTATGTGTGTATGTGCTTGTTTGCGTGTGTCTGTGTGCGTATATTAAATACGTACCTAGGTATATAATGTATGTACGTGTGTGTGTCTGTGTGTGAGTGTATGTATACGTATATGCAAATTAGGCTATAGTCGCCCACCTAAAAGTTATTAGAGAGACGCACGCACGCGCGCTCGCGCCAAATGAATGGTAACTGAGAAGTACACATATACATCTGCCGAGCGACACCTCGATACATACCTACCTCGTACGATAATATATACATAAAGCGACGACAGTCGTTCATCCACATGTAATATTGTCATATAACAGCCGCCGCCGCCGCCGTCGTTGTCGGCAAAAGCTTTTTAGTATGCTACCGTGTAATGTCTATATTATAATGTAATCATAGTCGAAAGGCGAGTGGTGACACACACGGCCGTAGGTTTATAATAATATAATATACGGTATATGGTTAGGAGTAAGGTGCCCGTCAAAACTTTAACCGATTACTTTAATAATTAATGATATAATACACTCACGTTGTAAATTAATAAAATTATGTGTGATTATGTAATTCATCATTATTTATCTGTTATTATATATAGGTAGGTAGATAGGTATACTCACTCAATATTATAAGTACTTTATAAATACATAATACGTGCTTTTGCGATGTAGGCATGTTGGTTTAAGTCTAGACCGCTCATTACTGGACCATCCTATGCGTTTTAACAACCATAGCCATCCATTGCAGATTATATACATATATATATATATACATTATACGTACATAGTAGATATTTTTAATATTTGTATTTAAGTAGGTAATCTTCCCCGAACACTATCACTCGTGTACTTATCGACTTATCCACGGGTTATTATTTTATTATTATTGTCAATAAAACCGGTACCTATCTGCCATAACTGTTGGTAGAAATTAACAGAATGTCGTTGGTATATATATGAAAAAAACTCGTTTATATAGGTCTTCAATATCAATACACACATTATAGTACTCGTTATGTGTTCGATTATGCATATGATGTTGTGTTCGTGTATACATTTTTTTTTTCGGAAGGCTTGTGGGAACCGGTTTTTTACGTCAAATGCACACGCGTTCACTTCGCTCGCGCGACGATGGTGAACGATATGGTTCCGAACGTGGGCGGCGTGGGCTTCCCCCAGAGCGGCACGACGTATCTACACGATCCTAAAAAAATGACTAAAAATACACGGACCTCAAGCAGTCGAAAAACATGTGACAATATATTATAACTCGCACTAAAATAAAATTATAGCTATCGCCTAATCTCGAGTCTTATGCGGTAATGTATCCGCCGACACGCAGCTTCCATCACGTGAGAACGAGGCCGCCTTGGCTGGGGTTGCAACGACGGTTCGTGGCGGCGGGGGCGGAATCGTCGGATGTCGAGTACTATATTATATTACCCCATCAACCGGCACATATTATACGCGGGATTTATTACGCTGGCGCGGCTGCAGGATCTATCGCGTATCTCGCCCGTCGTATACGAGAGTCGGAAATTCGTCGTCGTCGTCCTACGCGGGAAATAAGGTGGCAAATTTTCGAAATTAGTTCCGTCGACTGAACGCGGGGGAAATGGGCACAGCTAGCGAGCGAGAATGAGAAATCGAGATACACCATATGTGACGTCTGCTACGGCGTTTATAATAATATTATAATGTACGTAATATTATGTGTCATGTGTAATATAACCGACGGGGTTCAACGGGTCACACCGTAAATCCTGCGCAGTGAAATGCTCCTGCCGGAGCCGCCTTCGACGATTTAGCTTGTAAAATGTGCATTCTTCGGGTTCGTTAAATTACTGTACACGCACGTCGTCGCTGCCAAGACGAATCAGTCACGGCCGCCTCTTCGTCGTCTGCACATCACGATAGGTTCTTCAGGTTTTCCGCTCGGTATTAATAATATAATATAATATTAAAACAATTATCATACACACGACATATTGTTATAATATACGGTTTGTGACGTGACATCCTCTGACGTGCAGTATAATATGTCTCCCACCTCTCTTCCAAACAAATAGTCTACAAAAATGCTTCGAACATTTTTTTTTCCGACCGTCTCGTAAGCCTACCTAACTTATACCTGTTACAATAATATACAATATTACCTATGCCTGCACGTGTGCGCGACACACCTGACAAGTGTCGCTGTCGTCCACGCGCGCGCATTTTTAATACCATGTTTATCCGTCGTAAATATTTGTTCTATCATCGTCGTCATCAAGGGGTTCCGCGTTCATCGACGATCGCCGCCACCGCCGCCGCCGTCGCCTGCATGTCTCTGCAGTAATATATAACATAATAAACACACACACACAAATACATATACATATATACACACATATATATAGGCCGAATTTATGGGCTAGCCGTGTATCGTTATAATATTGCGTAGGTACTCGTCAAAAGTACACACGATTGGCGTGCAAAAAAAAAAAACAAAACACTAATCGTCTATTCGAATGAACTCCGTCGACAATATTATAATAATAATTACATTTCGTACATAACGACTTGAATATAAATATTTATGTTTATTGTTGCTTACGATTATTTGTTTTTATTCTTTCACTGCCTGTACGACTGCAGTCGATCGAAACGTATACTATTATAACCGAGTTAGACAACTAACTATACGATAAGCGCTCCATTGCATGATTTGTGGTTATTTTTCTCCCGCCAACGGAGCACTTGTACGCGCACTTAGTTATAATGACGGATTTATTGACATTGGCGGTTTCATCTCGGCTCGTCAACGATGCTTGGTCTTTTCCCGCGGCGGCAGTCTACAAGCGTTATCGAATGATTAATACATTCGTCATTATTAGGTTATAAAAAATCTAATCGGTAAATCCGTTTAGGGTTAAAGCTATACTGCAGTAGTTTTTCGTTTCCCCCCTCGTACGTCATACACACACATACGCGCACGCGCGCGGCACGTTGCGATATGCCATGAAGAGTGACCAAACACCTCGGTCGTCTCGCGGTCGTCGTCCTCTTCTCGACAACGGGTCCCTCTCTCTGGGGGCGATTTTTCTAACGGACAAAAAAGGGTGACGGCCACAGCAGTAGTGCTCCGGGTTATTTTTTCCACCCTTTTTTTTTCGGTGGCGAGCTTCTCGCGCGCGCGCTTTGGCTCGATCGCTAGAGAGAGCGGTGGCGGGTTAATGAAACACAAAAAACCCGATTGTATGTGTACATGAATGTTTGTGTGCGTAGTGTATACCCCCTTTGGTTAGGTTCCATTTTTACTTGCATTATGTGTGTGTATGTTGCACGCAACCGCCGCCGCCGTCGATTGTGCAATAATCCGAAAAGAGGGTCTCGTGCAATGGGAGTAATGAACGTGCAGGGAATACATACACGCACGCACACACTGCAGCATACAGTACCTATATACTCGCGTATATATCGACAAATTGGTCGACTTAATTGAACGGTGAATATTGGGGAGAGTTGGGTCATTAAAAAATAAACGACGTATTTTTTTGTATCGGTATATAATATATTATATTTATATTTTTGAGGATACGCGCCACAGCCACGCCACGGCGCGCGACCGATGCCAAAATATTAGTCTCCGCCGGCCAAAAAAAACCGTATAAATAGACGAAGAATTAATGTTCCTAAAACGTTGTCGTCGTCGTAGTCGTCGTTGCTGTCATGTACATTATACTTATTATATTATATATTCTGCTCGGTCGTTTCATAAAGAAATAAAAAAAGAAAATACGACTACACCGAGCGCGCGCAGATTCGATTATTACACGCGCGCGCGTGTAGGTCAAGTTTTTTCGTTTATACAGGTACTACATATAAAAAAGGGGTGACTTGTATTTTGATTTTTTCTTCTCGGGGTTTTTTTTTTATCGTAAGAAATAAAAACAAGTGTTTCCGCTCGACCGGTGTAGGTCGGTGTTGTAGTGGCGGAGGGAAAACAACAGTTATCGATAATAAAATTCAATCGCGAGACGCGATGCTTATGAATTATATATAAGAGCGGACGGAAAGAAAAACCGAACACAATTTGTTTTGCTAATGTACGCAGCGTTTGGAAATCGATATATTTTAACTATATAGAGCGGGGTGTTTGAAAATGAGAATATAGTTTTTTTTTTTTTTTTTTTTTTGTCAACGGTTAGTTAAATTTAGTTAAGGTATATAATGAATACTGGCTAAAATGTACGTTAATTATAAAATTGTTTTTCCTAAACTCTGTCGTCGGAAATCGTAATGTTTGTTACCTACTTGCGCTAATTGGTTTCGATTTTGTATATATAGGTACACTGGGTGACTGATTAGAAATCTGTGTTACAAAACTGTTGTGGAATTTATATGAATCGTATAACACTCCTACCATTTTGTAATACGAACTATACTGATCAACCCGTATATATAGGTATATATTATGCTCATGGCACGTATTGTTGTTACAGGGTCGCGGTAGGAAGCGGGGCGTGAACAAAGGTAGAGACGGTCTCGGATGGTCGAGTGTGGACCACGGAAACCCAGAGGTAAGTTTCGATTGTTTATTAGTTATGTATATATATATATATATGTGGCTTATTAAGGCGTCATATACAATATATATAAGAATTATAGTTGTTGTTTCGTCTTCCGATTTAAAAAAATATCATAATCTGAAAATAATACCGTAGTGCGTAGTGCTTTTTAAAATAATATCGATCGTATCCGCTCTCGACGCCGATTTTAAGAATCACCGGAAAAAATAACCATAGTATAGGATTGTGAATATAATATATTACTACTATATAGTATATATCATTATACATATAATATATAAACGAGTTTTGTTTGGGTGCATTGAAACGTTTCAGTATAATATATAGTATATACATTATATACATTTTAGTATTATAGTATATGGATAGTGGGTACATATTATTATATACGATAATAGACATCACTCGTAATTAGTAATTACTTCCTAACGTGTATTATGCGGCGATAAAACACGATTAGACCGGTTTTATTATAATATTATTGTAATATGTATTTCAGTTCACGAACGGTTACGAAAAACCTACTATTATATCCGATGCTGACATGTTATTGAACGTCCAAAGTCGTTGGTAGGTTCGAAGCTGAAAATAGTTTTAGTTAGGTTATAATATTATGATATTCGCTTACTGTTGGTTTACATTATTCTTTTGAAACCTTGGTAATTTTTTTAAGTACGACATCATTTTTAATAAATACACGCGCGATAACCCCCATCGCGCTGAAAACAAACTCTGAGAAATAAGTCTATTAAAAATCTCAACAAATTATACACCTGTGACTGTGTGATAACACTTAGGTATAATAATAATTACCGCTGAAAAAATTATGTATATACAACTCTTGCATGTCATTAGTGCGGCGCGAAAACGATAACAGGCGCATAATATGTATATCATTGCAGTTTTACACCTATTATAATATATAGGTAACAGTTTAGCTGTATATATATATATATAAATCATGCTGCACGCGTACGCCTCCGTTGTTGTGTTTTATCGGTAAATTTAATTAATTACCAATAGATTGTGCATGTGAGTATGACTCGTAGGAATATGCTTTCTTTTAAACTGGCAGACTACCTACATATTATTATACACTAGTACGCAAACCAATTGTTTTTTCTTATGTTTCAAATAAAAATCAATTTCTACTGACGTTTTTATATACCGAGTAATAGTATACTTAAACATATTATATTATTGTACATTTTACCTACCTTATTAGTTGTAGTATTCATCGACGAAATTCTTCTTTAAATTTACTATTATTATTATCACACGGTTGTTTCGAATACGCTTTTCACGTGTTTCGGCTACTTTCATTACATTTGCAGTGTATATGTGGAATAAAATGCGTTTAATTTCGAAAATAAAAGCATACAAATTAAATCAGCGACGGACATTCATGATAATCCTCAGAACGAGAAATTCGTTTTTATGCCATTCGCCGCCGACGAACGTCTTTTTACCTAACACCGGACACTTATATCGTTTGCAACATGTTTCAATTAGCTGACGCCAGTTATCGTATAGAGAATTGCACCCGGGAGAGAAAAGATTAAAGTAGGTATACGTACGAGAAGTGTTTGGAAAAAAAATGTGAGCGCCTCGTGTTTACCACGCCTCATCTTTTTATCATATAATACAAACATACAGTATAAGTATAAATAATTGCTAACAGATTTATATACATTAATATAATCGCGTCATTATTTAGTATGATGTTTTGCAACGGTGCACTCGGTAATTTAAATTATACATATAGTTATATCGAGGATAAAAATAATGATAATAATAATACAATACATATAAAATAATAATCGGAGATTGCGGTCGACACCTACGACGTGTTTTGTAGATATATGTAGCTTTTATCCGGTTTAGTTCTGGTTTTTTTAAGTTTATAACGATGAGCTACTAAATATACGCTATGAATCGTGGTTTCGTGTTACATAATCGATGTTGGTCGCTATTGGTATGGGGACGAAAAATGATTATTATTATTATATACATATTTTTTTTTTTTGCACAGCCGGACAAACCGGTGTGTTGGTGTGCTCGCGTACGATTGTCATCGTGCATTATTTACGAACCGTTGATTTTTTTTCGCTTTTTGTAACCCCTCAAATCGAGAACGGGTCGAATTTAATTGAATTAGAAATATAAAAAACCTGAAGCCTTTTCGTTCTACTGCGCATATATATATATATATATATATATATATATAAACCTATCCGTATATTTATGTTTATTATGTATATACTAAATACACATATATTTTATATACCATCACACGTATGCATATTTAGGTATATAGAAGTATAGAACCCCTTTTTTATCTACCTGCTTCCTATACCCCATGCACGTGTACACACGTGACCGCTAAATTGGAGGAATTATCGGTCTGTCGTTTTTTTATTATTATTATTATTATTTAATTATAAAAGAATGGTCAGTGGGTATACGTACGTGAAATTCGATTTTTCCAATGTTGTAATTTGCATAATATTACATCTATAATTCAATACATTGGTCACCCATCATCTGTCGCACGTCCCGGAAAAAAAATATTCGATAATTTTGTGTCTTGTGCGGGCAATGTACAATTTTATTGTTTTGTGTTGTGATGCCGCGACATCAATTATCGCTGTGACCGTGCAAGGGTTATTTTTTTTTTTACGAATCCTCTGTGTTTTTGAGCTCGTTTCATCAACACTAGGAATTTTGCGGTCGACTAGGTCGCCGCTCCCGATTATTACAGTTGAGTAATATCTATAACGTCATTTTTCGTGTAAATAATAATACCTATAGGACACGGGTAAAGCATATATTATAATATGATTGACCATAAAGTATATTATAATATCGTGTACCTAATAATCCTTAATAATATCGTTAATATCGGTATTGTATACATACGCGATATATTTATATATTATGATTTATCAAAACACGCTCCGTCCAATTTTTCACGTATTAATTTAATCAGATTCTAAAATTTGGAGTTTTTTTTTTAATATTATTTTCAATTTTTTGAATTTTTTTATATCGCATAGAAAGTGATGTGTATTGGTACAAATTTATTTTACTGAATACCATATCTTCCAAACTTATTACAACGGACCTATCAATTTTGTGAACAGAGTTAAATATCTTAAAACTAATCGTTCACATTATGATTTTGATACGTCTAAGTGCACAGAAAAATTATCCGATGAATAATTTACGGTAGAAAAGGGAGGTCGTCATTTAAAAAGATCAAAGCGTGTACTTCCTCATAAGATATTTCTTTATGCAGTAAAAAAAAATATTTAATAATCTGAAATTATGGTCTTTTGGGTATACTAGAAAAATCCATTGACCAGGTTATGAAAAACTGTATTGTCGGAGAAAAAAAAGATATATTTACTAACACGACGAACAGTAAAGTATTACCTACTTATAGATCAACAGTATACATATTCCCGTTGAAGTCCACAGCATCACTCAGCTATGTAGGCGCCTACTGGAGAAGATATTTTGTATATATATATATAAAAAAATAAAAATATGTAAATAAATCGCTATCAGCTACTGGCTTAAACCGTCGTCGCTCGAAGTATATTATATGGACCACCACCGGTGCAGTGCGGTAGCCGTCCGGCCGAACACCGCCACACAGCGTTTATTCGTTTTGTTTTTTAACAGACATTTTTAAACGTACCCGCACACAGGCAGCTTGTCGCCGTGTTTAATATTGCATATGTGTGTGTGTGTGCGTTCCGCCCGCGGCTGAGGCGGCAGCAGCGGGCTCGCGCGCCGGGTGAGCACATAAAACGCGTGTGTCGTTGCGCGTATAGCCGCCCAAATGTCGGAATTCGTTTCGTACAACCGTCCCCTCCCTCGGCGTTTCAGTTGCAGCCGATGTCTGCCGCGGAGAGGAGGGTCTGTGCGTTTACGTTTTTTTATTTTTTATTTTTTTTTTTTTAACGCACACCACATCATACAGAGCGATTGCCGCCGCTTCCACGACGATTTGTTTCCCTCGCGCCGGGTGTACGCGGTATGAAGTTTTTGGCACGTTTTGACCGCGAGACTTTGGCATGTTTCGTTTCGAGTATCGCCCGCCCGCGATATACGTATATTGCGTCGAAGAGAGTCTATAGCTGTACAATGTCGTCCACTCGATATCATTAACAACCGTCTTTGTACCGTCTCCGTCGCCCGCGAGATATTTTCGACTTACAAAACAGAAAACTGTTTATATTTAACACGTTACTCTGCAGTTTCTCCAGATCATGGTTTACGCAGCTGTTATCGGCTGCAATCGCCTCCCCCCCCCCCCAGTAACGTTATCGTTACGAAATCGACATCGTAATAATATCTCACAAGCGCGCGGTACAGATTCAATCGGAGTCGATACTTTACCTGAGACCGGCCGCGACGCACAGATCGCATTAATTATTTTTAGTATATTTTATTTACGCACATGCATCATTCGAACGTTGGGCGTGTTGCCGTTTTGACAACGTTTTAACAATAATAATAATTATAATATTACTATAACAACGTGAGCGCGCGTACACGATAATATATTATTAGTTGTTAGTTATTAGTCATTACTAAAAAATTATACTACGGCGGCGGCGGCTGCGTCGTACCTATATCGTACGGCGCGCCGCGACCGACCTTGGACATGACATCAGTGCGCGCGCCGCCGTGCGGTACGTACGAATATTATAAATTATAATATATTAAAATATTATTATTATTATTATTATTACTATCGAAAACGCGCGCTACAGACAGCCGTCCGCCACGTGAACGTGAACCTCTCCATATAAGCGCGCGACCCGACGAGGACTTGACTGGCTATATAGGTAATATAGTAATCGATTGGGGTCGGACGTGGGTCTCTTTATTTTTTTTTCAAAATTTTCGTCTTAAACGGGCTCTCGAGGTTTTTGTGGACAGTCCGAGACGGCGGTCAACCGCACGATGCGTATAAAATACACCAATGATAGTGATAATAATTATTATCATTTATTATCGTTATCATATCGGTGTGATGTGGCATAACAAAATATTATTATTATTGTTGTTGTTAAAAGTCGCACTCAGACGATCGTCGCGTCATTTCAATATTAAACAATAATTATTCACAAAATTCCGTACGATATATCCGACGAATGATGATTACAGCAGACGACTTTCTACCTACGCGTCGATATCATTGTTACGCCACGGTGGAATATTATTCAGCTCTCGCAAGTCAAATCTCGATTGCCGCGTAATCGCGCGCGTCATGTTTTTTTATTTATTTACTGCGGCGTGTCTGGCAACGCTCGTGTGTTCAATGTGCACTTGACGGTTTGCTTATAGTTGCAATGCGACGAGGACGACCACGTGATTCGAAATAGCTGGTTTAATAATATGATGTTCTGTTCGAAAAATAGTTTTTTTTTTTTTTTAGATTAAACTACGGATCGTTTTTGTTTTTTTATCAAATATTTCACATTACGTCTGCTTATCTTTCCGTCGTTTATTTTCGTGTGATTGACAGCAAAACCCCGTTGTTTACGTGGTGGATTTATTATATAGGTGTGTTAGGTATTTGAGCGACTTTGATCGAAGATTTAGAAAAATATTACATAACTTTATTTGAAATTTGATTTTTTTCACCGTTTCTATAGTATGACGAGACATGTGCTGAAATCAAAAACACGCAGCGTTGCTAATAAACAATATTTATATGCGCAAAAAATAGTGTGAATGTATAAAATGTAATATTTAAGGCAACGGCGATGGCGACTTCTTTGTCGGATGGTTTAAAGTATTTTTTTAAAACGAGTTTTCATTTTGATATTCACACAAAACTCAAGTGACTAAACTAAAATATTATAATGTAATATCGTTACTCCACATCACAGAGCAATAGATTCCGCGATGTGCGGGACGTTTATCAACGGCGGCGTCGCGGTACATTTGAATCGTTTCAATAGAAAGTCACGATGATTCGTCTCTCATATAATATTTCCTGCGGCGACTTATTTACGAAAAAAGCGAACGTCAAATCCGTTACGAAATTCGACGACACTTTTTATTTTTTATTGCGATTTCGTTTTTTATTTCGTTTGCATTGAATAAAAAACCGGTAAACTATATATTGCAGCGAGTAGCCATCACACAATGTTTATTAATTCATTATTTTAAATATATTTGTATAGAAATGTATATAATATGCACATACATGAGATTTATGCAATGATTTTCCGAATGTCCTAGAAACTATTGCGTGGTGGATTAACTGGTCGTACTTCACTTATTTCAGATCAATATTGCACTCTGCTTTAAAAAGGTTATGTTTGAATTATTTCATTTTAATTAAAAAACATTTTTTGTATTCAGTTTGACCAATCAGCCGACATTGGCTGAGGGATTTTAAAAGGACACATTTATTTAATATTTTTTAAGTACATATTTAGGTATACACACATTTTCTTTTGAATTTAGTCTTAGAACTAACACTCGTTTAAGTTTTAAAATATCGTTGTTCAAAATAAGGGCTTTTGTCGATAATACCAAAGCATTTTAAACTTAACGATGATTGATTGACTACATATACAAAAAGAATATAATATATGTTATTCTTGAGATTAATGGGTTTTATAGTGTTATAATTATTACATAGGTACTATAGATATATAAAAAATATTAATTCTGTATCGACCAAGAATCGTTAAATCGATGACTAATATACAATCGTTTCAAAACTCGTTTTTAATCCTAGTGTTTTTTGATCATTTCTATTTATCGTCAATGTAATAAGTGCAATTTGACTAACCCAGAATTATGATATTGCAGCATGTATAACTGCCGTCATATCCTAATGGTATAATGTGTATTTATCGTGTACATATATAAATACATAATTTTATACTCGTATAGTCGGTGAGTAATAATTACCGAATCATAATAATAATAATACGTTTGAAGGAAACTCATAAAAACACTCATCATAAGTTCCACTCGACGACTGTATGAATTACTTCTGATCGCTTCTAATCAAAACGCTTCTAGTGTTAAAATCTCGCCGCGTTCAGTCCCGAAGTCGTCGAGGCCCCTAGTCAATATATTATTATTGTACTGTATTGTAATAATAGGCTGACATGTTTTCGCTCGTGTATATTAATTGCAAATTAATTAATGAACGCGTGTGCTGAAGAACGCGCACGTGGACTTAATGAAAGTAATTCCGAAACGGAACAATAATTAAGTATACTATTATTATTTTGCCGCCGACCGCGACGGACGGGTTCTGTGTGTCTTTTGTTTGCTCGAGTTATGTTTGAAATTTACAACCACACTGTATATCATAATACGCGTATTATAATATAGCGAGGCCGACCAATATATTATTATTATTATTGTTATTATCATAAAAGACGATCGGATTTTCAAAAAATAAACTCTTTTACTACGTATTATTATTATTATTATTACTATTATTACTATTATAATGTACTGCACTTGGCCGCCGTCGATGTTTATCGCGTCCAGCTCCATCGATGGCAGCAGCAGCAGCAGCAGCAGCAGCAGCAGCAACAGCGGCGGCAGCGACAGCAGCTGAAAACCCGGTTTTTTAGTCGCACGCACCAGTCGTCTCTCTTTTAACCCTAACGCGTCGTCGGGCGCACGTTTTTTAAAAAAAATTCACGTCTACTTATACGCCGCTCTAACACACACACACGCACACTAATCGGTCGAGCAGGACCCTCTTCCACATTATATATAGTTATGTATATACGATGTTACGTATATTATGGAGGTATATAATATTATATTATACGGTGTGTATACTCGTCTCGCGTGTGTGTTGCGCCGAAACCGGTCCACACTCGACCCGTCGACGATCGTGTGTGCGGCGTATATGCGCCTCTCTCGGACCCCCCGAAAAAAAAAAAAAATGAAAAAAGAAAACGGACAGACAGACAAGCGAATAAATCCGATGGTCGACGGCGGGTGCGGGTGCGGAGATAATCATCGGCGGCGGCGTCGGAGCGACCCGCGTGTGTGTGTTTTACACCGCCATGTTAGCCACGGTCGTCGGCGATCTGTTTCTTTGTCGAGAATCGAGATTTCGATATTTTTTTTTTCTTTTCATATCGTTTTAATCGTATTCATAACGTACTGTACTAGCGCATACAAAACGTTATACGTTTTCGAGAGATTTTTCACTATTTCACACGCACGCCGCACAGATACGACGGACGCGACCTTGAATTTTACGTTCCGGCCAAGGTCGGGCTGGCGGCTCCCGTGATAACGCGTAGCACTGTCGTCGTCGTCGGATGATAACAACACACACAAACACACCATACATAAGCATAATAACACGCTGCACGATCTTTTTGATAACACGTGTTACGTACGATTATTGTAATGTTATTATATTCCCATCGACGCCGTATACGGCCGGCCTTGGTCTCGAACCACGTCGGTTCCTATGTGCCGAGCGCGCCACTGGGTCATGCTATGACCCGGAATCGTTTTCGTTTTGTCAGTATATTAATAATATATATCTCGAAACGCGTATATTAATGTATATTATCACGCTCTTGCTGATACGTTTAATATTATTGTTAAGTGGTAATAGGAATAATAATCAAACAACAATAATTCCGCGTACGGGTCTACCGCGGCTGGTGTTCGGCATTGCCAATAATACTCGTTGTCATAGTCGCTGACCGTCGGTCGTACTACGCATACGCATGTTGTAAATAGTCCGACTATACTAGAATAATAATATTACATTAAACTAAATAATTATGATTAAATATCGCCACAGCCGCCGGTGGTTTTATAGATTACCATTATAATAACGTGCCTGTCCTCGAGCGAGCGAAAAATATAATATGCAAATTATTATTTACAAACTAGGTATTTTATCGGTGCTAGATGACGTTTTTTTTTTTTTTAGTCAAAACCGGAAATCAATCATACAATTTATACGGCGAATTTCATCGATTCTGACAGACCTTTTTTTTTTTTTTTTATTATTATCATTACCGTACAGGTATCAATACGATAACAATAATTTATAGCTTACCGCACGACCGTTGTTGTTTTCGTCAGATGTTTATTGACAAGAGAATACCGGACGTCATTGCGGGGGCTGTAGTGAGCAACATGCGATTATTTATGACCGGCTAGTGTGTGTTTGTGTGTGTAAACACTCGTGTCATACAACCCCCCGTTAGGTACGTCTCTACGGGACCTGGTCCTTACGCAACGAATTATATAAACGAGTTGTGATTGTTGTGGAATTTTTATCGCCCTGCGACGACGTGTATGTGTGACATTTGTTACGGACACTGTGTGACGTACGCGCAGCTAAACCCTTTTACGCACTTTTGGACCCCGTCCAACAGACCTCTATCCGAAAATCCTTTCGAGGCCCGCGTAGTCTATATTCGGATGCCTTGACCTTAGCTGTGAAAATTCTATCCCATTTAGTTTATAAATATATATATATATATTTATTTATATTTTCGACGCGAGCACCGCGACGTTGACGGATTCTTTTTGGATACTTGCCCGACGTAACCCGTTGCGTATTGTGTCTGGTCCGGATAGACCGAGAGGGTGGCAACATAAACCAGTATAATATTAGGCATACGAATAAACGCCCACGGCTGCAGGTAGTATAGTATATAATGGTGGCCAACCTGTGCATTTGCGGTAACCGGTATAACGAGCGCAGACAAACCGTGAATTCATTTAAAATAATTTTACTTTTAAACATTATAATAATTATGGTCGGAGGACGAAATAATATCATTTATAATACATACATTAAATTGTATCAATATTATAGTGCACGTACAACATGTGTAGCTGGTGAGGGTAAACTAGACAACTATTACCAAAAAAATTAAGCTTGAAAATTTAAAACTAAAATATCTCCAACTTTATACTTTTGATTTAAAAATACAATATCTATTTTCATTATTAAGCTGTAGATGATTTCATATATTATAAAACAAATAACTTATCAATTAAAGAAACTTTTTTAAATAGGTATATTAATTTAAAAAAGATAAAAAATTTTTTATAGTTGAGCAAATATTCGATATTTATGACATTTTATTTATTCCCTATAAATTATAGTTTCTATTTTTTTTTTTTTATATTCAGTGACGTAAATTAAGGCTGTTATTTAAAATAAACGGGTAAAAGTGAGCTTAATTGGTTTTAATATGTAGTACTGACAGCTGCCTGTGTGCAAGTGTGTACTTAATGTGAAAATGATAAACTTTAGTAGTTTAGCAGTATTAATACAGTTACAACATATTCAGTCTTGATAATAATATAATAATACGCTAATACGCACACCGTTATTAACAGACATTTTTTTTCTTTTTTCAGCAGATATTCGCATCCAAGTCGGAATTGCAATTGCACTCGCAGCTGCACGTCAAAGACGTAAAACCGTACAAATGCCATCAGTGCAACAAGACGTTCGCCAACAGCTCGTACCTGAGCCAGCACACGCGCATTCATCTGGGCATCAAACCGTACCGGTGCGACATCTGCCAGCGGAGGTTCACGCAACTCAGCCACCTGCAGCAGCACATACGCACGCACACCGGCGACAAGCCGTACAAGTGCAGGCACCCGGGCTGCACCAAAGCGTTCTCGCAGCTCAGCAACCTGCAGTCGCACTCCCGGTGTCACCAAACGGACAAACCGTTCAAGTGCAACTCGTGCTACAAGTGCTTCCAGGACGAGCAGTCGCTGCTCGAGCACATACCCAAGCACAAGGAATCCAAACACCTGAAGACGCACATATGCCAGTACTGCGGCAAGTCGTACACGCAGGAGACGTACCTGTCCAAGCACATGCAGAAACACGCCGAGCGGATGGACAAGCGGCCGCCGATCATCGGCATACCGCGCGTGGCCCTGGAGAACGGCGCGTACTGGGGCAAGATGTCGCCGGACACGGCTAACAACCTGGTGGAAGCCATCAACCAGCAACAGCAACAGCAAGAGTGCATGCAGGGAGGAGGCGGCGGCGGCGGTGGTTCCAACGGCGGCGGCGGTGGCGGCGTCGCTACCGCCGGCGACTTGAACGCCGGTGGACCGTCCAGCACCGCGGGGTCCGTAACCGCGGACGACCAGCCGTCCAACAGGCACGGCTCCCACCTACCCACAGCGCCATCCGAGTACCTGTCGGACGCGTCGTCCGTGCCCAAGACCAGCACGTCCGCGTTCACGCCCATCCAGTCTTTCGGGCTGCCCACGCACCCGCCGCCGCCACCGCCGTCGCACCACCCGCACCACCCGCACCACCAGCAGCACCACCAGCAGACCATGTACATGCCGTACAACCACTTGTCGTTCCCGGGCGCCAAGCAGCTGGGCGCGCACGGCCACCAACTGTCGCCGATGGCCGGGCCCATGGACATGAAGCCACCGTCCGTCGGGTCCGTGCCCAACGGGTTCCCGAATCAGCTGATCTCGCTGCACCACATACGCAACTACTCGCACCAGCCGAGTCCTTCGTCCATCATGTCCGAACACCTGTTGCACGGCATGAAGGACAAAGTGCAGTAGTAGCGGACACGCCGACCTCCGCCGCCGCCGCCGCCGCCGCCGCCGTGCAACCGCGTTTTCTCGTCACGATAATCAATATAATAACATACATCATGCGCTCGCGTTTATCGTGTGACGCGCGCGTCCTGCTGCACGTTGGAGGCACGCCACCCCCACGACTCGCCGCGCGAGTCTTCCGCACAGCGTGTCGTTACGACATCTGTATTTAATGTGTACAGTGTAATATTATGCATAATGTCATATAATGAAATAATTGTCGTACGTGCGTGTATTGGCACGCGGAAAACCGTATTAATTATAATATTTATATATATGTAACGCCCGCGCAAGGTATTCCTCGTCATATTATATTATTATATATTAATATCGTCGTCGTCGTCGTCGTCGTCGTCGTCGTCGTGTCGTCTGTGTCGCGTGTCGTCGTCTGTTAGATATGTCTATATCGTATACGCACGTATGCGTATTGTATACCGGGTATGGTATAAACCGACCGTTGGGTAATATCGTATGTCTGCGTATATTGTATTTACCTACCTTGCAGAGCACGACGCAAGCCAACTGTGATGACGCACACGGCAGTGCAGCGAATGCTGTCGAGACGACCACTAAAATTTTCTCGCCAATTTACGTCGTTTAAAATCATTATTATTATTATTATTATTATTATTATTTGTATTATTATAATTATTATTATTATTATTATTATTATTATTACTATTATTAATATAATTATTATTATTATTATTATTATTATAAATGTGTTTTTATACGTTTTTTTGTCCAATGTCAACGTGTAAGTGTCTCATCGTCGTCTCGATCCAATCCTTTGATTATTATTACTTTTTTTTTTTTTTTTCATTTATACCTCCCTAATATTTTAGTATATTATATTAAATTAAGTTTTGGTGTTAAGTTGTGGACCGAGTGTATACGTGCGGTTTTATTGCCCGTAACCGTGTAACGACGCATGTAAATAGCTTTGTGCGAGTGACGAGACGATAACTATACAGCTGTCGTTAATTTGTATTTTATTACTTTTTTTTCCTCCAATGTCTTCTTCTCGTCAAAGTGAATTGTCTGTACCCAAGACTGATGTGTAAATTATTAATAATAATTATTGTAAAATAAATAAATAACTATCGGAATTCGGGCAGTAATATACTATCGATAAATATAAAATAATAACGCAGTTTTAAATGTTAGAGGTATTAAAAATTGTTCTTTTTCTTTTCATTATTATTATTTCTTTTTTTTTTTTTTTGTGGAGAGCTTTAGGGACACAGAGGTCAGTCGCATGGATCTCAGTAAATTGTAGACAACGTATATTGTTTTTTTGAAAACCTTACTGAAGCATTGTTTTACATTTCTTTTGTGATTGTTACCATTTGTAATAGTATAGTCAACGAGTCACGAAGGTAATTAACAAATTCCTAACCTAAAACTTAATTTTATAGGATACGTAAATTTTATTTTGAATAAGTTTAGATTTTTTTTTTTTGTAACTAATTAATTTAAAAACGTTAATTTTTTAATTATTATTATATAATTTTTATTTCGTTTAATGCTCAATTTGTATTAAATTTCGTTGTTCCGCTTTTAAACAAATTATGTAATTTTTTTTTTTTTTATCGTTGTGATGGTTCGGTACTTAAGGCTAACAAATATTTTTTTTTGTTTTTGTTGAACTATTTTAATTTACGAATTGTACAAAAGAGAACATGGAAAAAAGTAAAAAAAATAAATAAAAATAAGCCTGTATATTATTAGTTAAAATGTTATAATATAATATTATAACGCGACTATTAAGTTTGTTGTACAACACATTTCCGACGGTCTTATATATTATATATATACATAACTAAACATAATATATTTATATTATGTGTATAAAAAAATATATATATACATAAATTGTAAGATAAATTTTTTTTTGAGGTTGATAAAAATATTCCAATAAAAAAATGTATTAAAAAAATTGCTACTTTGTTATTAATTTCCTTATCTTTTTTTAAAGAAACTGGTTAATATGGGCAATGAGAATCAACTGTATAAATTATGATACAGTTAATAGCTTCATTGTGTTTTTACAAGTAATAATAAACATTTTTTAACTTCACAAAGATAGTGCATTTTTGAGATGTATTGTGGATTTACAGTAATGTTTTGTCTGTATGCTATAAGCCCTCTTTTAATTTTTCCTAGTAATAAATAAGCTCCATAATTTGTGTATAGTACTATAATGTTATATTGAAGAAAACTTATATAAATTGAAATTAGGTAATTTTACAACTTTCAGCGATACATATCGGCAATCATAATGAAAAATATAAATAATATTTCGTCAACGGAGAAGCCCTAATGATAAAAATATATTTCAGCAAACATTATTTTTAGTTGAAATACTGACACGTTTCCGATTTAATTAAGATATGCTCATATGTTCATGATAATGTTCTGATTTTAAATATTTAAAAACAAAGGTTTGCTTATATTTTTTAAAATATTATACATATAATTTGATGAACCTACACGACTATGAGTGTGTACGTATACTTGAAACCAGATAAGTGTGTGTTTTTTGAAGGAGAAAAGTGGCCTTAACCCAAAAATATTATTTTTTAAAATGTCGCAGTTTTCGCAACGACCGTTTTAACGAAGACGACAACAACCTTGGGCCCGACCAAGCACGGAAACCGCAGGTAACCGTCATCATCATCGACTGTCATAATCATAATGGGTGTTGGATCCGAATGGATCAATTAAAAATAAATATTTGATAAATGTTTTGACGAATTTCAGTATAGTATTAGAAATAATTACTATTAGGTGATGGCATTTAAAATTGAACTCGTGAGTTAAAAAGTTATAATAACTCAAACTATTAGTAGGCACAACATCTCATTGTTTAAGTATATATATTATTTTAAAATTTTTTGTTGAACATCACGAGTAATGGAAACTTTGGAAACTTATGGTTCTTGATAAGTTTTGATTTAGATTTATAAATAATTAATAATATAATATTATGAACTGATAGTGTTACAGACACTCGCGTGATGTTCGGTTAGGTTTGGTTAGATTCGTTTGATGTTCGTTAGAAAAGCGACAATGTTTGAATCGGCAGAGCTTTCTACCATATTATGATACAGTGACATTGGACACACTAGCACAGTAACATATTAAATCGAAATGGCGTGTGCGTGTTGCCGGCTCATAAATAAACCGAGGATTAATGCATGATGTAAATTATATAAAATACTTGATATTATTTTATGCGTTATATAGTTTATTTTGAAGAGTTCTACTAAAAATTTATCGTACAGTATGTTGTTATTAAACGTGATTATTTTACCAAGGTTTACTCGAATTTTCCAAACCTAATCATACATAATACTTAAATATTGAAAACAATAAAACTTATTCATAAATAATAGTCGTAGAGCCGTTTTTAACTGCAGTATAATATTTCAACAGAGATGTTAGTCTCCGTGTCCTTGAATATATATATATATTTATATGTAAGTTGAATCCGAGCCCTTTGCCCGGTGCGCAATCATCATGAAAACGGATTGCTTCTGTGTCCACAAGCTGGAAGTGATCTAGACCAGTTTGGCACGATTCAGATATTCGTGGACGCAAAGAACGAAAATATAAAACACTTGAAAACAGTGCGGTCTTAAATCGGAAAATGGCGACGAGGCCGAAAGAAAACTAGAAAAATTATAATTTCCAGACGAGCCAGCACGAGTGTACATCGTAAACAATAATATGGTCGATGGTCTTCATCTCGGCAGTATTTATACCGTGGTCAGGCCGTTCAAGCTTAGAACGTTACTGGGTAATGGGTATCACTGATAAATACATTTTTTCGGTGATAAGATTTTCGAACGTAATGAGAACACGATACCATGGTAATTTGAAGTTTTCTATTGACCACTTATGGTCGCATCGGCCATTTTTATTTCTTAAAACGGTCGTCGTCATCCATTTTCTTTACATTCGAATCGTCAGCACCGCCGTCTGGTTCACGAACGATTTTCGATCTAATCGTTTTCGCATTATTGTCCGTAATTAATTTACTTCTAATTAACAGTTTTTGTGCTTTCACCTTCAACTTCGGGTACATGTTATATTGTTAAATTGTTGGTAAACAGTGATGATATGAGACTCGACGAGATTTCATCAAAACTAATCTTGAACACGCTTTTGTGTACCATAATAATATACCTTCGGCTTGACAAAATGTTTCTTGAAGATAATGCACCGTTAAAGTAGCAACGTAAGACGTAAGTAAAACGCATATCATATTTATTGTTTCACATTTTCTTTTAGGAATAGTGACAATTCAATACACCCCCGAGACGTGTAGGTAATTCGATTTTATTGAATTTGTATACATGTATAGTATATACTATATATCTATAATATATTATAATACGTTTGAAGAATTCAAGTAAAACGTAAAACCTTGTGTCTTGTGAAGTAGTCTCGCGACGTATATTGTATATTGAAGATTAATATTTAAATATTAAGCTGTATTTTCACTTTGGCTTGAAATAGAATATCAATAATAATTTTAATTTTTATAATATATAGTCAATAGCCAATAATTATACTTACTTTATACCTTACGTATAGGTCTACAGTGTAATTGTATATTGTTGTGGTAGTGATGTATACATAATTAAGGTGTGATTTCATTTTTTGAATAAAGAGCAAAATCGCATTGTACGTTATGATTTAAAAATAACGGCGCGTTAGTACATGTATGCATAAAATATATATAATTTACTTTAATAGAAAAACATCAATCGACGTAATAGGTATAATATTGCTATTAGTTTTTGGCTTTTTTAAAATTAATTATTGAACTGTAATACAATTATTCAAATCTTTTATTTTAATACACTTAACACTGCGGGACATACTAAATGTAAACAAAAATTACCTATAAAAACATAAATGGATAATCAAATATTATAAATTTACATTTTGTAAAAACAATCGTTTTCTCGTATGAAAAATGGTCCATTTGATTGCAATTATTTAATATGCATTTTTCCGACTAATCCCTTCAAACAGGCTTTGTATTGTCAATACTAAATATCCCTTGGCGGTTGCAATAAGATAGCGTGTCTGGCCTATCGATGAGTTCTTGATTTAATTTTTATTCACGCGTATAATATATTCGGTTTTGTTGTTTATCGACCGATTGGAAGGCGGTGGCGGCAGCGTATCAAACAACGGTATTGTATTATATTACAAGGTTCTAAACATTGAAAAAAAAAAATAAAATAACATCTAAACCGTTGTGATTACGCAAAAATAATCGTATAAAACTATACACGCGATAGTCACGTCCTATAATTTTAACGATCATCACCGCCACACCGCACATATGACAATAATAATACACGTACCTGTATATCGTGCGATAAATTTGACATATTTTTCACGTGTGAAAAAAAATATTTTCTTTATAACTGGCTTCGGATTTCGGCTTCAAGCAATAATAATCAAGCGAGGAAAATGCTCACTGCTCACTACATACGCATATATATATATATATATATTTAGATGCAACTGATTGTCTGAGATGTATGTATTCGTACATTTCACTATGCCACATAGATATATAATATATTACACGTTTATTATATAGCTTAAGTCCTTTGACCAGTGAAATTGTGAATTTTACAATGTAGGAATCACTTTTTTTTTATTATCGTAATTATAAATTAATACTAAATATAAACCAATAAATGTGTTGATACCAGTTTAAAGTGGTTAGATTTAGCTACATTATATGCGGAGGTATTATATGCTGCCACCCCTCTTCTCTCCTATTTTTTTTTTTTATTATATCGGACTTCCAATTAGGAAATTACTTTCAAATTCTGAAAATTCTATTCATATATTAGAATATTAGTTTAAAAATGTTTAAATAATATTTAATATAATTTTAAATTAAGTTGGTGTTGGTGGGAGAGGGGGTCAACTCTACGATATGCGTGCATATTATATATTTAATGTTGAAAACAGTGACATAGTGACGTAGTTTTTAAACGTATTTACAATTGTGATTGTCTTTATTGAAATTATTAATTGTATAGTCATCAAAAATCATGTGCAGTATAATGTAGATACTTAAATATCATAGACTTTATATATAATAAAGTAACGCTATTTATTGCGTATAATGGCTACAGGCACGTTTGTACGTTTAATTGGTAATTCAAGTAAATTGCTAATAAATTATGTTGTAATACTAGGTGATTTTATGTAAATAATAACTAATAAGTAGGTATTTAATATTATACTTAGAGTTCCATTACAAAGCCAACTATCGAAAATACGACGAGAATACATACATAACAGCTGAAGCCCCCTCCAAATTAGCTAAAAGATTTTTATTATTATTATTTTTTTTAAATGGATCTTCCGGGACTTTTTCTGTCCCTCGATGAGTATAGATCACAATAGTTATATTTGTTCTAGATTAACAAAAATATAACATTATATATTGGTATAATGTAGTATTTATGGTTCTCATATAACTTATAAGTTGTACGAAGACTCAGAGTTGTAAATACTTGACGACAGAATAACAAGTATATAATGTACTTGGATTAATGCCTCGATGGGTTTCCGTAAAGCTCATTTTCTTGCTGGATTTCTAGTCTTTACATAAATGATAACGGGAACGGTATATCTGCATCTTTGTGGCAGAGCTACCCCAGAGACACCATTCGGCGAGGCCACGCAGCTTATCCGTAACAGTTTTTCATTATTATGGGTTATCAGCGAATGTTGATGATTTTGTCAAATTGGATGACAGAGTGATTTTTTTCATGAACTAGGCAATACCTTATTAAATACAAGGACATTTTAATGATTACTGAGACTGCAAGGTGTATAGATAATTGTAATAGCAATGGAACAGTCAATTTAGTGAGAAAAATATTGTGATTATTATTAATATCTTATTAGTATGTCGCTTGTACCTAATTTAGACTATAGAAATACTAACGATATAAATGGTATAATACTTTATATATAAGATGGCGTTGAATACGTTAAGTCATAATAATATAGAGAAGTATTTTTTTTGCTCTATGCGTACAATTAATATTACATCTACTAACTTAAAAGATGTATACGGCAAGACAAAATCATTCTATTTAGGTTTTGATTTATGTAGTAAGGGGTGAAATATTGAAGCGTTTATTTTATTGTGTAAATAAACTGTAATGCGTTATATGGCATATACCAATCGCCTATGGTATAATTTTTTAACACGTTCATACTTTTATGGTTACCGCAAGAGGGACTAAGCGTGTTCAACCGTGTTCAACGATCCCAAAGGCCAAAGACGAGAGTATACATTCCTGGCCTCCAAGAAAAGAACTCGAAAGTCAACTATGTGTGTTGAGTGTTTGTTCTATGCATAAATATATGTATATATAATATATATATATATATACAAATATAATAAATTACTGAGTAGACCACAACGACATCATTATTAACACGTGTATAGTGAGATGCCTTTGTGTAGGAAAAAAAAAACAAAAAAAAAAAAAAACGTTCAACCCATTTTATTTATGTACATTTAGGTAGTACGTATAAGTATAATAGATATACTCGTATTATTAAGTGCTTAAGTGTGCTATCATTGATTACAAATACTGGTATTTATTATGAAAGGTAAAATATACATAATAACAATATCTAAGCAATATATTTTGTACATAATATAATATATTTGTAATACACTATGTACATAGTACCTACGTGCAATGAGTACACAGTGATGTATTTCGATGTAAAGTGACAACGAACAATATATTATTTTAACAATACGCTATAATAGCGGGATAATGTTTGAAAGATAGTGATTATATAGTTAAACATTTTTCTAGTTATGTCCAGCAACGTACTGCAGTAATAGATATTTTGGTGTTTGGACGAAAATCTTTTCAGTGAATATATGTCGAAAATCTAGATATCAACTATATTCACTACAGTTTTATCTAAACTGATTTAAGAGATAAGTTTAGAATGAATCTATACATGCAGGCTAACGTAGAAAAAGTAGTAGGTACAATAAGTTTGAGTGTGTATCAATGTTGTGGACTATTAGAAATGTAACGTACTTTTAACGTAAAAATAAAATAGAAATATAAAATAATCGAACAAGGAATAAAAAAAAAGTAGTCAATATGACTTTCAGGAAAAAATATAGAGATTGATTTCTAGGTGTTGACCGGAAAGTTTGAAGTTTTGGAAACGTTATTTTTATGTGCCACATTTATTTAATATGATCATGTTAATGCATACCATAGTGAAAGATTACTATGGATATAGTATATCTACTAAAAATATTATAAACTGATTGTAGAAAATTTGACATTTTATGAGCGTTCGATTTTTATGTGGAAATATATTTAAAAACAATTATTTCATTAAAACTAAATTTAATCGAATAGAAAAAGAACAATTTGCCATAATTTAATTTAACATTTAAAACAGTTTTTAGTGTTCTTTATATTTTTTGTATTATTATATACCTACATATCTATTGACCATAAGTTATAACTTCATAATAAATATATGCAGTAGAAAAAAATAACTTTAACAACAAACTGTTGCAAATAAAAAGTTACTTTGCTGAATAAACGTTGTTACATTTATGTAGTTCATTGTAGATTGCCACTTGCCAGTTGCTACATTTGTACGATAATTCAATATATCATAGTCATTTAGATATTAAAAACATTATTTTTATTAATTTATATGCAAGAATGTAGGCTATTCCCTTTATCATAAAAATATATATCAAAAAGGAATTACTTTTTTACCAAAGAAATTATATTATTGTTACCTGATATAAAAATGAAAAAGTTCCAAATAATAAATTAATGAAATCAGAACCTGGTACGATGTATGTGTATATATGTTTTACAAGTATTCGAAAAAATTTTATTATTGCTAATTTGTACACTATAAGTAAGTTTTGTATAACAATATTAGTACTATATGTATCTAAAGTTGAAATTTAATTCAATTATATTTTATATTTTATTTATTTAATATTATTTAAATTAATTAATTTAATAAGATTTTATTTTATAGGACTAGGATAATCGTATCATTTTTCTTTATCTGTTGATTATCTTGGAATTTTTGGTCTTTTAAACACTATTTGTATGATGTAAATTTATTATTGTATTAATTTGTACCTCGAATACAAACATTAACAAATACAAAATCATATTTGTGTATGTATTGCTGGTGATAATGTTTTGTATTATTATTTTTTTTTACACAAGCCTATTAGAAAAAATATATACTATCATTCTATTAAAATGAATATTACGGGAGAAAATAAAATTTTGTTTCTTTAGGAAAGGGTCAGTGAACATTCATTGCCGCACATATGGGTGGACGACTTCAACTGATAAAATGTGATAACTTAGTATCGCTTTGACACCGTGTCGGTTATCAGTGTTTTTTTCACATATTTGTAGTTTTTAACCTACCTATGTGACAATATCACGTTATTTAAATTTTCAATAGTAGAACATTATAATATGGTTACGAGCTATAATTATATACAATACTCGTCGCCTGAGTTTATAACTATACATGTCCACCTTTATTCTTGATTCTCAATGCTTATAGTTAGCTGAATAGTCTTTACCCACGCATGTAAATATATTATGTCAATTTTTAAGACATTTCCTGTAAAAAATGTATCTCGTAAAGGCACATAATATAGTACGTCGTATTTTGTTTAACACGATTTTTTATAATTTATAACCTTGAACATTGTTAGAGAGTAAAATAACGATGTTTTGATGTTCATGATACATACGTATAGACGTCTATGTACAATGGCTAAATTAACAGGGTGACGCATTGTATTAATGACTATTTACTAGGGGACTATTTAAATTTAATATTTTAAAGTTGATATAATACTATATTGCAGTACCTATATGGTATATGCATATATCCATAATATGATAGCCTATCGTTATCGTTGTCGATATTATATACTATACAATATACATATTATTATTACATGTTTAAAAACAATTTTTAATAACGCGTCTTTTCTATATAAACAGAGTATTACCAGTATTACATATCATGATTTTTATCGTGTAAAGACTGTGCATGATGTATAGAAAATTACAATATCTCTTTATCAGAAACTCGTTATATTTTTAGGTAATGCGGCTCTAAATATATAAGGTTAAGAAGTAAATTATATGTCGATCCTCTATTATGAACGATTGGTTTGTAAGCTTACGTTATAGATATATTATGTATACGCAGGTTATAAGTATATTATAAAGTTCAAACTTCGCATAAGCGTTAGCGCATTTATACTAACTTGTACGTATAATTTATTATATAGTGATATAATACTATCATAATACGTACATATTTAATTATGTCATTTATTATAATGTATTATGATATTTACTATTTTGTTAAACAATTTATCGGTTGTTAATGGAATTTAAAAAAAATTAATAAATCACATAAAGCATAAAAACATTGTTTTTTTTAAAATTAATTTTAACTTATATAAATTGACTATGATATTAAAATTATTGTATGTTAAATAAATCACCCTGTAAGTATATAGGCTCAAAAATTTGAATTTAATATTTATTTTCTATAGTCGTTTATATAATTTATTTCCAAAGTGTTAATTATTGATGTTTATGGTTGACAATTATTAATAGTGCCATAATTATATTAAATAAACTGAAGATAAAATTAGTCAAAAAAATATTGAAATTGATTAAAAATTGTAAAAGTAAATATTTTATGAGATTAACTTTACAATAATTAAATGTTTAAATGTTCTTATTTTAAATTGTATTAATGATAAAATCTAAACGTGAACGGATCGTTTTAAATACGCGTTTTTGATTTCCAATATTATAAGAGAGCATCAGTTGAGAATGATCGTGTCGATTTAATAAACTTTACGTGACTATATACGGTACACGATTGGATACATTAAATATACGTATATGTTTAACCTGTGCCTGGTGTACCTACTAATTATGCCCATAAATTATTATGATTTGAGAATTCAACTAATTGCATAATACAGTATATTAATAAATGGTATACTAACAAATATATTCAATAGAACAGGTTAAAAATATGAGTTTTTGAAATTAAGATAATTTGATGTTAGAATGTACGTCGTTTTGATTATAGATGGTTAAGTAGTTGTCGCCATAAATACTTAAACAATATAGCTTATTTAAAATATTAGTTAACTTTAATAATCATTTCATAAATAATTTAAATAAAATAACTAGTTAAGTATTATTTATGAGGGAACGCTATTGTGATTTTACAATATGTTTCAGTTGACACTTTTCTTGTACAAATGTCATGAAAAGTTAAGGTTGTGGTTCTAGATTCTTTGATCGAATATGAGTTCTATAAAATATATAATTATTTACTCATTATGTACGTATTTTATCAATTAGTTTTCTTAAAGTCTGCAGCCTGATAAAAAGAATAAGTTTTGTTATTTTAAATCGCAAATAAAAGAATTCATTATAATATATAAGTACTCCGACACAGAAAAAAAATTAATCAATTTGTTATTGTGTGATGTCAACAATTTAATTATTAATTGTTAAATAATCAATTTTTAATTTATTAATTATCCTCTTGTAAATTTCAAAATATCAATAAATGATACTCATTGTAATATCTTTTTTTTATACAGATATACGTTTGCACATGATTCGATTAGTATTAATATTAGTATTTAATAATTTAAATAATAAATATGTTTTATCAATATTCTCATTATTTTTGAAAAAAACTAAAATCCTATAACAACATTTTTAAAATTATATATTGGCGAGTTTAAAATTCGTATTTTTCGTAAAATAAGTTTAAATAATAGACTACCTATATAAATATTTATTGTTGTATTTTTTTAAAATTTTTATATTTATTTTTGAGAAAAGACGTTTTTTATCTCTTAAGAACACTTCTTATACCTATTCTATACCATTGATAATGTAGTCTTAAGTATGTGTACTCAATAATTTTAAAAACCAGTGTTTAAATTATTCCATTATTACAAGAAAAACAGAGATATATGCTAAATGAATCACTTTATTTATAATATTTATAATATATATATAAATTATTTATATATACTAAAGTCTATCATACGTGTGACTGAGGAGTTAGATTTCTTATTAGTTATTAGCATATTTCAACTATAGTTCAGAGGTACATATAATATATTTGTATTTACAAAATGTTTTTTATAATTTAATAATAAGTTATTATTAATAAAAAAAAAAAAAAAAAAAAAAAAAAATAAATAAATAAATAAATAATAATGGTACAACATAGAATATTTCAGCTGATTTCAATTTTAAAATATTGTCCTCGAAAACAATAGTACGAAATCTTTAAGTAATTACGTTTTTTTTATACTTGATGCATTATATTATAATATATGTATATATTTAATATATATTATATTATATTATAGGGACATGCTACGTGTTTCCGTGTGTAATATGCTTCAAAATGCGTTTTAATGTTTTATATACTATAAATAAAATAATATAGTGCCATATGGGTAGTATTAGTTCACATCGACTAATTAAAAATAATTTTTGTTTCAAAATTATATTTTAGCTCAAAATAACACGTTTGTATAGTACCGTTCTCATACTACCGAACACTCACGTATGTATATATGATATCTACTTATGAATGTGTTTTCTGTAACGACTAGCAAAATATATACTTTAGTCTTTAAATGTCTTCACCAGACCTTAGTCATTGGAATTAAACTGTTACTATTAAAAGTATTATGTAATGTACTTATCCGTGAGTTCACGGCTTAGATCTTAAAAGTGTCAATTTCACTTTTTGACTGATTTTAGATCAATATTTATTTTTATATAAAAGCGCCTAATTCTATTATAAATAATAGTTTAGATACTAGAGTTTATGTTGTATACACAATAAAATTAGGTTTGTTGTTTTATGAAGTAACCAATCTGATAGGTAATTAAAATTAATTATTTCCTAAATAAGTTGTAAAATGTGAGGTTGACTCTTTTAGATCCATAGGAAATATATATTATGTTGAGAACATTGTATGGGATGTGTTTATTTTGAATTCAATGATAAATTATGCATAAATATATAAACATACAAAAATGATTCTAAGCGGATTGTCATCTTCTATTTCTAAAAATACTTTCTAACTAATTTGTTTTACTTGTTTTACAAAAAATTGGGGGAAAAAAATCATTATATTTTCGTTAAAAAATATCTAATTTTACCAACTTTTGTACTTCAAATATCCGTAAAAAAAAGTCAATTTAGAAACAAATGTTAAAAATATAAATAATTTAAAAAGAACCGAAATATTTCAAAATTATATCAAAAGACAAATAAATGTTGTCAACAACTTATGTTGAATAAATATTTTCGTTCTACTGTATTTTTTTCTAATTATTTTTATAAATAACTACTAAATTTTTTTTTTGGCCAAACTGAAAGCACAAATTAATCCAATTTTCTACTTGAAATTACCCTCAACACTGAAGTTATTTTTTAATATGTACATACAAATAGTGATTTCAGATTTAGGTACACAATTAACAAAAAAAAAAAAATAAATACATATTGTAAGCCTAATATATTAGTCGCTACGCTCGAAAATTAAAAGAAGCATTAATGTAAATAAAAAATTGTCGTTAATTTAATCATATATAGGTATTATACTAGCTCTTTATTGGTATTACAATATTACACTATATGTTTTCAGGTCATTGCCGGGCGCGCGTGGCGTGCCGAGGATACAATATTATTAAAATCTATAATAATAATATTATAATGTTTAAATTAATTATTAGGCACCTATACTAATGTGTTAATTCGCGTATGGAGTGACGGTAACAAATAAAAAAATAGACGCTTGATCGGATTTTTTACGATTTTGTCACCTTGTCCTATCAATTGATTGTAAATAATTCGGTAATATATATATACTTACTTCGTTTGAATTAATTAGTACTTACAAGTACCACTGTTTTTTTTTGCACAAGTAATTGATGGCTCTAAGACTCATGTGTGTGCGTTTAACCTTATTTTGTCACTGCCGCCGATCAAGATGTACCTTATGTGTTACTATTGTGTCATTAAATAAGATTTCAAAAATAATGTCAACGTCGTCGTCACCGGCTGCGAGACGTCGCATTTCGTGCTGCTAAAAACGATTGTAAATAAAAACACATACACACGCACACACACACATCGAATATTAGCAAAAACTTAAATGTATAAATATATATTACGATGATGTGTCAAGTAAACTTAAGTCAGACGCGTTTACTAAATAATTTATAATATAGATAAATTATAATATGGTAATAATAGTATATAGTACCACACCTTGGAAAGTTGATTAAAAAATGATTGATTAAGTAAGCACTCATAGAATCATGTACCATTTAAAATTTTGTTTTATTGTACAGTATATTTTCAGATAGAAACACAATAAGGATTGTTGTACGTTTGGTAAGAAGATAATAATATGCCTGATGACTTTGTAGTCTAATACCATTTAATGTTTTTTCACAGATATCTCTTATAATGTATGTTTATCAGCTACTCAACAGCTTAACGAATATAGAAATAAATAAAATAGATATTATATATGTAAAATATGTAAGTTATGTAAATACAATTTTGTACTTGTATATATTAATAAGTAATAACCATAGTTGCGGGTATGTGATGGCTACGTCTCATGTTATTATTTAAGATAATATTAAGGGGTATTGAAGTCGTCCATTTTTTTTTTAAAACTATTTTTATCTGTGTATAGTGAGGTAGTGAGCTTCGAACTTAGATACTTGCCAATCTTTCTGTGTTAGTTTTACGATTAACCTGAATATTTGTCAATGGAATTACAATTATCATAATTATATATACAGTATATTGTATATATTTAGGTACCTATGTGTCAACTCACACGGTAATCAATCGGCCCGATAACCACTAAATTAGAGCTGTAAACAATTTTATAAAAAATAATATACTTTATAGTCATAATTAGTATGTTGAATTGAATATTTATAAACATAGACAAAAAAATATTAGCATGCGCTACGAGATGGGTTAAGCGCGTTTTGAAAATACAGTGAGATTAATTTCAAATGATATACAAATTGAAAAAAAAAATATTGTTACAAAATTATTAATTACTTATATGCACTGTCTTGTGTCTATACTGCGTAGCTTAAACACTATTTATCCAATATTTTATAATTTTATTATTATTTATCATCAAAAACGGGTCATTTGTCATTATTAAAGCCATTAAAACAACCATAAAACACATACACATTACGATTATATGTTGTATATATTTATATAGGTTTAAAGTATAAATGAAAACATTGTTGTTATTATTATTACTTATCTTTATCATGTGCTGGAATTGTTTGTTTTCATTATTTAGACGGTCATGCGTATTTTTTTTTTACCGATTCCGTGTAAAAGAATAAAAAAAAAAAAAATAGATACATATTTATACAATACGATTATACGAAGTTTATTTTGTTGTTTTATAATTAATTATTGTTATTGTGTCATAAATGACCATCCGAAGACAAATAATATATAATAAAATACTCCTTAGATCGATGTACGAGTAGATTTAATCACGTTGTTCATTAAAACACACAAAAAAATAATTTGAATATTTCAAAAAAAAATTTTTAAATTGTACGAATGAGTTAATCTTGTTTTGTTTTTACATTTAGTAAATCTATACATGTATAATATAACATATGTATGCATATATATTTAATATTTATATGTAGATACAACACAACTGCTCTACGCGTATAATAACGTATAAAACACTTAATGCGCAATAAATATTTTCCATTGAAACTTCCACTGAAAAAACCTATTGAAATTTGAGCAAAAAATATTAATTAGATCATTTACTGTATCGTACAGTTGAAGATCCTATATGTTCTGCAATTACTGTAGCTGGTACACCTTGTGCGCGTTTACTATTTATTATTTTCGTCAAAGACAATGGTGGTCTCCCGCGTTGAAAGTTGTATTATAATTATTATATTATGATTATTATTATTATTATTATCGTTGTATAGACACACATACGCGCTGTATTCAACAATGACGGTAAAATTAATTTGTTTTTATCTCGTCTTATCAAACAGACCATATATTATGTATTATAATACTATACGATCCGGTAAAAAGACGAGGCGAACATTAATAAAAGATACGAGTCGTCATAATAACATAATTAAGAAAATTTATGCTAAATTGCTCAATTTTATGTTTCAATAAATAAGTTTAATCGAAAATTTAATATTTTACATGATTTTGATAAAATAGTTTAATTGTTTAGAATCACTATAAAAAATATAAATATACATAAAAACGAATAATTTGTTAAATTTAAAAATGATTATACACAATGAGCTATTGTTTTTTTCGAATAATTTTACTGGACCGATAATAACCATGAGATCAAAAAGAAAAGTATTTTCTTAAAGTTACGAACTGGTAGATAACTGGTATACTGGTATACTGTTATCTATAATGTAAATGCATTGATTGTAAAACAACTGGAGGGCTGAGTGCAACAACCAGACATTTCCACTTTTTGTAATTTTTCAAGACGTATTAAAAACTGTTTTAAAAATATTCAAATTACCTTAGGTAAAAGTTGGCAAAAAAAATGACTAAATAATGATACAAAATAAAATTCCACTTGTTTTAAGAGTAAAAAAATGAAGTGATTAAAATTAAATTTGCCTCTAGTTCTTTATTAAATTATTGGAGATGTATCGTTGTTGCAGACACTTCTAGAGATTTTTTTCCGTTATTTTATTGTGTATAAAACTTAGTTTCGTTAAAAAATGGAGATATCTGGTTGTTGCACTCAGCCCTTCAATTATTATCTAGACGAGTTTTAAGATAAAGTTCTTAATATTGTGTTATATGGTTGACTTAAAAAAAAAGTGTTTTAAATAAATAAATTTTATGTTTATCTTATTTTTAATAAATAAAAATTATGGTTTGATTATTTTTATTTTCAAGTAAGTAAATTTAAACTATGAGACCTATCTTTAATTTTAATTAAAAAAAAAAAGGTAAAAAAATATTTGCTCAATATTGAAATAGTAAATTATAAAAACCATTAATAAACAAGATATCTACTATGTAAAAATGAAAAATAAACCATATGTATTTTATTGAATAAAAATTACATTTATATTACGTACCTAGTTTGAAAATTTGTAAAAAAAAATATATCATTAATTTAATTTTGTATTTTAGGTTGAGTGGTTCTGAATTTGTTTTAAATATTATGTCATAGTGTGTTCAACTATTTTATTAAGATAAAATATATATATATTTTAGTGTTACAATAACTTATATGGCTTTTATTGATCAATAATTAATGAAATTATCAATATAGAAAGTGTTCTTTTATCTATAACTTATAAGATAAAATTATTGATGTTACTATAATTATTTTTTTAGAGTGGATCGGTTCATAAATTTGTGAAATAGTTGCATAGTGCTGTCTACTGATTTCTGTCATAGATCGCTACAGTATAAATCCATACAGTGTTGTTTTATTAGCTATATCGATCTAAAAATATTTTATTGAATCGTCTACTTAACGTTTCACAATATCATGCGTCTGCCCTAAAATATTAAATCGCGCTGTACGAGTAGATGGTCGCATTTTTTTTTCAAACAAGTAAAACTGGTTTTGCATCGGGTTTTGGGTGACACACTGACATTTCTGTGAAAATGAAATTATAATATCGGTAACACACACTAATAAATAATACCTATAACAAAATATTATAATATGCTGTTGGTAATATTTTATATTTTATCCTCAATATATTTTGGTAAGTATATAACCACGAAGACGACCAAACTCTTTCTATGAATTTATAATAAACATTACAAAACATGAACATGTAGCAAAGCTTCCTGGTTTCATTTTGTTATTAATGAATTATGGGTCAAAAATAAATTTAATCAAAAAAAGAAAATCGATGAATTCACATGACTATATAGTATGTGTCTAGTGAATTTAGTTATTGAGTAGGTTACTGTAATGGATGCGTTAAATTTGAAATTTTAATTCAATGATAAATCATTACATACGAAAAGTAATACTGAGTATAAATACGTCTGTCAGTCCATATTTCTCAAAATATTTTATTTCACATTTATGTTGCTTTCTGTTTTTTTTTTCTATTGGTAATACGATAAGTTGAACCAATTTTTGGTCAAGAACAAATCACGTAATACGTTATAACAGGTATTCATAATGTTAAAATACTATTTCATACTAAATCATTAGCTGTTATTCGCTAATAATACGATAAAAACATCATTTTTTTATGTACCTACTATGTCTCTCTGTCCCAACAAACTTAAAATAGGACGCTTTTCGTCACGTTTTTAGCAGATAGTCCCGTTTTAAGTATTACATTTATAAATATGCGAGTAAAAGAAAAACCTATATACGAATAAAAACAATAATAAACTTTACTATTTTGAATTGAGTTATCATTGAAACCAAATTAAATAGCTGTAGCTAATAAAAAACAATTTTTGTGTTTAAGCATGGAATGATGATGAACAGTTGTTAGCAATTAGCGCATGATGAGACACATGTCTTTTATTGACATATATAGCACAGTGTAATAATTTGAACCTTCATAACAAAGTTAAGATTTACTATATTATATAACAGTATTAAATGCTATATTTTCATTTTTGAATTATAATAATATTTTTGATTTTCTAAATAACTAGCCTAGTATAAATATTTAAACTTTTCCCTAATTTATTTATTTTTATTATTTTTTCCTCATAGAGTGTTAACGCTGGGTAGCTATTCTTCTCATGATTTTACAGTCAACATGTAATTTTCCGCTCATATGCTTATTGTAACTACTATTACAGATTGTATATATTCAAATAAATGTTAAAAAAATGTTTTCCTATTATTTTGAAACAATTAGAAATTTTTACTTTCAAATTTTCAAAAGTACAAATTAGATTCACTTTTCTATTAGAATCTACAATTAAAGTTGAAAATTGAAGAATTTTTTCTTCTATAAAATGTGTGTTCTGATTAAAAAAATTAACTTCATCATTGTAAAATTAATACATTTATCGCTCTCAATGCAAAATCTAAAAAATGTTCCATTGTTCAATAAAACTCGATGTTCTAAAACGTATGTTACAAATCTACTGAAAAGGTAGTCATAACGTATTGATCTTGATCTTAGCACACAATAGTTAATTGTGATGAATAAATAATATATTGGTACGATCATTGATAGGCAATAATAATCATGGTGTTTAAAGCTGTTCATACTTTTATAGATTACAATGTATAATTACTAAAATAAATATTTACGTATAAAATACGTATAACTAGTGATGGATACAAAACTAATATTTTCGATAATAAGTTAATATTATAATATTATGGTTTCTCAGTCCTCGCCCAATTCCCATTTATGGTATTATGGCGTTTAAATATACCTACATTAATGCGTTATACACGACATAACAGTTGTGTATTATTTTTTTTTATGTAAATGTTTGAAAGTGAAAGATGTAATGAGTTATTAGTTTTTAAACAATATTATGGTTGTTGTGCAACATTCTATTTCAAAAGAGAATACAGATAGGTAGGTAGTTACTATATCATATATTGTAAAATGAAATTTGTATAAAATACAAATTTTAGCAAATAAATTGAACATGTTAATTTTATTATAACTTGTTTTATATAATTTTTTTCCCAATTAAACATTTATTTTATCGCTTCATATAATATTAAAATAGTTTTGTAATTTTTACTCGAAAAATATAGCATTAGTAAATAATATACGGCGTAGGTACAATTATATACATCTTTCCTTTGATAAATTAGAATCGTGGTGGTACATTTAAATTATAACTGCATACAGAATGTAAGGCGTGTAAAAGAAAGATTGTTTTAGAAATATATTTTTACAAACACATCATTTTAATACTTTTCTGACTAGTTGATCACAGTTTTTGCATATATTGGTCATGCTACTATGACGCTAGTAAGTTTACGCTACAAAACGCAAATCAAAAAACATAATCAAATCTATACGATTCAATTTAATGCAAAGCGCATGGTGTGTAGACTATAAATAAAATTATGTATCTACTTTTACAGCCGATTTGATAAAATAACGTTATCAATAAAATTGTTGTTATATTTAATCTATAAATATATATTATAAAAATACCAAAAAGATAAAACTTGGAAAATGAAAATGTTTTAAAGCTGACAAAATGACTGAAATTTTTTTATACCAGAAAATGTTTATATAACTGTAATTTAATTGTTGAATATTATTATTATACATATATGAATATATATATTATATTATTCATCATTTGTAATATATATATATATATATCATACTAAACTAATTTTGATAAAAATGACCTTATCTAAATAATAATCAACCAAACCATATATAATCACTGATGACTTTAATAGCCATAATAAGATACGGGGCTCTATATTAATCGATACTAGAAGAAATACAATAGAAAAAATATTAAAAGACGACAATATAAACCTTTTAAATACAGACAACAATGCAAGATTAAATCCAAATAATGCAATTTTTTAGCAAACAATTTATCATTTTATAATGCAGAATTAGCCCAGAGTGTAAATTAGATAGTCGACACCGAAATTTACAACATTGAACACATTTGAATTTTTATTTAAATTATACCAAGAAAATGTGACCCAAAAAAAATAACCTTGGCTCAAGTTGGAATTTAAAACATCCAAATTGTCAGCTATACACAGACATTATAAAAAAATAAATATAAATAAAAAACTCAATAAACAATAAAGTCACACCTGAATAACTAGTCGAATTTTTCATAAATTTAATTTTAAACACCGTTGAAAGAACAATCAAAAAATACATTAAAAATTATAAACCAAAAGTACTATGGTGAGACGTAACAATAAAAACTGCAATAAAAACTCAACAATAGGTCACTATAAACCATTATAAAAAAAACTAAACGCCTAAATGATATCATTATTTTCAAAAAACTCAGATACTATACTAAATAATCAATTAAAAATAGTAAAACTAATTCTTGGTATGATTTTATATTAAATTTAAACTTCAAATGGACCCACCTAGTGTCTGGAATAAAATCAAATCCTTAAAAGGACTAAAATGTAACAATCAAATAAATATGTTATTAAATAATAAAAAGAACACTATCGCACCACAACATGATATCGTAAAACAACTAGGTAAGTAATATCAATAAAACAGTAGTAATTAAAATTATAGTATCGAATTTAGAAATAAAAAACATAATGTCGAAAATACACCAGTTCAATCCAAAGTCCATTTACATAATGCATTATAAATAAAAATTAGAATATGGAACAGAAATTTACTCCAGCAAAAAATGTAGTTCTAAAAATTATAGATCCAATTCAAAACGCCTGCTTATACTTATATCATATAGCGTCTTTAGATTTTGTCCAGTTGAAAGTGTTTATATTATAGCCAATGAACTCTCTCTCCTAGATCTAAAGAATATAAATAGTTCTAAATTTTGCTACAGTATCAATGCCGAACTACATTAAACAGTTAATCATCAAATAAATATTACATTTTTCAAACTTAATAAAATATACTACCTACTATTCAATTCCCATTACCTGTGGTCGACCAAAATCAATATAAACATAAAACTTTCAGCCAATAAATCAAAATTGCCTAACCTAACCTAACCTTATCAGCCAAGACTTATAATATATTGATATTTCCAACAGGTAAATATCAATTATAACCGAAAAAAATAACACATAAACTACTAAAAAGATGCTCAACTTAAACACAGAATCTGTCGTCATTATGACAGCTCTTAAGGACACCGAATATATTTTATCCAACTAAGATTACAACATATTCACTGAATCTTTAAACTCCATCACCAGCATCCAATATAATGTCCATAGCACTATAGCAGCGATATTGTAGTTAACATAAAATCTAAAAATTAAAAATCCGAAATAAGAATTTTCTGCTTGTACAATAAAAAACATATATATAAATTCTTGACAACAATTTAAAACAGCGAGAAAATTAAAAACAATAATAAACCGACTGATAATTGGTCACACCTATATCTTACACTTGGATACCTTATGCAAAATCAACCACTGAAAGAATGTATTTCGTGCGGAGTAGTACTTGACGGCAAAAAACCAATGATAGAACACAGATCTAACGAAAAAGAAAGAATAGAGCACGAAATATCATACAACTTCTACGAAATAACGAGGACTGACTTCCAACCAGAAACATTATATCATTATTCGAAAGCACTGAAATAGAAGAATACATTCAACACGCATAATATATAATAGTGTTTGGTATCTAGTCATAAGTCTCAATTTTGATTTCACAAAATTATTATTTAAATCGTGTAAAGCTAATGTGGTCCGTGTCATCGAAGCTAGCATTTAATTCGAAATAAAAATTATATTTCTGTGATACGTAAGATTACGGAGACTTACGGTTATTTATTTTTCTATAGACGCATTACATATAAATACATAATAATATTGTAGTTTTATTGTCGAAAATTGTTAGTGTCCGTTTTGTACATTAGATTATAATTATCGTTATATTCGCTCAATGATAATATGTATAATATTGTGAATTATTTTAATTGCTTTCCGAGCGAACATAACAGGTATGATAATGATATTTTAAATTATATTATACTTATTCAAAATAATAATATAACTTTAATCAATACATAAACATTTGTCTAATATTTTTTTGCATTTCGAAAATAAACAATATTTAATAATTCAATAATACAGCGTTAGGTTATTATTAAATAAATTATAGTGGTCAATATGTTAGTGATTTAGCCCATATAGATCCAGAAGTTTTGCTCATCTGACGAAACACACACAACTCGCATTGATTTTGTATATTACCGATTTCCATATTCGATTTTTAAAAGTGAATTGTAATTTGGAAACGTTTGTACAACAATACACAATTATAATATTATACTAATATATCCTATTAAACAGCAATAGGATGTGTGGGAACGAAATTTGTGAGTTTTTGACGCGATTTTCCTTACTCACAATTTTATCCCTTAAGAATTCATTAAATTTTGATTGTGGATGCTACAATACAATATTTTAACGTATGATTTAAATTTGTTGATGATACAAATTTTATTGGACACTTTTAAAATATGACCGATGTGAATACGAACTGGTTTCAATATAACATACGTGCGGAAAAAACTAGTTCGTTGTAGATTCATGATTATTATGACATACGTTTTATGATTTTACTTCATTCGGTAAAGAATAATTTATTTGCATACTAATGCGATTCGAAAATCGAAAGAAATACGAGGTGACATAATGATTATTGATAACAGTATATTATAGTGACTTAATAAATATACAATTTATAATTTAATATATTATAAGAGCACGTATGTACAGTGCATTACGTAGAGTATTAACGTTTATAATAATTTGGGTACGTTTGTGTAAATATTTATGTTAAAATATAAAATTTATAAATTTTTATAACATTCAAAACTATCGTAACAAATCATTAGCGTACAATTGTGTTGAGTACCATAAAACTTACTGGTTGCTTATACATTTTAAAATATATTTGTTGACAATAAATTTATTTATTGATACATTTACAATATTTCTGTGATTATTATGAATATTTTACAAAATCTGCACTTTTAAATCGTTAAGCCTGTATTTAGAATGAAATTGAAGCAAATTTTCTGCAAAAAGGATACAATACTTACTAAAAAAAGAAAAAGTAATAATAAAAAAATATAAAACATACCATAACAAAAAAATGGCGTAGTGTAAAGTTATTGCATAAAACTGTAAGTATTTTAATATTATAAAAAAGATAAGGTGTCAAATATAATTTAGGTCATCTGTATTTTTTTTTTTTTTATAGACTGATTATGGTAAAATGGTTTGTTTCCTTTTTAGCACAGTTTCTCTGATATTAAAGAAATTATTTTTATATTTATATCAAATAATTTTAAATAATCGTTGTGTAAAAAAATTATATAATTATATAATGTGATTTATGGAAATCGTCAAACATAATATTGCAGACATATATACGTGGCATTATGGTAACAGGTGTGTATTTTAAGTTGACATATGCGTGTATTTGTGTATTTGAATAAATATGTAAAAACACAACAACTCAAGTTGTACAAAACTTAAAAGGAAGTTTATATGTATTGTATTTTTATTTTTTATTTTTATTATTTTTTTTTTTTTGTCTGTCAGCTTAACACATCGTACAAAAATGAGCAGTTCTAAATTAAAATGAGCCGTTCTTATTTAAATTATGCGCAGTGTATAAAAAACGTTATTCGGTATATATCTCATATGAATTATGAATAATTTAAGCGGTTCATAATATGTTTTGCTAACTTTTAGGGATCGCGATTACAACGGTTGAGTGATTGTTGTTTGTTAGGTATTACCATCGATTGTATTATTATTATTATTATTATCCAGTGTGCAAAATGCAGTTATATAACATAATGATGGTTTAATATACTCGTAGTTTAAATCATAGATACAACTTAAAGCAAGGTATTTTTGGGAACGCACGGTGATAATATTGAACTTTTTGTTTTATCTTGAATTTGACTATCTAATCACAAAACACAGCAATCGACGTTATGGTAATTATTTTTCGTTTTTTGATAACAATATATTATTAGAATAAAATCAATTTAATACTGTGTACTTTTTAGTATTACATCATGATTTTGGTCAAAATATTTATATTATCGTTGACTTATTAGAATTTATACGTCTTGAAAGTTATTGACTTAATATCATTATAAAAACAATTTTCAATTGAAATGAATCAATTAAAAAATGTTATTCTTTTTTATTCATTTTTATATTACTAAACGTTGTACGTGAACGACTATTCCAATGTGCAGTTCTAAATTCACTTTAGCTCTGTAACACTCACAAAATTTTAATATATTATTATAAAATATTAAAATATATACGTTTTGGTGGTCATCATAATATTATGCACGTAGAGTACAAAAATAAATAAAAAGAGAAACTAAATATATGCACGCATGTATAATATGTTATTGTCTACCGCCGTCAATGCCGGTAAATATTATAAATTACAAAAAGTGAGGTCAACAACAAAAATTATTGAGAAGTACTACACAACTATCGTAGTTAGTGGAATTAGAACAATGGACTTGAATATCATTTCGAGTTAAGGTAGACTGATTATTTTTCAAAAGGTTTTTTCGAACATTTTTGGAAGAATATTTTGACAAAATTGACGGTAAACGATATTATTATAAATCTAAAAATATTTTAGCATATGAGCTTTTTTTTTTTTTTTGTTAATTCGAATCGAAAACTTCTAAATCGTTGGGCTATCGTATTTTAACTTTTTTTTGTTATAAAATATTTTTATTATACAATCTATAAAACAGTTTATAATAAACATAAGTGATGCAATTTTGTTTCTATTATATGTCATTGAAGGTGTCTGGAGTGAAGAGGCCACCCATTGGTAGCACTTCGTCGTCGTATCTAGTTGATTTTAGTTATCTAGTAGGTCACGGCACCAGTTATGCTTTAATCGTCTACCGGGATCATCAGGGTTTGTAGGATTTAATACTCGTAGGTCGGTGACAAGGGGGTTTGGATGGTTTTACAAGCGGAATGAAATTTTTTATACGAAGTTAGGCGACTTTTTGGATGAGACGGATCGAAAGATCATGATGGAGTGTGCGGTTAGTTACATAGTAAGGAGCTTTAGTGATTTGTCGAAGACATTTAGATTGAAATGTTTGTATACGGTTTGGATTGGAGGATTTGACGAGCCCCATGGTTGGATCCCGTATGTCCAAATGGGTTTAAATAGGGTTTTATAGATTATAATTTTGTTGTTTAATTTGAGGTGTTTTGAAGTGAGAAGATATCAGAGTAGTCGGAATCTGTTATCTAAGGAGGTTCGTTTGTTGCTGATATGAGTTGCTCAGGTTAGTCGACGGTCGAGGTATAATCCAAAGTAACGAACATTTTGAGTAGGAGGAAGTAAAATATTGTTCAGATATATGGGAGGGGATTCTTTACGTCTTAGTGTAAAAGTGCAGTGTTAGATTTTAATTGGTTAATTGTTATTTCCCAGTCTTTGTATCATATTTTTAGGAGGTCTAAGTGGTGTTGCAGTTGATTGGAGGCTGTGATAGGATCTGGGCGAAGAGCCAATATCGCTTTGTCGTCAGCAAAATCAGCCGTGGTGGTAAGAGAGATGGTAGGTTGGTCAGAAGTATATAGGTTGAAGAGTAAAGGCGCTGCTAAAGCTCTTTAGGGGACACCAGCTCTGATTAATTTAATGCCTGATAATTCTTGACCAGATTGCACAGCGAAGTGTCTGTTTTCAAGGTACGATTTAAATATAAGGTAGTAATAAGGGAGAAGGATAGTTGTAATTTTGAATAAAAGGCTGCAGTGCAATATTTTATCAAAGGCTTGAGTTGTGTCAAGAAAAGCACCAGTGCATATTATTTGATATTCACACTTGAATTATATTATAATTTATGTCGTTTTATTTGTAGCACATTTATCAACACAACCTAATACAGTAAACAGTTGCACGATTTTGAAAATATTGAAAAGTATTGAATATTATAGGTTACCTTGAATGGCATATCTGTCTTGAACTATTTTTTTGTAATATACATACCGCGAGCATTATTGTTGAACGAAATAGTATCAGTATCAGTAAATGTATCAGTAAATTGTGATCTACCTATTTTTATCAAAGTATTGGAATCTATCATTACATCGATGTAACTTGTCATACTGTTCTATTATTCGAATTTGATTAAGAATAGAACTACTCACTCTACCGTAGACCTCTGTATCTTTAACGTATGTTGGATTAACATTTGCTTAAACTTAAAACAAATTGTCCATGTTCTTTAACAAGATAAAACAAATTTGCGTCATAATAAAATGGTTATAATGCGTTGAATAGTTGGCATATCTTCGGAAATTGTCCCTTGATTGTCGACAACTTTGGTGAGATTATCATATTTATTATAAAACGTAATTATATTACTTTCAAATAAAAATCAATAATTGTACACACATATTTTACAATATTCACGTGGACTTTGCAAAGTGTTGAAATTCAAAAATATTAAAATATATCGATTTTTTCAAATATTTGTATGAAATTAGTTTTGATGAGCTATAGTGTGATTTATTTTAACCAATAATCAATTGCATTCATTGATCGACATTTTTCTATACATTTTAGTGCGATCAATTTTTTTGTTTTCGATCAATTGACGGAATAATGCCACAGCATTTTTAATAAGTAATAAAATCAATTTTTATTTTAATTACTAGTTAAAAAGGCATCATTACAATTTAGTCATTCAATTGGTCATTTGTGTCTGATTTAAAATGAAATCAGTCAACATATCAATACAATTTTTATTATCATAGAAGTTTGATATTCGCTTTAAGCCCCTTATAGATATTTAGATTTTGATCGTAACGAGGTTTAGAGTAGTCATTGTTTAAATATAATTTATATAGTAGTTAAGTAATAATTTTTCTGCCAATAAAAAATGATGAATAATGATTAAATATTTTAAAATCTTGATGAATTAAATTATATATATATTCCAATATATATAGCAGATGTAAATTAAAATTATGCTTTTTTATTAGTAGATAATACGGTTAGTAGAACTTATTCTTGTGAAAAAAAAAAAAAAAAACAAAAATTGCAATTATATTATATTAATACTATATATACACTGTTAATGACTTATGAGTTGATATAACAGCATAGGTACAATAAAACGGTGTAAAATATAATAGGTATGTTCGTAATTAAAATGAACCTAATTTTTTTGTAAATTTCATTGCGTATAGCATATATAATTATATTCATATCCACTAGCAAAAAGTCTATATTATAATTTAATTAAATGTATAGTTCTTGGTATTTTAACTTTAAATTTGAAAACAATGAGGTTATTATAATTTATTACATTTATCACTATAATCGTTTTTCTAGTAAATGCGAACATTTAACTTCGTTTTAAAATTTAATTTTATCACAATTATGACTACTAATAATCGTAACTTATTCAACTCTGATCGTGAAAAATTAAAAAAAAATAATATTTGCACAGTTTAAAAGTTTCCATGACTTCAACTTAGTTTTCCTTTTATTTTTTTGATCTCACACTTCGAATTGTGTGACAAAATAATGGTTCTTTTTGATAATCACCCTACAAGACATAGTTAAGTAATTGAAACTTTTTGTATGAAGTTTATATATTTTTAGTATTTATTATCGATTAATAAACTTGTACAGCGTTTTTGTAAACTTATATATATATATATATTTATATTTTTTTTCAAACTTACTTATCAATATATTTTAATCATCTGACGCATATTAATGGAATGATCCTTTGATATTTTTATTCTTTAAAAATAATACCTAAAATATTTAAATACTACACATTTTAGTTTTACATAATAAAATCGAATGATTTTACGTTAATGTTTCGTCAATAATAACATCTGACGTGTGGATAATGAACACATATTATGTAGTTTTTATATTACTGGTAAACGCCACCAGTTTTGAATATTTTTTCGTATAATGTGTAGAAATATGTATCACTTACACAATATTAACTGTAGATGTTTAACTTTTTAACTGAATACAAATATAATTTTAGCTTAAAGTGGATGTATAATAATCACTATACTATATTTAGTATAAAAATACCAATACATTATGACAGCATAATATAATGCTCAATTGCATACTTAGGTATAGCATATAATATACTATTATTAATATTAATTATCATATATTTCCATTTTATATTATTTTGGCAGAGATATTTTATTTTGGATATAATATTTTGATTTGTCGTTGTTCGTTTTAGTGAAAACTAAAATAATAAAATAATAGGTATTCATATTCAGTTTAAAAATGTTGAATGTCATGATATATTTATATATACATATATGTAATGTATTATCGTATACGGTTTACGTGACACATTTTTTCAGGGCTATTAGTTTGTCACTGTATTATATATATATACGAGTATATGTATAATTTATCATTGGTTTTTAATATTTATTTTTTACGGACAAAGTTATATTGTACAACTGTTATGATGTGTATACTGTATTGTGATATCAATTCATTATTTCATTTCAATAATTATATTGAGATTTTGTGGATAGTAACTATACCGATAAGTACCTATATATCAAAAATATTATATCTAATATCGGTCAGGAAATTTTAAATATTTTCTGTTGTTTGTATTAGAACATTTATAGTAATATGTATTTTATTTTTAGATCAAAATATTTTTTGTACTTAACGAAAGCTGTCATTTAATTAACGATTACAATATTATATGTATAATATTATTGTATAAGAGTATAATGACGAATTACTTTTGATATAAGCATATAACAGGTAATATATTATTTGATAACCATAAATGTTTCATAAATAATTATGATAAAAAAAAAAAAAAAAAAAAAATAGATTAAATGTAATATCATAAAAATTGTTCAATCAAAACATTAAAAAAAAAAAAAATTAATGGTCTAAGAAATTAGTTTTTAATAATACTATTATTATTAAATTATGACGTTATAAAGTTCAAATTTATCTTATATAGATTCTTAATCATAGTATTATTATACCAATTTTCAATAACTACTGGGTAGTTATGTTATAATATTCAAATATAATAATTATAAATAATATTTTTGTCGTGATTTAAGTACAGTGAAGATTTATCATTAGGCGATTAAATAGTTATAGAAATTTTCAGATCTTATCAATTTAAATTGTTAATTTTTTATTAATCAAAACGGAAAATAAAATGACTATTTTAATAATATACATGTACAATATGTACGATGTACTGAACAATGATTATTACTATTTATAAAACCGGTAAAATTTGCTACTGCAGCTTTATTTATGTGTAAAAATGATCTGATAATTTTTAATAATACATACGCGGTACGTTTGACTCGATATTGTCTAATATTGAAACAAATGGCACGTGCAAATATGTTTCTTAGAAATATATTTTACACACATAAACACTCATTATTTCTGATTGTGAAGTAATTTAATCTTCGATGTAATGAATTAAAAACTGATAATTAAATAACAATTTTAACACTATATTGTTTTTATACTTTATGTTGACTGTTTTATATGTAAATAGATTGAAAAGTTAAACAAGAGACAACGTTCGAATGTGAACAGGTTTCAGGTTTACTTAATGATGGTGAAGTACTAAATTTCAAGTGTTTAGAATTTTTTATCTTCAAATGATAGAACCAACTGAAAAAATTACAGTATAAAACTATTTGAATCTACTTAAATATTAAAATCTCAATATTATTGAATAATAAAATAATATATTATAATATAACAATATCTAGTGATGTAATAGTTAAATGTAATAAGTAACTATAGACAATATAATATAGAGATGAGAAACCTGCGTGAGTTTCGGTGCAGGATAGCGTGGTGTACTGTGATTTCATATTTAAAACTATACGATAGGTGGGTGTTTTCAAAGAAACGATTCTAAGTTGAACTTGCAGGTTTGACAGAATATATATTTTTAATTTAAAAGGTTTAAGGAGCTTTTCAATGTTTAAATCGTAAAAATTATTCATATTTTTAAATAAATTTTAATCTTTATTGACTGAGTTGCTTTACAGTTAATATGGTTAAGCAAAAATTAAAATGCTCCGTTCCGTCATGGTTTAAAACAAATTAATAGAGGAATATAATTTTCACGATATGCTATAATTATTCCTCTAGACAAAATCCAAAAGTACACACGATTTTTTTTCATACTTCTATTCAAGTAGTTGTTGGATTACAAACGTTTACGAATTCAAATGAGATAAATATAACAGCAGCAAATGTGCATAACAGAATGTACATTTGTTTTTATACAAACGAAATATGATATTTACATTTAGATCGTACTCAAGTTGTTTTACGAATTAGACATTTAGGTTAACGGACAAAAAAAAAAAAAAAATACACATGGGATTAATAATAATAAAAAAGGATTAACTGAAAAGAGATTTTATCAAATAATTAATGAAATTTTACTGACAATAGAACACAACATTTGCGTATATCAATTTCGATGAGTTTTAATTCAATCAAGTGGTTTGTAGATACACGAGCTGAGTTTTTTTTTACATGAAATATGTACTACAAAGAACTACAGTTTAGATACGTCTCTTATTTAAAATCGATACGTTAGGTACTATAATGCATGCATTTATAAAAAAAAAAAAATAATAAAAAAAAAGGTTTTATGGCTTTCGGTATGTTTTTTTTTTATTAATTATTAATTTAGGTCAAACGTTTAAGAAAAATGATAATTACAAGTCCATAATACGTATATGTATATATATATAAATAAAAATAATTTATTAAATATTATAGAATTATATCGTTACAGTTAAAATTAACATACGAGTTTATGACGCTGAACCCATAAGAATCAACTCTCCGTGGTTAGCCCACATTTTAGTAACACACAATTAGCGCCAAACATAATGAATTTGCTAATCCATTTTCAAACTGTTTAAGTCACTCTGGGTCTACCGACAAAATATCGAAGTCCTAAAACTTGTCATTCAAATTATACTATAAACACGAAACCTAACGTAAACGATTCTGTTATACCTTTTCGCAAAAATCAAGACAAAACGTCTGGCATATCGCCAACACCACCTTTTATGAAATATGAGTAAATTTTGTTTTTTCAATTGAGTACCTACTATTGACATTTTTTTCACATTAACAATGAACAATAACGATTTATCCTGGTTTATACTCCAAGTACAATTCGGGGCATCTAGTTTTTCTAAGAAGTATAATATGTGATTTGGTTATTTTACAGTTGCGAAAATGCAACACAAAATGCGATTTGTTTATCACACGGTAGGTAAAAATGTGTACGAGTATAACGTGTCGCTATAAAGATATAATATTTAAAACGATTTTTGATTCATATTGCACAACATTGACCGTTTTAAGAGTTAAGGACGTACGGTTTACGAAAGCGGTATTGCGGCATATAGGTTGTCTCACTGTTCGAGAAACTACGTATATAGTAATTAATACACTTATATGCCCCGTGTAGAAATTCTATCCAAAACCAAAACCGCTGTAGACATAACGATGTCACGATCTAGCTCGCCACCCCGTTTCGATTACAATCGCGAGCTACGGCTGATACACATCACAAGCCGGTACAGTTTTAAAAAACCGTCTACCGACCGAATTCTCGTGCGTAATCCAAACCTGCGGGTGACATAATCGCCAGTTTAATATTCTTATAAGAGCTCATAGAACACGACTAATCGCCGCGGCGCGCTTCGCATATTATTATTATTAAACGTGTGACAATATAATGATAATAATATTATGTGTTTATGGGCAGTGGCGTATTCAGGATTTTTTTTAGGGGGGGGACACACACACTGTCTAAAATTTTACCATATATGTATACTATCTACTACCAAAAACAAAAAAAACCAAATATTTAATGTTTATAGTGCAAATAATTTGTTTATATTTTTAGTCAGTCATTAAGTTAATATATATACATAATAATAAATAGTAATAGTAATTTAATAATAAAAACGGGTTAATCCCAACATAATTATAAGTGTATGTAATGCTGGTATAAGAGTATTATTGTAGTATGCGTTCATGCATACAAATAAATTTAAATCTTTAAAACAAAATCTAGTAAATAAGGCCAACGAGGGGGGCCATGCCCCCCCCCCCCGGATACGCCACTGCTTATGGGTGTGTATACCTATACTAAGCGTTTGCGTTTCGCCTCCGAATCCGATCAGTTTAGACTCATAAAAGCGAACCTACCTGCGGTATAATAATGTAGGTACGTACACTCGTAATACACGTTTTCGTGTAGGTACCTACTATAAACGATATAAATTTACCTATACCGTTCGGCGTTATTGTTGTTAACGTCATCGTAACAACAGCTGTAAAACGACAGTGTTATAGTGATATAATATAATATAATATTATTATCGTTATTGTTGCACGCGGCGTTCGAACGAATCGATTCGGAAGATATCGATCGACGAGGGCCGGAAAAGCGTGAGTATATTATAATAAAACGCGCGCGGCAACGTGCACATAGGAGGGGCACCGAGACAACAATGAGAATCGTTCGCCGAAAATTCCTGTGCCTCTTAAATTCGCCTACCTCCAGTCTCGCGGACGAGTCGAAGGATGCTTGCTTGGCCGACGTCACACGTCTCACCTTCGTCGCGCGATTGGATCTTCTCGGCGCGTCGCGCTGTGCGACCAATTACGCGCAGCGGGCGCACGCCGGGAGGACGGCACGGCGGCGAGCACGCGAATCTCGCGCATCGGTTTCAAGGGCGATATTAAATCGGGTCCCGCCGAGAAATGAAAAACAAAACGAGAATTATTGCGCCCACTGACCTACAAAAAAATACGTCGTCGACAAACCGCTCGCCAATCCGACGATATAATAATGATAATATTATGACATATTATTATATCGCATAGTATAGGCGCGTACGACGTATATGCGCTGCTCAGAATCTAATACGACGGGATTTGATAGCGCGGTGACGATATAACGACGAGATGAAAAATAGATTTTTTTTTTTTGTTTTTTTATGTTAAAACCTGTTGAGTTTTACCGGAGGTTATAGCAGACCTGTTTTAATTAAGACTTTTTTTTTGAAATGTATTTCAGTTTAAACGACCGCCAGTTATTTATTTATTTATTATTTTTTTTTACAAAAATGTATACATTTTATCGATAAAAAAAAAATAAAAAAAAAAAAATATTTAATTTGATTGGGACGAATAATTATTATTATTGTAATGTATACAAAATGTTTATCCGATCTTATGCATTATATCTCGTGCACTTAATTTACTTTTATTTTTTACTACGATTTCAAGTACCTATATTTACATTATATTATTTAAACAATATCGGCCCAATGATAATAACACATTATACAGCGATAATTTAATTGGAATCATCTCTGCTGCAGCAAACAATATTAATAGTCGAAACAATAATGATGTTATTTTTTTTAATTTTCGAGCAGGTAATTCCATTAAAATATAATGCATATAAAATACATTGTCATGTTTCTGTTGTTGGTTGATTAGTACTGCAGCAACATGCACGGTTGACTAAGCACTAAAGTACACTTTGCTAAAAAAAAAAAAAATTGGTAATTTTTTTTAAAAATATATAATACTTAATATTTATTTGATTATAGTAATAATTTTGTTCATCGCCATTTTTTAATCTATAAAATGTTACAAACAAAACAGTTACGTATCTGAATCGTAAAGCAGTCGTGATAGAAACGATATTTACAGTTTATAGTAAGTACATACAAATTTCGCGTTTTAACGAACGACGACTTTTTTTTTTTTTTGAATCGACAAATAAGGGTCGTTCGTATGATGTTTTTCTTGATAGGTAACGATTTTTTCCACGGTCTTTCTGGCGCCGCCGTCTAATTTTTACTCAAAGACATGCATAGTTTGTCTGTGTTGTGTGTGTATGTGTTGTATAATTGTATAGAATTACTGGGAAATACCGTGTTTTACATACAATTTGACCAGATTATTTAGATAATAACGGTTATAATTTATATGTATACAACCTGACAACATGATGAATTTTTCTTGGAAATTATCCCAAAAATTTGACCACACAGTAATCATAATATAACTGGTTAACCCTTTTGTACGACGGCCACCACATATATGGTTTCTTTTCACAGTCAATACTGTTCGTCAATGTAAAATGTATAAAATGCATGTATTGGAGTAGGTACCGTGGTTGTGCATCGTGCCGTTGTGTGTTTAAAAAACAACAAACTTTTGAATGGTTAATAATATGATAACGAATAATTGATAGCGTACGAAAACTTTATAACGGTTGTAAAAAATGTATAAAAAAAAAAAAAATATTAATCTAAGTACAAAATAATATTTTTATAAGCTACCTAAAATATAATATGTATAGGGACACATGATGATTTTTAAATATACCGAAGTTTTTGAGATATAGTTTGAAATTGATTTATTCAATTGAGTGAATAATAATTATACGTTGCACTTTATAATTTTTTTTTATAAAATGCATATATTTTTCCCATCCTTGAATGAAGATGTTGCAAACTTGTGACTTGCGACAATATATTTTAATGATAAATGTCCTCAGTTACAACATAACATTGCAGATTATAGGCAAAATATAGAGATGTGTAATGCAATGATGTGTTCTGACGCCAAAACATAAATACTGAGCGAAACAATTTTCTGTGACATAAAAGCGCAGTAAAATAGTCAGGAATTGATTTACATGAAAAAAAAACTTATTTCCGTTGTGAGAATCGCAGTTTTTGCATAACGATTTTCTGCGTCCCCCACACACATTATTCATATAACTGTAACAGAAAATATTTTTATTTTTTTTATGTACTTTTATTATATATTATGCATGTTGCATATTTTACATAGGTATATTACAGGTATATTTACTATCAGCGTACACAGAATGACGAAGGCATAATAATTTATCTGTAATAAAACCTAATCGCGTGACGTCTTCCATGACGAGAATAATATCACCGTCTTGAAAATATGAAAAATAAACTTAGTATTTTCGGAAATCGTTATAAAAACGGAATACTATATTGTATTCAAAACGATCATTATCAATGATCATAAGATAATTGTAAATGTTGTGACTTTCAATATCTATAGGTACAAAGAGTAAGTAGTTATATATGTAATTTATATGCTGATCAGTTGCGGTAATACTTTGGAAATTAATTTTAATAAATACTCAAGTACTTGTGAACACAATATTTCAAATACTCTTAGAAATGTTTATGTTATAAATTGTTTTTTTTTTTTTATTCATTATATCAAAGGTATTATTTTAGTGGAATATTTATACATAAATTCACAAAAATACCAAAACATAACTATTACCTAATAAAAAATTTAAATATAGGAGGTTCAAATAATTATCTTATTTAATAAAATAATAATAATTGAACTTTAATGGTTATAATAAGACACATAATGTACATAAACTCGGTAAAACCTACATAGTTATCTCATTACAAATAGTGAATAATTATTAACTATTATTACCTATTCAATATTAAATATTCTAAATACAAATATTATCTCAAGTATCAAAAATTTTCATACTAGTAGGTTAAAGTTATAGGTTAAAATAAAGTGATTTTAAGATATTTTCACGCATAATAAGACATAAAAAACCATCTAAAAAGATTTTTTATAGTAAAAATACAAAAAGCATAACAATATAGTTGATTTAAAATTTATATAATATTGTAATAATTTCCAGGAAAACCTAGAAAAATTTACCGTGCTAATAAAGTGATATTTTTTTATAGAAAAAAAAATTAAACAATTTATTAATTTGTATTAAGAATGCATTAAAAAAAAAAAAAAAAAATACTCAAAGTACAGTATTTAGAGTAAATTATCCGGAATACTACTCACGTGTCTGTTTGCGGCTATTTCACTGTTATAGCTTCGTTAAATTTTACTCTTCTGCACATTCAAGAGTAATAAAATTTATTATACAAAAAATCAATGGAATAAACCAAGTTATTTATTTTTAATAAAATAGTATATTAAATTTATTATTATTACTTATAGGTTTCGCGAATAATGATCGTTTGTTTTTAATAATTTAATATTGTACATTAATCAGTAATATCGTTATAAAAATATTATTAGCTTTTTTTCAGCAAGATTACAGTCGCCACTCAAATCCTTTGGGACAGAAATAAATGCGAAGCTGTAGGGCTTGTACGTCTTTATGCGGTGCTATCGACCGGTGAGAAGGAAAACGGGTGAGACAATGTGAGAACCGGAAATAAATAAAATACATAATTAGTCAAGACATTTAAAACGTGTGCTGAAGGCGTATCAAAGAAAGATAGAGTGTTCTTCTTTTTTTTTTTTTTTTGTAAGTCGTCGACCAAAACAATTATTATGTATTATTCACAATAAACCATGAGGATTATAAGGGTAAGCATGATCACCCATATGGGCAATGTGTTCCCTTATATTATTAATAATTAACATTCATATTTTACAGGAGTAAAAAATATCAGCCCCCCCGCCATATCACAAAGTATCTGAATCCGGCCTTGGCTTTATCTACACTATTACGTTTTATAAAAATTATTTAATATATTTAATAATGTTTTGACATCATATAATAGATATTTTCATATTTATAAAATAATAATAATAATAATAATAATAATGAGTAACTAACTGTTCGCGGTTAAACCATTAAATTATCCGTTTGTACGACTCATACACAAATAAAATATGCACAATAAAAACTATTGATATTGATTTATATAAACAAAATTTACTAATCGTTTAAAATACAAATTATTTATCAGAGTCGTATTAACCTTTATATACAAAACAAAACAAAAAAAACGGTTCTATAATGCAGACGACACATTATTACAGTCGTACTTATTGTTTTACAATTGGTTCAAAACAAAACTTTTTTTTTTTTTAAATATTCTATAACCCATTTTTAAAATAAACATTATGACAGTTAAACGGACGTTTTTTCATTTAATATATACACTGTACGCTATATAGTATATATCATAGTATCAGATAATACTGATATCATAATAATATTATAACATGGCAGTCGATCGTTTAGAGGACACCAGGGAAAATGCAAAATGATTCGTGCAAAGGGAATAATGTTAATAACATTTTAAATGACAATGGTTATAAACTACAACGTGCCTACATAAGTTGATGACACTGTACGATCATATCAATCAATGGTCTGATATCATGCGTACAACAAGATGGTTGCAAAAAAAAAAATAAAAAATGTATTTATTCAAATTGAGAATGTATATGAATATTATTATCATGTTTATTAATTTATAATTTTAGAAATTAGTTTATTTTGATCGATGTTGATATTATACTCATTTAAAATTATATTTAGCTTAGTTGTGTCGGCAAATAAAAAAAGAAATATATATAAAAAACAATATGAAAATAGTTATAACTCCAGTCAAAGTGGAACTAATAGAAATCAATTTAAATATAAAATATTTAAATATTTTATTATGTGGTAGCTTTTTTTTAAATCTAAATTTGTTTAAAATTATTGGAAATTAATAGGAATATTATATTTTAAGATAAAAAGTTTAAGTAATTATATTATTAATTAACATGATTTATTTTTCTATAGGGAATCTTTTTTAACAGTTTTCAATAAAAAAATTGATTAAATAATTATTTTAACTTGACTTTTTTTTGTATTTTAGATTACTAGTTCAAACACTCCGCGAGCATTAAAACAAAGTGAATAATTTGTTATACTTTCCAAATTGTTATTTGACTATAAAAGGATACTCATTATAATTTTCTCAAACTTGAAGATTAAAATATTGATAAGTCTTTTAAAGTATAATGAGTAAAAAAAAAGTTTTTTGTGCAGAATTTTAGTATCATATTTTGACATCACAAATTAACCTATTTATTTCATCTTAATTTTCTATCCATTAACTACCACAGTTGGATTTAAATAAAGAAAAGATGATTTATTTCGATTAAGATAATAATGCTAAATTTGTATCTTGAAGTATTTTTCGTGTCTTTAAAAACTTACCCAAATATTACATATTGTATTATTTGTTTTTGATAACCATTATATTTTTTATAGTATTGGTTTTTTTTTTTTTTTATAAAAATATTATTAACTTTCCACTTTTAAATAGAAACTGTTAAATTGAATTTTTAGTTTTAAATAATATATTTTATACCAAAATGTCTATGTCTATCTTAAGTTAAAGTTAGAGAAATGAAGACTTTGTTATTTTTTTTTTGAAGTTTTTTTCTTTTTGAACCTTTCAACTGTTGATTAAAAATAATTGTTGTTTATAAATAGGCTATAATTATAATACATTGACTTAAAATGTATATTAACTTTAAGTGATATATACGAAGAGCTCAACTGCTTAAGTTTTTAAACATGCCCTGATCCAGATTCAATACCAAGTATATATTTTAATGAATTTAATTTCGACCTAGCCGTTACCCTACTTCACTTATTTAATTTGCCCTTTTCATCAGACAATTGTTCTTGTAAATGGAAAATTACCTATGTATCACCATATTTTCCTAAAGAAGAAGACAATATCTGAATAACTAATCATCATCCGATTTTGATATTCTCAATAATTCCAAAACTATTCGAATGTATCATATCAAAAAAACTTAATCCAAATCCAATATTTGAAACCATAATTATTAACGAGCAACATTGTTCCATGACTAAAAAGTTAACTACTACAAATATTTTAATATCTAAACGTTATGTATTAGATGTATTAAGGCAGAATAACACAAGTGGATGTCATCTATACTGACTTATCGAAAGCTTTCGACTAAATTGACCACAATATTTTAACTACCAAATTATACTATTTAGACTTACGTTATCCTTTTTTATTAGTGGTTAGTATCTTTTTAACTGGTAAAGAATAATATGTTAATATTAAAAACTCTGGCTCAAATCAGTTCATTATAATTTTAGGTTTAGGTATCCCTCAAGGATCCCATATGCACCGTGGACGACTTAAAATTATTTCGTACTATAAAGGCTCCAAATGATGCTGAATTAATCAAAAAGATATAAAGGTTTTCTATGAATGATGTAACAATTACAGTTTAATTTCAAATATTTCTAAGTGAAAACTATTAACCTTTTCAAAAAAATGGACATTTTATCTTTATTACTACTATTTAAATGATTTCAAACTTATTTGCGTCTACAAGAATAATGACCTTAGTAAAATATTCTCTATTATTTAATAAGAATTACATAAATATTCAGAACAAAGCTTTATCTATTTTGGATTTTTTTAAATTAAAGCTATAAAATTTTAATAACCCATAAGTATTAAAAACATTTAATTGATCATATTATGTACACTATCAAATTTAAAACACAGCTCTATTATGTGGTTGCTTAATAGAGAAGGTCCGATACAAATAATAAATTGGATAAAAGAACGATTTTTGAGATTTGTATCCTTTAACCACGGTATATTCATTAGCAATCTCATATTTCTTATCAACCGTTGTCATCCTTTATAAACATAGAATCCTTGGAGATACGAAGAAAATATTTAGATTTCTATCTTACCTTTAAATAATTTAATAGACAAATTTATTTTCCAGAATTACTTTCAACCTTGGCTTTCTTGATCGTAGTACTTGAAAATTAAATATTTTTTATTCATCATTACAGTCTACCAATTATGATTAAAATTCTCCTATTAACAGAGTAATTGAATTAATTAGTATATTTCATATTGATATATTTTCATGCACAACTGTTAATATGTTTAATTTATATTTAAATAATAAGTAAGAAACAACCTAGAACCTTTATTAATAACATCTTATTTATATTATAATAGTTTTTAATTTAACACTTAATATATAAATTGCAAATGTTATTTTAACAAATGTATATATTTTTATCATAAACAGCTTAATTCAAGCTATGTAAACTTACATCTAAAAATTTACTATCTTTTTAATAAGTATATCGTAACCAATAAAGAACTACTTTAAAAATAGAACGCTGCCGATTATCTTATAATTCATTTTTATTAGTCACCTTGTCCGTCCAAATAAATAAATAAATTAATAAATAATATCCATCTGTCAGATTATTGTTATATTATATAAATATGTTATATACACTACTATGATACAAGTGTGTATGACTTTTCGTAAATTATGTTACGTAATTTCGTGTTCATTTTTTTTACGACTTTTTGACTCTCCACAACCTATCTGCTCTATATTATAAATTTATAATTTATAATCATGGTTTGCTTAAAGTTTAATAGTTATTGCCCCCGTTATTGTTATTGCGTACCAATCTATTTGTTTAAAATGTACAACAGTGAGATTTATGCAATTAAATTTTACTGTTTACTTACTATACAGACTATAATATATATATATATTATAATACCAATAGCGTATACACGTGGAGGATTAGGATGTTTTTTTAATACCCAACCACTCCACCTCAATTGGAAATGTCTGTGTACGCCACTTCTGTACAATAATACATATATAATATTTCACATGTATCGAAGACGTAAAAGCTTGAAATCCTTGAACATAATTATATAATCATACAGTAATTTATAAAATATATGTATATATTATACGTGAAGAATACGTTTATGTTATATTATTATATTTAAAACGTACATGCAACAATGATCAATTTTACATGACTGATAAATTATAATCTACTTGGGCCTTTGCGTTGTATATTTATTACCATTTGGACGTAATAGGATAAAACCATTTAGAGAAAACATAAAAAATGTTGACTACTCATTATTGACCGTTCCGCTTCAAAACATATTACAATAATATTATAATATAGTCGATCGACCAAGAAAAAAAATATTAATTTACATATACTTTTCGTATAATACTATACCTACTATATGTGCCTATATTTAATATTATACATATACGTGAATGCACATATAAAAAATTATTTCTAACATCAAGAAACAATACAAAACGCACTAAATTATTCTATTTGACCCACTAAAATACTTAAAAACAGTCGATATCTTACAATACTACAACTGACTTTAAGTAAAAAAAAAACATGACCAAATATAATATTATATTGTAGGAATTCATGTCTAACCTATTTTTACATAAATAAAATAATAAAATGGACTTTTAAGTAGTTTTTATTTCAATTTTTCTGTTTGTAATATAGATTTTTCGAGTTAGAGATATTGATATGCGTTTACTTACTAAAATTTATTAACAATTTTCAAGACTCTGAGCGACTTTAAACTTAGGAGTTTATACAGAGTGAACAACAGAGAAAGTCCATACATTTACGACATTTACGACACTGCTCGCTTTGGACGCAACCAACGCGTTAAGTATGCGTACATTATTAAATATTATACATCATTTCATTATAAATTCTACATCATTAGGATTATAATTATATTCATTAGATTTATAAATATTTATTTTTTATATGACATACTTTTTTTTTTCACTTCACCAATTCTATATTCTATAATAATGTACTATTTATTAAATATTTAAACTCCTAATTGCATCACACTTTTCAAATAAATATTAAAAAACAAATTGATTTTCAGAAAGAGTATATTTTATAATTGGTATTATTTGTGTACTGAAGTAAAAACAAAAAAAAAAAACAGATGTTGTTCTTTTGAAGTCAATACAAAATAATAATGGATTTTCATTTTGAAAAAAAAAATGCCAATACAATTTGTTGTAAAAACTAAAATAAACACGATAAAAATCGTTTGTATATGTAATAATATAATAATTTTAAATATCTTTCTTATAAGCTTATAATATATATTTTTATACATATAATGTGTATGTTATAACTTATAACTTATAAAATTCATTAGAGTATTTAAAAGTCACACTTTCTATCATAATTGGCGTAAGAAAATTCTAAATTTTTTTTTAACAATTCGTTATATTATTCAATATTCAGTTTTTATGCTCAAAAATGACTGAAAAAAATGAAAACAGGATTGCCAACCAGTTGCTATTTTACTTTGATAGACTTAAAAAGCCGGTTGCTAGTATGAATCTCAGTATTTTACAATGGCCTATAAAAAATTTTAATTAAAGCCTATAATTATCATCATGCTAATATACTTAAAAAATTTCACAGATAATCTTCTTATATTCGCTCTTAAAAAAAAAAAAATACATATGCGTAACAAATATACATTAATATGGAAATTAAAAAAAAATGTACCGAAAAGATACTTAAAAATAATGGCATGGTAACTTAATTAATATTATCATCGAATGTGAATCAAAATTATTAGTAATTTATTAATCTGATTAATTAAAAAAAAAATTTAAATAAAATCACAGTTTAAAAATATGATAATATGGTAAGTGATTCAATAACAACAATTGTTTAAGTACTTTGAAATCAAAATTATAAATAATAAATACTAAAAATTAAAATAAATTAGTATTATTTTCACATAATTTATAAAATATGCTTATACATAGACTAAAATATATTCTCTTACCTCTAAAATAATCTCAAATATACAAAAACTAATTAAATTGTGATCTATATATTATTATGTTTAACGAATCTTTTTCATTTTTCACGTCCATCACATCAAACTGCATACACTCAATGAAGATAATTTGTAAAAACGTAAAAACTCGGCCTCTAGTAATATCATATTAATAGTATAACTTTGTAATATTCTGTACATAAGTTGAGTAATGTGAAGATAAGTGCTGTAAACTTATATAATAAATTCATTCTGTGGCACTTTTGCAGAAGTTAATATTTAACGATTACCTAATGAATATAAAGCGTATAAGTGTTAAATTAAAAAAAATCTCTATACTAAGGTATAATTATTGATAATGTGGTATTTATCAATTTCAACATGTTTAGTTTAAAGAGCGTAAGTTTAAGCTAATCTTTAAATAAGTTGATTTTTATTTCTTCTACAATTTACGAGTACATGGTTCCTTTTTATTTTTATTGACTTGTAACGTCGTTACTAATTTTATATAGTAATATATAACCTAAGCTAGCTAAGAAATTGCAATTCAAGTCCATCATTATAATGTAGTATAGCATATTTACAACTTGGGTTAGTATGCGCAGTAAGTACCTATATTACGTGTATGTAATAGGTACCACGTAGATGTTTTTCGGAATTTTTCTTTAACGAATAACGAGAAAGTGACGTAATAAACGAAAACCTTAAAAATATTTTCACGTGGGATTTCGTACTCTTTTTTTTTTTTCAAAACTAGCTGCATATTTTGTAGTTTTTTTATATTATGTATTATATTATTTTATTTACTATTGCAGCGTGTATAGCCGCGTGACGAAAATAATCATCGTATACTCGCTCTAGTTGATAATAACGATATAATTTATTATTACACGTTGTGACATAATCGCACCATCAATCCCGTATAAAGAAGAATTAATTATAGAAAATTCTCAGAGAAAAATTATCTCTATCAAATTAGTTATACTTAAATATGTTTAAGAAGCTTAAAAATTTAAATTGACTCCGCGGGCTTTGGTCAGGATGCAAGTTATAATTTGTTGATAAAATTATGTTATCGGAATTTTTACCACACTATCTAACTGCACGTTCAACGATACGTTGGTATTGGCCTATAATTTTGTCTATCAAAAATTAATTTAACTTATCAAGTTAAGAAAATAGAACTAATCATAACATAAATGTAATTCGTAATGCATTAATTATCCTTAGACATAGACGACGCGCGACGGTCCATCTCCTTCACTCGGAATTATTATTTTTGTTTTTGTTTTTTATGTAAACGATTATTCATCATTGATCTCACATTTAAGTAATTCAACACATCCATTACTGTAGTGTACTCGATGACGATGAATACGCACGGTCAAAACGTATGAAAAACTCGATTTTAGAAATCGAGTAAAAAACGAAATCAACAGTTGACCAATCCTTATTTAACTAAACGTAATATTGTGTTACAGCGGTGTATACTTCGGTTTATCTTAGTATTTATTTAGTATTTTTAGGTGTATCATTACAAAATAAGTATTTGGATTGCTTGTAGTTAAACACTTAACGGATGGCGTTTTATTGTATCTCCGCTAACAACACGCGATATTGTATTATAAAGTATTTACCAACAACGACGACGACCAACAACCGCTACAGAGTCACCAGGTTTTTGTGGAATTATAATAGGGTTATTACAATAATATAATGTGAGGACATTGAAGACCCCATATAGCGTCTCCAACACGCGCGCCATGAGCCCACTGCCGCTGAGCGTGCGAGGTCACCAAACTCCGAGACAGTCATGTTCGTCGCTAGCCGTGTGGAGACGTACGAGGTACGCGATACTCCGCCCGTTCGTATTTTTATGATTATACATTTATACCTATACTTATAGTAGATAATGTTCTCAATAACGTTGTACTATGTGTAATGCAGTGGGCTTATTGCAGTGGCGCAGTTTCAGTGTTTGCACCTACGTATATGATGCGGCGAAGAAAAATAATGACTGGCTCGATAGTCAAACAATAAATATTTATCTCTCTTCAAAGGTTTACGACTAGGTCGTCGATTAAATGTTGTTTGTGAAAAATAAACTGCTATAGTTTATGCAATATAATTCACTTTTATACATAATATATACTGGCACACGTCATGTTAAATATTTTTTTTTTTTTTTTTAGGTATTTCGATGTATGAATTTAAAAAAATAAAAATATATTTGATGAAACAAATATTTTGAGTTTAAAAAAAAAAAATGTTCCACTGAATAATACAGAAAAATCGTGGATATTTATCATAATACTACATAATAATATAGTAAATAGTCATAAACCAATATTCGCCATGACCACGGTATCCTCTCATACGCTACAGTGATTATAAAGTATAATCAATTACTATTAGATAAATAAGCATTAAGCCAAATATAACATGATATAGTTAATATTACAATGTACAAATATTGGGTTTATTTTTATTTACTTATTAGATTCACTAGACCATGTTTTATAAGCATGTATTCCAACTGGATAATACCATGGTCACACGGCGTTATAGATAGGCGATTTAGGTACAGCAACGTCACTGTTAACGTTTCACTTTTCGGTATGTGTTATTCAACAATACACGAAAATATTATATTGACAAGTGAGTAAGAATAAATTAAGTAAAATTAGAATACATAGAATTAGTATGTCTACAATGATTGGATGCAATTTACGGTATCTGAAAATTAATGAAAATGTTATTTTTCTTTTTACTCGTAATTTAATTTATATTAAAATAAATAATTATTTATAGAACGGTTATTTAAAAATAAATGTATTGTACATTATTATAGATATTTAATGATCTATCTCCCATTTACCGACATTTTTAATTAATGGTTGATTTCTTTTATATCAATATTACTCTGTACAATTAATTAAAATGTTTTACATTTCATAATATAACTTATATGTAACCAATAGTCACAGTTTCAATATAAATATATCAATATATTATATGATTTATACTATTTAAAGCTTACATAATATGTTACTATTTAATAATAATATAATAATAAAATGATTTATAAGCGAATAAACATATAAAAACAATAAGTATTATTATTATATTAGATAGACTTTTCATAATTAATAAAAATTAAAAAATAATAATGATAATTAAGTAAAAATTATAATATTTATGATTGGTTTAAGTTATTAAAATTAGAAATATTTATATAACAATATTTAAGTAAAACTTTTAGTAACAATTAAATATAAAAGAAAAAGTAAATTTTTATCCAAAATCTGAATTTAAGAGATTTTATACTAGCTTTACTGTAAAATACATTCATTTATATAGTACACCGAATAAAAAATTATATAGAAGAAAATTTAATGTTTTTCGTTTCGAATTTTTTACGTAATAATATACTTATTAATCTATAAGATACAATGTATGCATATAAAAATATAAAATACGTATAACTTGATTGTAACCCATGTTTAATGTTTTTGAAAATTCAAAATAATCTAAAAAAATGATTTAGTTGAAAAGTTACATTTTTCAATGTTATCCATTTACAACGATTGTAAGCTTTCTTATTACATGGTTTATTATGGTTTTTTAAATTTCGAAATATCGTACATCTTTGAAATAGGTTTACCCGTAATGTAACTTACTTTGAATAGATAAAATAAAAAAAAATAATATATAATTAAGCAATACGATTAAAATGTGTAATTTATAACACTCATAATCGCTGACGTTAACACGTTATCTTCTTAATTAGTGAGATATTATATTTTTATTACATACATATTATGATATAGCTTAACTGTATATTTAAGTTAATAATTCATTAAATTATATAACCCATATTTTATTGATACACGTCATATAGGTTTAAAAAAAAACAAAAAGAATATTTAATGATTTTTAAAAATATTTTAGTCTTTAAATATTGTAGATATATATATATATATATATATATATATATGTATATTTGTGCATTAGTGTGTAGTATAGTAAGCAAGATAATTAAAGAAATTTTGATTTATAAGCACAAACAAACCTAAAAAACTGTTGCATAAATGTATATTCAAACCAATCGTTTAATATAGATTATGAACAAATAATAAACAGAGAATTATTTGCAATTTTAGTTGATTGGTTGATCTTTGTAGTCTTCTAGAAAGATATTTCGAGGCAGTTTGTAGTAAAGTTTGAGAGTTTTTCGTCAATTTTGAAGTTTTATTTATTCTGTTTTATGTTGTGAAAGTTTTTAAATTGATTGTTATCGGTGTTGAGTGTTATAGAAATGATAATCCAGTGTTATCATGCAGCCATTTATTTCACAAGAGAAAGAATATTATACTATAATGTAGTTTATTATTTTTTACTATTGCTAATATAAGTTATACTATCTCATCAAGTTGTTTTCGATACCTAAGTATTAGAAGTTGCCACATCAATGCAATTGATTCGACTGTTTACACCTTCACCGACACAAGACATAAAACAGAACTATTATAACTGATTTAACCGAACATACGATTTATTGCTATAGATAATAATATTATACCACAAGTAGAACCGTTATGTGTGTATGTTTGGACTGAGTACAAAAAGTTTACAAAGTTTATAATATTATATACGCATTATATGATGCATAACGATATGGCGATTTCATTATATTATATTTAAACATAAGTATTTGGTAAGTACATCGATAGTCTTACTACGCTCGAAAGATATAGGTGCATATTAAAATGATGTTATATTTAATAATTAAAATATTGTTGCACGTTACATATATTTTAACAGCGAGTCAGTACGAAATATTCAAATGCGGCAACAAACTATAATCAATGACGGTAAGTCGCTTAATTATTATCATCAAGTATATTAATATGACGTGTACTACAAACGTCCGTTTGTACTGACCTTGGACTGCCAGCGGCTATCGATGTGCGTGTACCTATTTAATCTTTATATAACTGGCACTATACATGTATGGTATAAAATATACTCTGTTCATTACACATATTATTATAATAATATACATATTGTAAGATATCTATACACAAACTCAAGATATATTGTATTGTATACACTATATATATATATATATATATATATATATATATATTATGCAGATATCTATTCGTTAGTATGACTATATAAATATAATACATAATATACTGCAATTTCATTGTATCAGAATGTATTCGACATTATTATAAACCAGTATAGATGTACCTGTGCGAAGTGTCTCGAATCAAAAAAAATAATAATATTAATATCCTGTAATATAAATATATTATATTGTATAGACGAGGTGTACACGAGTATATATACTGCCGATACAATATATTGTCTTGTGGCGCCACCGAAACGGAAATATCTTTATATTATCATAAAATATATATGATATGCATACGCTGTTATTAAATAATAAAAACGAGGACGCGTGATGGATGATGAGATCGGTTTTTAAAAAATGAATAAATACTGCGTTGGACGCGATAATTTGTATTTGCGTTGCATAATTATTGTCGATGTGCACCTATCGCATACCACGATAATTAATACCTATAAGTAGTGAATAGTATAAGAATTAATGTTATTTTAATACTATAATATATACACATAATAATGATAACTGTAGTCGTTGTGGAACATTAAACGTACGATCGTTAAAATTCGTTAGCATATTATTATTATTATTATAACGAGTTTTATAAAGCCCGCCCAGATTTTTAAAATACGTTTACGATTTGTTTTTGTCTGCCAGCCATCGTAACGTTTTAGACAAATTTAATAAATTATAATATACCTATGTCCTATGTACAGGACGATGCATAAGGTAAATACAAATCAAATTTGGATTAAGGATCCACTGGGCATTGGGGTAGATACATTCCCTTCTCAATTCCCATCGGAGCAAAAATAAAAAAATAAAACTGTAAGTAGGTACACAGGATTTTTTAAAAATAGACTCCTGCGCTAAAATGTGCACTCTCTCATATCTAACTTTTTAAATATAAAATAAAAGAATCTAAAGTCATGTTTGAATAAATTATTTATAAATTATAACTAATGATTAAACAATATCGTTATTATTAATTTGGGAATTTTTAAATTTAGAAATATTTTGCGCAAAAATGTATGCTCGTATAATTATAACTTAGGTAATAGGAGTAGCTATTTCTGAAAGGATTTTAATGTATTGAATATTAATATTAATACACCTATCGTAATACAATAGTAGTCACATTTTTATCATAATTTTAAAACAATTCTTAATTAATAGAAAAAGGATGTGAAGGTACATGATTCGAAACTCTTCTTTAAATTTTATTCTGAAGCTGACATTGCTAGTATAATAATATGAATGAAAACAGAAACTCACCTGAAGGATCAAGGAGTGTTGTCAGTGTTGAAGAAGTTGTGTCCCTCTTCCATTTCATGTAGAAAGGAACACCACTTTTTCGGAAGAGAGGAGGACGAATTCGATATAAAATGTATTGCATACATATTTACACATTATACATATTATATCTACATTATTTATATTGCGGGTGAAAAAACAGATCATGATCTGAAGACGACCCTGCTTTGCACAGACACATACGAATTTCTTTACTTTAAAAGTGTAAGAAATACGTAGATACCTGCATATAAGGGCATGCAATAACGTTATCTGACGTCCAATAATTCATTTCTGAGTAATTTAAGGGATATATAGAAGACATAAAATTGTATATTCCAGTATTTGACCCAAGGAAAATATTATATAGTGTATATATATATATATATATTATAGTATATATGTAAAGTAAATAATATATAGAGTATAATATATATGCACTATACAGTGTATAGTAATATAATAATATACAATATGCACAGACCCTTATCAACATCAACTATAAAATACAACTTTTTTAATACTGATAATAAAATATGCTCTGAAGTATATTAAATATACAATATAATTTTCTTTGAAAATTGTTATCGTTGTAGAAATATAATGAAGCGCAATGATAATAACATTAACTGTAACACACGTTTATTTATTTAAAAAACCTTTTTGTGAATATTATAAAAATATTCGGGAATAATTTAAAATATCATATTGTTCCAAAGTAAAACCTAATGTAGCCGATGTGTATACGTTCCGAGAGAGATAAAAAACGAATTATCTAAACCGAACCGTTTTAGCGACCAGATAAAAAATCGAAAGCAATCAATTCATAACAATGCAATATAATATACGTATATCATTATAATTTCATCCGCCGAAAGGACATCGTCAAAACGGTGAGTTGCAAAACACGAGTACGAATTGTAATGATACATGTATAGGTGTATTATACTCGTAGTTATCACACTTACCGTTGTGTTCTATAAACGCCAAAAATTGAAAAATTCATTGTCGTAGATTTGACTTGCGACGCAACAGGTACATTTTCAAAAGTAGACGGTGTTCGACCATATTATTTCAAACGTTTAAACGTTTTTGTTTTCGAATCGTCACGTCACACGACTAATAATCTATTTTTACGATAGGTACATGTCTACATCACAGGAAAATGGGTATTTGCATTTTTATCTTGTTCGCCAGGCGTACCCTTAATGAGCTTTCATAAATATAACAAAACGTTCGCGATAATATATATTATGTCATATCCAGAGTGTTACCTAAACGACTGTTCAGTGTTCGGTCTGGTTTCACGAGATGACTTTATGTTGGCTGAAAATTTCAAGTCTCACGGTTTTATTATTTTTCAATAATTGGAAGACAAAAAAAAAAATCGAAATCGATCTAATCCGTCAGCCGCGGCCAGGTGAAAATTTTATGGATAACCACGGTATTTAAAGCAAACGGCCAAACACACTATACCTAGGTATGTCTTATTGGTAGCGGTTTATCGTATTTTTTTTTAATAACTATTACCTACAATAATCTCTCTGCATAAAAACACTAATGTATAATACGCGACACGCGTTTTAAATATTTAACAGAGTCGTGTGCAGAGTGTTTAAATGATTAACATTACGTGTATTTTTCAAATACAGTTTCGTTGTGCAGTTTATTATTAAGCCGACGGTCAGCACTCACCTGACGTACCTCCCTTTGGGATTACCGGCCACCACCCCTATGGCGCGGCATGGCGTTATAACATACAGAGTCGATTACCTACATTATATTATTTAACACCGAGCACTTGGGTATGTCCTTCGTAAATTATTATGTGTACAAATAATAATCTAAATTAACTCTTTGCACGAGACCTTAATAATATTTTTCAGGAGGTATATTATACTTTTAATACATATTATTATAAGCGGAGTAGGTACCTAGGTATAAGTCTGACATATACGGCTAGGTATGTCGTATTTTAGGCTACCTATGCGCACTCGGTTCCATTGGCCGTTTCGTCCGCACTAAAAATGTATTTATTTATTTATTTATTTATTCGGAATATATGTCATTAGGATATTAAAATCCTTGGGATGACATTGATTAAATAATTCTGTACGGAAAAACTACTGTACACGACTTGCACAACGATAACATGTAATATTAACATTTAACATACGATAGCTTAAAATACATGAATAAAACAGAAAGTCGAGTTCTCACGACAGGTTTACGTGTAGGTACGTGAAAAAAAACGTGAAATAATAATATGCTCATGAGGTTAGGCGTACTTGAGAGTCACATTAAAAGCAGCTAATAAGTTTTTCCCACGGCTTGTGCAAATTGGACGTTCGTAAACGGCGTATTGGGTAAATTTCAATTTTTTTGTGACCGTCCTGCGACCTGACATTCACGCCACAATCTTCCGATTTCTGACAACAATAATATCGATATTCGATATTATAGTGGTTAGTGGTTACTTACAACCATAAGATGGCAGAACATCGAGTAATTTTATTTTTCACATTCACGAGTCATAAAGTCCGTTCTTCGAGCCACTCCATCAGTGTCGTGAAGTACTTTGTTCGAATAAAAGTACCTACATAATATAATGAGTAGTTATTCGAATACGTTTTTTTTTTTTTTTTTGAATTGGCAGGAGACAGACGTACTTTCAATGTCGAGTAAATTTCTCATGGCATTTCAAACATTTTTATTTAAGATTATATTTTTTAGTAACTTTGCAGATTCTGAGTATTAAGATGAACGTAATGATCTCACTACAATAAGTGTGTATGTGTTTTTTGTGGCAAAAAAAACTTTTTACAGCAGAAAAATTCTACAATTTTGATTATAATAAGAAGACAATGTTTAGAAATTAATCAAATCTAGTACATATGTACTCAAATAATGAGAAGTAGAATATTCACAGAATTTTTTATCCACCGTGAGAAAAAACTTGAAATAAATTAACTGATACAAGAATACTCGAGTAGTAATACCAGTTTTTAATGAAATTAATTATATTTTTTTATTGTACGTGATTAAAAAACGAATAACCATTGATACTAATGAAATTTTCACCAAATAATCAAATCAGCATATTAAACATAATAGATATTATAATTTTCAAAAGTTTGACTTTTAATGTTTTTAAAAGCTTAGTTTAGGTTAGATACCTGATATTAAAAGTTTAACACAAGGTTATTCACTTAGTCATATAGAAATAAAAAAAATATTAAAATTACATAAAAGTAACAAATTTTTATTTAAACCTTTTATTGTTAAATCGAATATTTAAATTAAAACAAGGTAGACGGATTCTGTAATGCTCTGTTGTACATTATTGGTATCACATAAGCATTTATGATGGGTATATTACATTTTTAAATTCAACGATTTATCATTGTGTACAATTTTGAGCGGAGACTGTATATTTCATGAGATGTTTTTTTGATATAGTTATTAAAGTTACTTATTTCACTTTTAACATTATGGTATGTAAATATAATTTTTTTTTTTAATATTATATTATTTATAGATGAATTATTAATATTTAATTATCATAATAATATATATTTTTACCATATTATACTAAGTTATAAGAATTAAAATTTAATAAAATATTTATGTAAAATACCATAAAACAGTGAAAATAGATTCATAGTATAAATAGGTAGATAATAATATCCTAAAAAAAAAAAAAAATAAATGTCATTGCATTTAGTGAAGCTTATAATAATATACATAAACATTTTATGTTTCCAGGAATATTGTTTTTAATTTTTAACAAAATAATTTACATTATTATTTATCATTTAAATATGCAATTTTGTTCAAATTCAAACTTAAATGTCTAAAAAAAATAATTGTCAACATATTTTTCAGATTTAATGGTTCACAGTATAAATTACTTATGAGGAATCTTTTATTCAATTTTCAAAAACTTTGACTCAGTGTGAATAATTTTTTTTCAACATTTATAGAAAAAAATTAAAATAAAAAATTGAAAATTTCTCGTTCCTGTAATAGTTCAAAAAGTTAAAATTTTTGTCATATAATGGAAATGCTAATATAAAAATTCGATGACAATTTCAAGTATCAAATGTTATTTTTTCTAAAATTCAATAAAATACCAAAAACTGTTCATGGAAAAATAATTATTGTATAACTAAACAAATGCCATAAAAAACTATAACCCCAAATGCTCGTAAAAAATTAATTTGGCTAATTTTCTTTTTCTTTCCCAAAGAGTGATGACAGAAAAAAAAAATTAAGCCCATAAACAAAATAGTAACTAAGAAATCAATTAAACATGGAGGATACATGATTAAATAATTTAATTTTCTATGATGACGGATTGTTGAATATTTAACAAAAAATATTTGAATACAATTAAATTACAACTGAAGTCTCCAATTTTTAATTTTATTTATTAACTATTAAGTATTCAAACACTCAATACTTATAGTTACATTAATTGTTATTTCAATGAAAGTTTTTAACTTACAGGTTAAAATTAAAGGCAGTAAAAGATGACATTAAACATTTGGTTTTATACTATTTCAAAGTGCTTTTAATTACCAATAAAAGTTTTCAAAAGTAAGAAACAGATATATTTCAAAGCTGATTGTCATTTATGAGAGATTGGAACGGAATAAAGTTTAAAGCCAAAATTGTAAGTTATATATAAATAAAATGTAGAAGTATATATTACAAAATATATATAAAAAATAACAAATAATAATTTAAAAACATACATCAATAACCACAAAATTAACACAATAATTATAAATAAATTATTATTAAAATGTTCTAAATCTAATGTACAAAAATATTGTATATTATCTTTCACCATGTAGAAGTATTTTCATCAGTTTTGAGAGAATAATTCGATTGTTTGATAAATTTGGGAATAAAACCACTTATAACACAAAATAAAAGATTCTTTTTATTGGGAAATATATTATAATGCAGTAAGGCAATAATGGCAATATTTTTATAATATATTCTATAATTTTGATTCGGTTAGCCACGCAAAGTTTTGTGGCTTGCGATCTGCAGATGGGTTGATCATTATATTGATAAAAGAAGGTCCACTTGTATCCTGTTAAAAACAATCAATTATATAAATATAAGCCATAACTCAAGAATATTTGTACAATTATTATATGCAAAGGTTATTAAATAAAAAAATATATAAGCATTAATTACTATAAATTTAGCACACAGGAAATTATTTTTACAAATTATAAATTATTAGAATAATTATTTGTTTGTCTATCATGCAGTTTGAATATTTTTACTTAGTTGATTCAATAGTCAACATTTAATATTAAATACTTGGTAATAGTTCTTTGTTAATTATTAGTTCTTACATATAGTCTTTAGAATTTTTAATTTTATACAAATTATTTAAATAATTATAAAAAAAAAATAAATTAATTAAATTATTTAATTACAAATAAAAAAATAAAATATTAGATGTATAGATTTATTTATGTTTTATAGTAATACATACACTAAGACATTAAGGTAATCATTACATTATTAAAAAGTTATTTAGAATGTACTTTTTAAATAATAATAAGGAAAATATTAAACAATCTATACAAAGATTTCTCTTTTTACACAAACTTAATAATTTACATTGCTCATTATTGTATGGTTTTGTTGTTTTTAATATTAAGAATAAATTTACCAATTAACAAAATAAAATATTATCCATTTTATCTCATAAATTTTTATATTAATGCAAATCATGAGTTATTTAATTAAATATTAATTAAAGACAAGGGCAATGAGTCTGTGTATTGGTTTTTCTTTACCATTATTATTTAAAAATAAGTTTAATATATTTACCATGAATGATTTTTTTACTGCATTAGAAACTTGTTCAACAGTTGAGCAAAAATATCCTTTACGACCAAATAGAGTCAACATATTTTCATAATGAGTGTTTACAGAAAGGCAATTAGGAGGAATACTAAAATAAAATAATACAATTAAAAATTTAAAGTTGCCAATAACAAAATACAGCATATTATATTGTATACATACATTTCAGTTAAGTTCTTAGAATCTTGCACTAAACTCCAAGTGGACTCATCCACACCTCCATATATACCATTATTATTAACAACAATAATGACAATTGGTAATTTGTACCTAAAATTATTAATATAAAATATAATACAAAAAGCTTAAGATATCATAATATTTAACAAGCTTATTAAAATGATCAATGATTTTACATCAATAATATACTTAAGTTTTATGAATAAAACTGTTTTCTTTTTCTTTTTTTAAATGTATAGTAATTTACTTATTTGTTTAGAAATTAAAAATCTAGTTACAAGAAATTTTAAAATTGTGTTCATAAGAATACGTATATAAATAAAATATACAATAAAAACAATAAACTACATGTAAAATAATAATAGAATTAAAACAAAAATTGATTTTTTAAATACATAATAAATATTGAGCAATTCAATAATATGAGAATTAAAATTTAAAATGTTTATTAAAAGAAAGATTGAATTTAAAGATAATAGACTAATTGTTATAATATATATTGTATAGTATTATACCAACTAATTCTAGTATATTTTACCTTTTATCTGGATTTTGTTAGGTAATAAAATTACCAAACAATTTTAAAAGTCGTGTGGTCTTATCAAACCACAATAGCATAATATAATAATTTATCATTTAAAAAACCAATGTTGGATTATTATTTTAATTTCTTTAAAATTCAAATATCTAATTTAAATTAATAAATAATAAATTTATAAAAATCAATAATAAAATATTTATTAATATGTTATGTTTCCATAAGTAATAATTGATACGATTAATCATAATATTTTAAACTTATACAATTTTAATCTTTGTTTAAACAAGAATACAAATGCAATAATTTTTATTTTATTATAATATATAAAAAAAACCTATAAGATAATATTTTTAAAATTATTCAATTTATAGCTAAAATATGAATTATCTGTATGACTTACCTGACCATTGTTTCTACTTCCATTCCAGAAAATCCAAACGCTGAATCTCCTTCAACACATAAGACTCTTTTTCCAGGTTCATATTTTTGACACCATAAGGCTGCAGCAATAGCAAATCCTAATCCAACTCCCATAGTACCAAATGTTCCTAAATATAAGATTAATTATTTATATTAGAATATTAATAGCATTGTCATTAACCAGTATTTAACTTACCAGCATCAAGTCTATGTCTAGGTAAATTGTTTAATAATACAGCTCTACCAATGTCCATTGTATTTGCTCCTTCACTTACAATAATACAATCTGTAAATAAACAAATTTATAATTTTTCTTGTTTATCAATATTGTGATTATTTATCAGAATAGGTGTCATTAATGAATAGTTTATTTCTTCGTACTTATCATACTTCATTTTTTTTCTCCTCATATTTTCTTATTATTATAGTAAAGATTATGTATTACTTTTAAAAATAAAATAAATTAACAAAATAACTTATTTTTTACCAGGTTTTTAATTTTACTTCTGGTGTTTTTAAATACAACAATCGTAAAACATACAATTTGAAATAGTTAACTTGTGATTAAAATTAGAATTCCAAAAATTAAATATTAAATATAAGTCAGAATCAAAACAAAAAAGGTACGTTGTTTTTAATAAAATGTTATATTACTATGGATAAAAATTTTGTCATTAGTGTTTAGTACCTGCAATGTATAAATTAGTTTGCCTTTATAATGTATAAAGTAAAGTATACATCATAATGTATACAACAAGAATAAATCATTTTTAGATGGTTTAATGTAAAAAAAGTATTCATACTTTCAGTAAATTCATTACCTATTAGTTATTACATATTAGCATTCAATTTTAAGTTAAAAATATTTGATTATGTTCATTACTTTGATCTAAGATTGGTAGTGGTACAAGTTCACAATGTATATTTTTCTTTTAAATAAATAAATTAAAACTTAGAGTATATTAGCATACATTTCATTTTTTTCCAATTAAAAAGTATTAAAATAATAACTAAATAAAGAAATATAAAGACTTGAATTTTAAATTTAACTTTTTGTTAAACTAATAAAATATATTAATAGAATATTATATTAATATTACTTAGTAAGTAAAAACAATAATTAAAAAATTTTAGAATTTTAAATATCATTGTATTATTTGACAATTATTATTTTATTATTTCTCTACAAATGTTTAATTTCATAATATTACTACATTAAGAAGAAAAAATTTAATTTAATGTAAAATATTAAAGAAGAGTATAAATTACAAAAAATTATAATATACTTAATGGTTAATGTTATTGTATCAACTATTAAGTATTATCAATATTGAGTTAATACACAATTTGCTTCACAAAAACATAAATGTATGAGATGAAACCAACCTTTTGGAATGTTATCATATATATGTTGAAAAACTGTATAGTAGTTTAATGGTACAGATGTATCTTTCATCATTGACTGAAAATAAAAATAATTCTTATTTAGTGTACACATTTCGTTATTTATGAAAATATAAAATTTGAACCATAATGATATTTATTATAAAGCTTATTTAGTAGCTATTATCAAAATTCTTGAGTATAAGATGCAGGGTGAAGCAAAAGTATCTTATCAAGTAAAGTCTCCATGAATAATGAAGTAGAAAAATATTTTTATCCTAGAAATTTAACTTAAACTAATATTCTGTGGGTGTGAGTGGAAAAGATATTACCCAAATTAAAAATTTAAAAAAATAAGTTATTTATATTAAAAAAAGCTAGGAAAATACCGGGTTGGATTTGCATCTAGGCCCATGATGCCGGGGCCTAGGGCAACAAATTTTGTAAGAAATGGAAAAAAAAATCATATAAACATTTTAAGCATTTATGTAACTGCATAAATTAATATTATATAATATTTAATACAGTTAAATTCTCTTATTATGTTACCGTATATAATAATTTTCCAGGTAAAACGATTCCAAGCAATGTATTTGGTTGGTTTTATATCTTATGTGTAGTTACTATTTATAATCCAGATATAATGAAGTTCGGTTATAATGATCAGATTCTCTAGGTCTCTTGAAGATCGTTATAAGCGAATTTGACTGTATATAATTGAATAGGTAAAATAAGTAATCGAAAAGATCAGGAAGGAAATAAGTTCAATTGGAAACAAATAAAATGAGCTATGTACTCTGTACTTTAAAACAAAATTGGACAGTAGAGATTTCACTAAGGTGAGTTTACAAAAAAAAAGTAAAAATTATAAGTCTGAATTCATGATATCAGTAGCATATAATGGATTCCTTCCGATTTCCAATGAAAAAGAAGATTGATTTAGTGTCACTGTTACCATATATTATATTATATCTCCTGTATACTATGACTTTTACAAAAATGAATATTTTGATACAATTGAAGAAGAAATAAATATGATTGCTGAGACAATTGAAGAAGGAACACTTGAAAATGAAAAATTTAATCACCTAATAAAAAAAAAAAAAAAAAAATAAGCTCAAAAAGAAACAAAAAGACTAAATCAATCTAAAAAAATTAACATAAATAATGAAAGTTCATTATAACCTAACATTTTTAATATACAAAAAGAAAGAAAATTCAGACTTGATTATTATAATAACTGAAATGCTAGTGCAATATTGTTATTTTTATTATGTTTTGTTTTTCTTATTGAAATAATTTATATTGATATTTTAAGGGGAAAAATAATAACTTGAATCTTATGTTTGCAATGTTAGTTTCATATTTTAATAGGCATTAATATTTTTACTATAAAAAAGAGGGAAAAATTAAATATTTGATTATTATAATAACACAATTACAAGTGCAATCTATATCTTTTTTAATTCTTTAATTATTATCGTTTTTTTTTGTTTTAATGTTATTTTACAGTTTGATTAATACAATTTAAAGTAGGTATAAACAAATAATAATTATTATCATTGTTTTTTTATTACATAGTTAAGTTTTTAAAATAAATATTTATACATCTTATTGTATTATGATTATTAAAAATTAATTAAATAGGCGTTTTATTTTTCTATCAGAATTAGTAATCATTTAAGTTAAGACACTTTTTACTCGGTAATTTTTGTATAAATTATCTAGGATTTTAACTTTAAAGTTTTTAATTGCTACTAGACTATACAGAAAAACTTGATATAAAATATAAAATGTTAATAAAAACAAAATTTTGAAATCTGTAACTGATGTTTATAGTTGAAGTTCATTTTATCTCTAATAAAAATTGTGTTAAGTGGACATAACATCTTTTTCACATGCACCCAAAATTAATTAAAATAATTTTTTACCTCTACATATTTTTTATTTGACAAACACTTTTCTTTAAGCTTATTCAACCATTCATTTCTTAAATTTTTCCATTTTTTTTTGGTTAAACAAACATTTAATGCATTAACTGCAGCGTGCATATCTGCCTGAATCGCTACAGTAGCTTGTTGGCTGTTATGTAACTCTTCTGCACTTATGTCTATCTGTACAAACTTTACATTACTATCAAATCTTGGTGGTTTACCAAAATGTAGTATCCAATTTAATCTTGCACCAAGTAACAATATAACATCAGCATTTAGCAAAGCATAAGTTCGTGCAGATGCTACACTCAGGGAATGTTCATCAGGCACTACACCTTTACCCATTGGTGTAGCTATAAACGGTAAGCCAAACTGTCCAATAAAATGTCTTATGGAATTTTCTGCACGTCCATAAGCAGCACCTAAGTACATTGATATTAAAAAATTATAGTAATGTTCTATTTTTAAATAGGTATGTTTTTCTTACCTTTTCCAATTATAATAAGAGGGCGTTTGGCATTTATTAATAGTTCTGCAGTAGATTCGATATTTTGAATGTCTGGGAAAATTATTGGAGGTTGTGAGATTATTGGTTTGTCCACTATCTTATCTACAGGAATTCGAATTGATAATAGATTGGCAGGAAAATCTAAATATGCAGCACCTATAATAGATAGCAATTAATTAATTATGGATTTTCTTTGAAAAAAGATTATAAAAATGTCATTACCTGGTCTACCATAAGTAGCATATCTTATTGCTTTTTCAACATGAACAGGTATAAGAGCAGCACTTGGAGGCCTAGCACTGTACTTGCAATAGGGTCGGCTGAGTTCAACTTGGTTGCATTCTTGAAATCCACCGCTTCCTTCATGATCTTCAGCACAAGAACCGCCAATTACCAAAAGAGGCCTAGAACAGTAACAACTTTTGTAGAACAATTTGCACACCATAAATTGTTTGAGAATCACAGGTAACAGACCAACAGTTGATTTGTGCATTTGCCATTCCGGCAGTGACATGAAGCAATCCGGGACCAGATACTACCAGGCAAACACCGGGCTTACGAGTAAGATAACCGATTGCTTGAGCTGCATATACTGCAGATTGTTCATTGCGCATTCCAATGTATTTAAGACCTACTTGTTGCAGGGCCATGCCCAATTCAATGACTGGAAAACCAATAATGCCAAAAACATATTCAACGCCCTATATATATGGAAACAAAACTGTTAATTTTGTATTTTAAACTTTAAAGGTATCCCGACATTAATACGATCAATAATAGGTAGTATACTAACTTGATGTTTTAATGCTTGTGCAAGAATGGTATTTCCATCGATATCCTCCATATCGTTCGACATATTTTTGCGGTTGGATTTTAAAAACGATATTTTAGGAAGTAAGAACGACTATGATAAGTATGATATTACGTTAAAAAATTACCTGCTACTAAATTAAAGGTTTGAGAGATACAACAATTATCTATTTTATCGAAAAAAAAATATGCATATTATTACAACAATGCATACGTCATAGCACTAAATAATTATAATATTTATAATTTACATTTTAAAATAGAACAGGAAATAAAAAACATAAGAAATATACACATACATTGATATTTATGTAATATAATTGATATGATTATTGCAGTGATTATTGTAGTGATAAGTCATCGGATACTAACGATTGATAAGCAGTTGTGCTTGTAGCGCTGTTGTCGGTCGCGTCATTAAAAATAACTATAATGTTAGCGAACGGAAATAAAATTATTAATCTAGTTTCAAATTTTTTTCAAGGCCGTGTTCGGTCTTCGTACCGAATATTCGGAAAATTATTGCGAAATAATTGTTTAATGCCGTGTCCGTGTGTTACTCTAATAATATATTTTTTGGATGAATATCATGGACAGACGTGTATATCGTTTATCAATCGAGTACCAATGTCGTAAACAAATAATTCAAAATACCTACCTATTTTTAAAACTCGAAGTAAACGGTTGCATTTTTACTCCTCGAGTGTATTATAATAAAATTCTAGGATTTCGGAAATATTATTGCAGTAGTCGAGTTTCAACGATTGCGATTTCACCGAATTGACATTTGGCAGTAGGTAAGTATTACCTCCATAGACGTGTCAGGTAGGTAGATTTAAAAAAAATAATTTAAAAAAAAATAATATTTTTAATTTTAATTTTCTTTTTTAGCTTATAAAAATAAACTATTTAGATGTAAATAAATATAAATGAGTTGAGAATTATCTAGATAAGATAAAAGATAAATCAATTCTATTTAGATAATTTATTTAGATAAATTTATTTAAATATTTCCTAACACTGGTCACAGTAGACAACAAGTTAACTGTAAAAAATTTAAATTTTCCAAAGTATAATAGTTACTAAGAATAATAACAAACGCACCAGAGTTCAAACGAAACGTTAACGTACACAAAGACCTCCAAATCATGGAAATTCAAGACCATATAAGAGCCCTCTCGCTGCGAATTTCCATAGTTCACTTCACAAATCAACAACTCATTACACTTCAACTTACATAACATGCATATATTATATACGTTCTCCACTTCAAAGACGTCTCAAGAGCAGTCGTCCACGCGATCTTATTAGTCGGTTATTACACATTATATAGGTACGTCTAATTGTTATTTACTAATTATATAAATTCCAGTTATACCTATATACTTGTATTATATCGTATTTACTCATTTACACTACACTTAAATGTCTAATCGACCTTAAGTCGTGTCATTACCATTGTTATTATTGTAACTTATCGTGTTAAAATTGTCAAAAATGCCGATTCTGTAAATATCTGAAGACGCAAATAGTTTGCATAGGCTAGGAATGTCTTATTATGGCATTTAAAAAAAAAAGTTATGTTCTTATAATTTATCGTCTTTTCAAAGGTTGCAGTTTTCTTCTATTTTGACATTACTACCTGTCCCTGATATCTACCTCCCTCCATTGCAGTTATCGTTTGCCCTACTTTCATATTTACAACAATAACATTATCTTATACGTGGGTAAATATAATCTCTTTGTAATTTTGCATGATAATATAATTTATAATAATCCCAGTTTCCTACACTAATCAGCTGTACGTTTTAATTATTTTGTCGAAACATGTCATAAATTATATTAATAACAAAGCCAATAAAAATAAAGACAACCAAAACGGTATTTTTATACGGTCCTGGTAAATCGTATAAGCGCGGGTATACCGAGGTCCCGTGAATCAGACCCGCCCTCTTTTGACTGCACAAAGAATTTAAACAAAACGAGACGAATCCGGTATAATATGTTTTAAGTGAATCTCAACCCACTTCGCGTCTGTTTTCAAATAATTGTGTGCACTAAGTAGGTACCTAATACTTGCTTATACGCTATCTACGTTTAAATTACGTTAATGCGCAAAATATTTTAGCATAAGATATAGTCATTAAATAACCGAGGTATACGCAAGGTTTTGATATTAAAAATTATTTTTTCTTCGTTAATTGTACATCTCGTGACTATATGCTGAACAAGACCTATAAAAAAAAATAATAAATAAATAAAACAAAATAAACGGCCATCAAATTTTAATATTACCCCCCAAAAAAAAATAGTGATTGCGATTACGATGACTGTCTACGGCATAAACTATAAAAAATGATAATTAATATTCCTCTTCGTATTATATAACTATGATAATTTATTATAATTTAATAAATTTTGTACTATATATTATTATGGTGCCTACGTGATATTTATTTTATCATTATTTATTTGCGAGGACAATACAGAACGTGCGCACACTTGGATCTATATTATAAATTATGGTCTCGGTGGCGTAACTAATATTTTTGGAGTAGCAAAGATTTTCAGACCAACCACGCCCCATCTCTAATTCAACGGTAATACCACACAATCTTAATATTCGCCTGTAATACAAGCCCTCTCTTCTTACAAACTACGGCTATGGAATAATCGACCGACTACTATTTACGTACACATAATAATATATTATTTCTCTTAATGAATAACTAGACATTTATATCTATATCTTTATATATATATATATATATATTACAAGGATTTCAATTTACTTAACTAAACGCAACTTTTATTTTACAGTCATTAATAATTAATGCCGATTAAACAATTTTTTGGATGATAAATAATAATGCAATATTCAAGTAATATTCAATTTATGAAGTTCAGTATATTCATGGTGAATTCCATATAGCAGTGGTTTCCAAAGTTTTTTGGCTCGTGGCACCTTTATTGAACTAAGGTTTTTTCAAAGCGCCCTCCTCCAAGTTATAGCATGACTAATCATAAAGAATAATTAAAAAATAAATAAAAACCAAAAAAATATGTAATATAAATGATATAATGTAACATGAAAATATTTATTTGATTAGGTACAATTATACATAATTTACATTTTTTTTTTTTATTTAGTAATAATTAGTAATACATTTATTTGTATATGTTGAATTAATGGAATTGATGAGCTTGAATATTATTGTACATTTTTTCAAATCTCGAAATCGAATTGGACTCGACTTTTTTATTTTATTTTCTACATTTACTTATTTTTTGTTTGATAATTTCAGTATTAATCACAGCGATTGCCGAAAAGTCAGCTTCACACAGATAAAAAGTCGAAAATGTAATTAAAATTCATTGAACCTTATCACTTAGAAAGGAATATTTATCATTTATTGAGATCTAAAATTTGGTCAATTCTATACTAGCAAATTTTGATTCCAAATTCTTATCGCAAGACAACTCGGTAAGGCTTAGGTACTTCTTTGGAAGATGTAAATTCAGGAAGAACACTAAATAATAATAGTATATAACACTAGATCTTCTACCCATACTTATAGATGTTTTGATTTTGAAAATATTTCTCAAACCAGATGACAAATTGTGATAACTAATAAGTGATCTTCAAAAATGGATTTTATATTTTTAGAAATTTCAATTCAAGTTTGAAGTCAAAAACTGTTACATATGGAAAAAGAATCCTTGCTCGTGCCTTCATTCAATTATTTTCTTCAAACTTTGAGTTTTTTTTTTTTTTTTTTTTATATAAAAGCTAAAATTGTTTCCATAGACTTCAAAAGATGCATATTTTTTGCCAGCAAAGAGTTATTCAATGCATTTAATTTGTCAAAAATGACGCACAAATATGCTCGTTTTATTAAAAACTCGTTGGTATTTTAATGCTTATATTCATTAAAAAAAAAATATAAATTTCATGTTGCAGTTCAAATATATGAGATAAAAAATTTCTACGAAACAGCCGTCAAAGACTCCTGTAGTAGGTACAACAAACTTGTATGTTCGGCTTTTGTGTCTTCACATAGTTTTTTAAAAAACCTTGATTTCAGTGGATACATTCTTATATAATTGATTATTTAACTAATTGATCATTCTAAGACTTGGTTCAGAGCAGGACTCGGGCATTATTTTGATACAAGTGCTTCTCTATAAAAATTAATAATAAAATGGGTTCACCATTGCATCGGGGGCTTTGCTTGGAATAAATGCCTGTAATCTTCTATAACAGCCAGGCATGGAATGAGCGCCGTCAATATAGACACCAACACATTTGGTCTAATCCAAAATATTATAAGACCTGAAATAATCAATAATTTCGAATAAATCCTAAGTCTTATAATAAGAACTATATTTGTAAACACTTAAATAAAATTGTTTATTTTGTTTAAGGAGTATTCTTGTACGACATCAAATTATTTATTTTCAAATGAGAATCGCTTTTTTCATAAATTGTTAATCAAAAGCTTTTTTGAAAATATTATATCTAAATTGAAATTCAAACTACTGATTTTTGAATTATTTAACCTTCTGTACCTACTTATGACAATAGGCTTGGAAAATAATGAAGTTATAATGATTTAAAAACGTTAATAATAAATAACAATATTTTATGATCAGTAAATATTTTTTTTGTACAATCAACGTATTTTTGTAATACACATTTTAAAGGCATATTTTTCCTTAGTTTGTGTATCATGGATAGACAATTTTACTTAACATATATTTATGTTTGAATAACTCGGAAACTATTTGTTCAAATTTTGATTTAGATATATTATAGTTTTAAAAAAAAAAAATCATCTGCTTAATAATTTACATTAAAATGCTGATCGTCATTTGAAAAAAAGAAATTTTTATTACAAATATAATAGGATACTTTGTAAAGTTTAAATAATTAAACATTTGAATAAAAAATAAATATATAAATAAATTTCAATAATATTATTTCATAAATATTTATTTAATTAAATTTACTAAAGCCTTAAAGTTCAATGTTAGTATGTGACAAATAAAAACTCAATATTTAAATAAAAAAAATAGCTATACTTATAGACTATAATTGTAAGTTGAGTTTAGATGTATTACAAGTATACGAAATTTGATGTTGGTTTTTTTTTTTTACTTATTATCATTCTTTTTAATACTTTTTTCTACTTTTAATTGCTTTTTTGAAATTGCTTTTTATTATTAATATTTGAAAGGTTAATATTTATTTTTATACCATCATTTCAGAAAGACGGATTAAATTAGTTTTAATTATTAATTTTATTATATTTAATTTATCGATATAAAATGGATAAAAATAATTAAATGTCATAGACTTATATAGTAGTTAGTACATGTTTTAAAGTATGCAATTATTTAAAGTAAACCGTTCCATCGTGCTACGAATAAATTTTCATGTTTTTTTTTTACATAATATTTGACATTATCGTTTATTTTAATAGCTGGAAAAATGCCAAAAGTTAAAAGCTTTTATTCCTCATAAATTTATGATCTTATCAAAGAAATCGGAAAAGATATTCTTGTTTATTATAATAAAATTCAGTGTTGTTTTGCTAGGTATTCATGTATAATAATAAGTAAATCTATGCAAATGCTTCCAAGACATACTCAGGTGTTGCGATTGCTATAATAAACGAAAACTTATCTCTATCTTACAAACTATTTGACCATAACAGTAATTATACAGTGGAATACATTACACTCCTTGAGATAGGCCACTTAGTCGTTAAATTTCCTGATTTTACTATAAATATTTATACAGATTTGCTCAGCGCTTTTAAAAATCTTAAGCACAACTTGTACTCGAGCACTTTAGTAATTTAAATAAGTAACATTATTGCAAAAGCTAACTAGAATATATGGTGGTTACTATATAGAGTATAGGCCATTGTTGAATTGATGGAAATGAGAAAGTTGATTAATTAGTTAGAGAAACAATAAATAATCATATAACATAAATATACGCACCTACTCCTCACCTATTGATATTCATAATAATGTTAGCCCCTATTGTACCAGTTTATTGGAATCCGAATAATGGCGCACATAAATTAACAAATTCAGGGAAATCAAAAATACTATCACATACTGGCCTAAGCCCCATTTATTCAATCTAAAAGATGAAGTAATTATAAACAGAATATGTTTGGGTCATTTAAATATGTTATATAGCCATCTTATGCGAAGAGAAGAACCAACACTGACCGCTGTACTAAACCTGGAGAACCTCTTACAATCAAGTACCTCCTTGTGTACTATGGAACATACATATTTTATCGAAATTAGAAAAAGCCTATAGAAATATTCGACAAATTTTTTAAAGCCCTTTGCCTGATCGAATACAACATTAACAAAATTATTTTATTTCTCAAACATATTGATATGTAAAACTTAGTCTCGGAAAACAATAGTATTTAATCATATGTAGCATTAGTATTTAATATTGTCGAAAGCTAATAATCTAAGTTTTTGAAGCTGTAAGAAGAATAATACTTTATGAAACGATGAAGAAGAATAGTTATTTGGCTAAATAATAATTTTATTGCATTATTACTATACATATACGTACTATACATAAATCTTGATTTCTAACTGTCAACATATTTTAAAATTCTAAAAATTAGTGATTATATAATTATTATTTAAAAAAATAACGTGTGACATTTGGTATGGATATTTCAAAATATAATCGATTATACGAACTCTTTTGTTAGCCTAAGTATATAAGTCATACTATAATTATACGGGAAAAAATTGACGAATCTGATTCTAAAACACGCAACTAGCTTTCCATTTATACAACGATAAAACACGTTATTATCTTGGGTATTTTTTTATATCGTCGTGAATGGCGGTGCGGTGTATAGGCAATTTCAGTAAACCAGCTGCGTAGGTGGTTACGAACGGCCGGTGGATTTGCGAATTTAATATGGGAATATATTTTAGCTGCAACGTCAGTGACATGCAAATACTAGTAATATTGCCAATTTGGACACGCGCGAATACCGTTTTAGATTTTATAATAAGCCTAGCAGGCAATAATTGTGTTGTAGATTCGTTTTATTTACCATTTACTCGTAAGAAATGCGATTTCAAGTCTGAATGAATTGTGATAAAAACAAATTTAATCACTTAGTCGTATGGTAATGCAATTCTTGTATTTTTTATTTCTATTATTGTTCTCAATTAATTATTTTTTTTTTTGGTTTTATTAATACTGAAAAAATATATTTTATTCATTATAATTATAATTATAATTTGTTTTGTGTGTGTTTTTGGATAGTAGGTGAGGATAACATGTAGATTCGTAAAAAAAAAATACCTATAATAATAATAACAATATATAATATACATTATGCATATACATAACATTAAAGTCTTAATTATTTTATCAACAATCGCTTATAGTATAATTCTTACGAATTTATTACATTAAAATTATAAAAAAATATTGGTACTTTTCGAGATAGGTGATAAATGTTTACTGCTAAAATAATTAACAGTTTAAACGGTCATCTTTTTGCAGTGATGAGGGTAAAATGTTGATTATTTTCTTTTAATTAAGCTTTTATATTATTTCCTTTAACTAATTATGATTCATGTCAACAAAAAAATATTTTTGTATTAAAAAATTATAAACAATTCAGCTTATATTTTTCTCATTAGTCCTAACCGTTATATAAACAATAAATAATAATTTCATCTCATCTCATATGTATAATGTATATATATATATATATATTTATACTATATTCTAAAAGCTGTAAAAAGATTAAAAAAAGACTTGTAAAAAAATATTTAGTTTAATATAATTATTCATCATACTAATACACACACAATTAAATAATAATTACTGTATTAATTATTGAATATAATATGTTTTTTGCAGGTAAAAAACAGTATTTATTATAATATAAATTCTTGTGAATCTATCAGTTAAACTTACTTTTCTACATAAAAACATTTATTTAATTCAAGAGCTTGCGCATAATTTTATGAGACTGAGTAAATAATCTACAATTAATATAATTATATTTTAGAAAAAAAATTAAGTTTACTCTGAAACACACGAGCTTATAACGTTTAATCGTATACATAAAATATTATTATAAGAGTTGTTTGATATAATATACTTATTCCTGGTATTAAGCATATGATATATATATTTATATAATATATGAATAGTGTCATTAATATCATAATTTTAGTTTAATTACTTATTTGGTTCTATTATTAAGCAAATATAATAAGTTAACATAAAAAAAAATGTATATTTTAATATTGATTTTTAGTTCTTGTAGAAGTATCAATTTTATAGTATACATTAAACTAGATCAATGAGAAAAATAATCTAAGACATTAGAATGTGAAAAGAAACGTAAGAAGATTATAAACATCGGTGAAAGCTGTAATACGACGAACCGTTGACGCACGGTTTCAACAAATTTAATAAAATGTTATTTGTAGGTACTTATAAGGTAATTTTATTTAAGGTTTTTGGTGTCTATTTAGTGAGTATATGAAACTATATATCGTGTCACATCAGTGATAGATGAGTTTTGGAATGTTGTTATAAAACCACTATGTATTCATCGAAACCAGTTTCTAAAGAGTAAGGTAAAGTGTGAAAATAACCATCATAACACAATTAATTCACATGGTGATAATAATTTATAATATTATACTATTGTGTATGAGTATAATAATTATTAATTATAAAGTAATATACACTTAAAGAAAAAGATTATTTTTTATTTTATTTTCACGAAAATTTTATTAATTTACTTGATCGCTGGGGATTTTATGTTCTTATACAGTATATTACTAAATAATATATGGTACTGCAGTATATATATTTACACTATACATAAATATATCATTTTGTGTTTTAGTGTTACAAGAGTCTATCGTTTATGATTTTAGCTTATAAAAAGTTCGTATTCTTGTAAAGCAATAACGATTTTTAATTCTGATTTTGTAAAATCGTCTATAAATCGTCAAATTCATCGTTCTACTTGCAAAAAAATATCAACACCGCACCCGGTATATTAGAGTCATTAAAAAAAAACGATCCACTTAAAGAGACCTTTGTATCAGCCAATATATAGTATGATATACTATTTCATTAAAGCATGTAAACTGCTGTTACACAATCGTAAACCATCGCTATTCTTATTAATGGTAAATCTCTAGTTGTTCACACACACACACAGTACATAGCAGCTAACGGTTGAGAAAGAATTTTAAACGGGTGCATTTATTTTTTAACCGAAATAAAAACATTTTTGTGCTGTTAATAATACTACATATAATAATGAACTCGATTTGTTCTCATCGATGTATGCATAGTGTTTGCGGGCACGAAACATGATTCATCTGTATAATAGGTAGTACGTTATAATTAATATATCACACAATGTGCTGTATCAAACTTTTATATTGTGATAAATGGTTTTCTCTCGCCTCATGTTTTTTTATGTTTATTGTAATACGCTATTGTAAAGCATAAGGTCAATATAGTTTTGTATTATAAAAGCTTTGGATATTATAGCAGTTTTGTTGTAACGAAAAGAGACAAAAATGTTTTCAGGAAATAGGAAATAACGTTGTAAAAAATGACATTTACGTACATTATGTATCCGGACGTGTCCAATATTATGTTCATACGTCATGTATACTTGTTTATTTGTCATTACACAGCTCAATTATGTTAAAATAAAATGACTTATAGTTTAAATTTATGAATATTTAGATGTATGAACTATTATATATTATCATATATTATTTAAAATTTCAAAAAAAAAGAAGGTTTTCTTTTTAGGTGTGTAATAAGTAATTAATAATTAGAAAAAAAAATATAAAGTTGATTCCCTCTAATATTTTAATTAAAATTGGACAGAATAGTGTTCAGACGTATTATGTATGAATATACTTTAAAAATTGTAGATGTATTTACAGAGTAGATATATCTAGTGAAATGGTATACATACCTTTATAAAATGATTGATATTTTAGATGAACATATTGCCAAAGTTTCCATACACAAAAGTTTTCTAGATCCTTTGCTCTCTATAGATTTTCAACCCTTTGTTAAAATGAATATAGCAATGATATCTCAACATCAAACTGTGGAAAAATTTGAGAACACTGATTTAAAAGTTCGTTTAAAAAAAATTTCTGATATTGACGATACAGATAATTTACTCATAATAAATTAACATACGATAATAAGTCTGGAAAATGTATAATTACCTTTAAGGAAGATTTCTATCAACTTCTCTATTTATACAAGGACCTTTATATCATTGAAACGTTGTGCAGAAACAGTTTGAAAAAATACCATGTACCCAGCTGATAAATGTCGCTACAACATGCTTACGTTTAATTTTAAACAATTTATAATTAACAACGGGTCTGAATCTTATGCGAACTACGTATCATCACATATACGTAAAGATGGAGCTCTTTGGGTGGCATCTAGAAAAAATCTTTCGTTTTCATAATCCAACCCTTACCATGCACGATAATGATGAAACCTGGGCTATATCTGATCAATACAAAGTAAATATATTCACTAAACATTAAGTAAACACCTTTCAGCCACATTATAATATCATATTACCAAAATTAAATAAGTAGAAGATTTTGTCAGCTCTCCGAAAATTTGAGCTTTTTTCCTAGAACCTTATCTTCTAACGATGTTTACTCTGGTATCGAAAAAAAACTCCTTAAACAATCTCCCGGTCTCGAGTTAATCACTGCCAAAAATAACGAGACATCTACCTAAGAGATCTATTAAATTACTCACATAAATATTTATGGAAATGGCTCACTACCGTATTTCCCTATTCTTTGTAAATAATTTATATATTTTTCAAGTCTAGTGTAGAGAATAGGGAGTAAAAATGAACTAGACTAAATCCATCCATTATACATTCTCACTTCAACAAGAGATTTACAGACCATCTTCTTTAGCAATAAACTCTTACCCAATGTATAATGCAAGTGATATATTTAGATCAACATCGATCGATGGCGTACTTAATAATCTTTCATGAAAAATAGAGAACGGTTACTCAATGAACAACTCCAATTTCTTCGTTTGATTTTAACTTCAAAGATATGTAAAGCTATCAATCAAGCGATTGCTGTACGAGTTATCTGCTACTGCTAAGATCCATTTGGTTTTATATCATTTAAGTATGGGGCTTAATCAAAGTTTCTAATACTAGATGTGTTCAAAGATTCCAATTCAAAGTTCTTTATATTATCTCAGAAATTCTTTTCTATGTTTCTAATAATAGTCTTCTCTTAAATTTTAAGATAACAGCTGTCACTAAATTAGTAAGCTTCATTATAAACGCTTTACAAACTAAATAACTCTGTATAAAAATACCCTGATCATACAAATACCAAACAATCCTCACCAAATATTCCAGATAATCTTAAAAAACCTACTTATTCAAAATAATAATACGAAAAATAAACATCTAATTTAACTATTAATATTAATATTATAAATAATATTTTACGGTGAAGTAAGATGCATTGGTAGGCTTCTTTACTCTTTTATTTCCATGCCATTATGTATTTTTTTTTTTTTTTTTTATAAATTAAGCTTAATGTTCAAATCTGTTATATATGACCTAATAAATAACTTTTTTAACAAAAATAAATCAAAATTAAGTGAGAAAATTACTCTATTAAAGTAATGTTTGAATACGCAGATATTGCAGTAAAAATAACCGAAACCAAATGAATAAGGATCCTGAACAGAATCAAAAATTTTATTTTTATTTAGTTATAGTAGCGTTTATTCTAATTTCGTGATAGAGTTAAGCCTTTGTAGTAGGCAATTGAGCATTTAGTGACGTATTCCGTATTCAAATTAACCTAAGATTTTTGCTGAATAAATGTTAGTATGGATTCCAATAACAACAAGAAATTAAACATCTGATTATACTATAAAAATCTAGAATGGTTATGATTTTTGTAAAATTGAGATATAATTCAATATGAATTTAACCAATCGTTAATATTTATACCATAAATAGCTATATGTACAGGAAACTTTTTTTAACAATAAAGATTAAGTATTTAAAAAGTTATTACCTATTTTGGAAATTTATTTTTGTATAAATTTAATTTTAATTTTATCGTTTAAACCTAGTATACTTATTGTTTTAAAACTTCTTTGGATGTTTTTGAATTCTTGTAAACTTTAAGTACTAACTTATATTTTGGATATTATAATTTTGAATAGAATATATTTAATTTTTAAATTCCAACGTATAAATATATACTAACAGTGTTGTAATATGTTTCTTTAAATTTTTATATTTTTAAAATTAAGAAAGTGATATGATAATGATAATAATTATTAATTGTAAGAATAATCTCTAGATTTAATTACTATAATAATTGTTTACACAGAAATGAAAAAATAATTTTTTTTTTTTATATTTGATATCAATGTTTTTATAAAGGTTTTCTGTCTAAGATTATATAACTAATAATTAAAGATAGCATTTGAAATTCGGCAATAAACACAATAGTCTACAATTTAAAAAAATCTTCAATTTTGTAAATCAAAAAAAAAAAAAAAAAATGTTAAAAAATAGCCTGCTTTTCAAAATAATAATTTTGGCTGTAAAATAATTGCTTCATCAATTATTAGTATTACAGTTTAAATAAAGATACCTTTATTGACTGGAATATATTATATAGGCATTTGAATAGTTTTAGAATAGGTGAGAATAAGATCAAAGTAATTTTATTTAAACATAATAAATATTCATTACCTAGTACATATTTGTCTAAATACAATTCAAACAAAGAATTCAAAACAATTGAGTTGATTACATGCAATAAGTATATTATTTGCATTAAGAAGAAATTTAATGGGAATAAAAGTAAATAGTTATAAGTTCGTTTCATATGGCTTGTAATTAAATATAGTGATTAATGTGTTCACAACACATGAACTACAAAAAATAATATAACATTAATAATGTGAAATAAGTCATATTATATTAGTTTTGTTGAATGATGTAGACATCGTATCAAATAAATTATGTGAAAGAGACTGGAAATAAAAAGGAAATATTAAATGGTTGTTAGTTTAAGTCCAAACTTAGAATTGTGTAAAATAACTTCAGACCAATATAATCCTAAAACATTTTCACACCATGAACTAATAAAACAATATAAAAATATGAAATGGGCTGTAAATAAAAATACATGTATATTATTATTTATTAGATAATATTGTAAAAAATAAATTTATAATTAAAAATACGATGAAGGTCCGTCAGCCTGCTACTTCAAAAGTGAATTTTTATAATTTTTTTTTTTTTGTTTTTTTTTTTTACGAGTTACCAATTTGTTATTATTTGTGATCGCTAAATCATAATTTGTAACCTAAGACTTAACCCCTAAATATATGTTTTCCTATAAGGATACTCAGTTGATCATCCCAAATTCGCAATTCTGACTACAAACCTAACTAGAAGCATAGTATTTCATTTTTAATTTTTTTTTTAAATTATTTTTACCAAATTATCAAATTTAATATTTATTAACTTGAGTCAATCAGTTTCTTGATATAAAAAGTGTATTTATCATCTTTACTCACTAGGTCATAGAATTATTTTAAATTAAAATTGTTAACTATTAAATTTAATACCGAAATTCTCACGGTTGATGTACACTTATCATTTATTTTTGCATAAAAGACCATAACAAGAAAAAACAATTTCAAATCTTTATATTGTATAAATAAAGATAATTTCTATACTTACTTTCTATCTCTATTTTTACAGAAAATTTGATCTTTTGTGTCATCATAACATTCCTCATTATAATTTTATCTCATATAAAAAATAGTATAGTGACTTGTAACAGTTGTAAGGGTTTGTTGTGAATTTTTTTGCAGAATCATGTATTTTAATTTTTTTTCCTGATATTTCATTTAGTGTCTATGTAAATTTATTCACGTAATTCTGCTTTATTTTATGTACTTCTACAATATTTTCTAAAAATAATTGATATTTTAAGATCTGGAAACAATACTTAGGTTTAGTCAATGTATAAAAACATTAAAAAAAACAAATGGAAAAATATTTTAATTAATATTTAATATTAAAATTTTTTCTATAATAATTATCATGACATCAAATTTAATACATATATTTATTAATTGTTTTAATTTAATAGTGTTATAGTAGGGGTGACCAACTTGATTATCTTGTTTATAAAATCAAAATTTACTTATCATTGTTATAAATTTCATTTTTTTTTTTTTTTTTGTTTTGTAAACATTTATAAAATATTATTAAATTATATAAAATGTATTTATCGACATTTCAGCTCTTGGTATCAATTAGCCTATCAATGATAGAGAATAAAATTAAAGTTTCTTTTGATTTTTTTTTTCAGATTAAAATATAAATTATGTTCACAGTGATCAAACCGTTGAAATGAAAAAAAAAAATTTCCAAGCAATTTTCGACACATTAAAGCTGCTGTCGCTGTGTTTTTTTGTATCAAATACAAAGAAATATCTCCAATAAACTGATTTGTTCGATTTATGAAATGGAAAGCCAACCAATTAATTCCATTTCTGAAAATCTTTTTAGTGAGTCTGTTACCAATCATTTCAAATATAAATTCAGCAGTTTTATTTGATGTATTAAATTAAAATTGATGGTGATGGTAGTGTTTACTCGCAGCAACGTCAAATATAGATAATAATAAGTCACTAGAACATGTATTACTTAATAAAACTTTATTATTGAAGCTAGAACTATTTTTTAGTAATGCTATTTCACATACAGGTCCCTTTCATTTAATTTAATATTCTAAAATCCTGGATGCTTTTCCGAAAAGAATTTTGACGAATGAGACTTTGGTTTCAATCTTTTTCAATCGCAGTTTCTCCTTCACGTAATTTTATTATATTATTACATGGAAAACTAGTTTTAGTCTATCCACCATATTTATTATTTATCTATATTCTATAGCAACACATGAAACTATATTACTTTGAAATACATAATTTATACTTGAAGTTTCATCACAAATTAATGTTTGGACATATTTTTCCGGTTGTAAAATAAGATGATCTCCTTTTTGACAATTCAATAATTTTTCAATAAAATTGTCTATTGAATGGTACGGTATCATTACAAAATACTCTGTGTTTTAGTCATTGAAATAATTACTTTCAATTCTACTGATTGATGTAATCTTTTACTATAAACAGTATAAACAAATACTCCGACTACAACACTGGACAGACAAAGAAAAAGTTGCATACAGTTTACCATTTAAAGAACTATTTCAGTAATGCACTGTACATTGTCAAATACTTCTTCGATTTCAATAATAAAAGTCTCAAATTTGATAAAAATAGACTTTGCCTAGTCATTAAATTAACTCAATCAATCGAAATCATTTACCATATAATCAACTTCTAATAAATCTTCTTAAAAATTATTAAAAATTGATAACTAATTTTCTATCTTGGTTTGAAGGCTGATGTCAGCCTAGCACTCGAAAAAGAAAATATCAATTTGAAGATTAGAAATTAAAGGCTAAAAATTCTGTTTTTTTGTTACAAATCATTAAAAATTGATAACTAATTTAAAAAAAAAAATTACAAAATTTCACTTTCAAGGTATCAGGTGGATGGACTTTTAACTAACTACTTGAATTTTTATAAGTCATTGAGTACAAAGTTAATTTAATATTAAATTGCATTCATATTTATGTATGAACTAATGTTTACTAATGTTTATTTGCTTTTAAAATAAAATAAATAAAAATATAACATGAAAATTTTGTTTTCATGGATGAAAATAAATTTATCGTATTTAATATATTTTATTATTATTATTAATATTAATAATATTTTTATTGAAATATAGTTTAAATCACTTCAAGTCGTTTTAGATCTATTTTATTTTAATTCATAGAATACAAAATGTGCGTATTGTGGACATTATCCGTGGATTAAAACTTTTTTCCACGTTTATATTTATAATTTTGTTGCTTTGAAGAGCTTTTATTAGAATTTAGTTTAATTTCTATTATTTTATACCGTCAAAGATTATTTTCTAAATCATAATTTTCTGTCGGCTGTCTTACTAAAATATAAGAATTTTCCATGCTGTTTAATAAGGTTTTATATTATAATACTTGCACCAGACCTTTTTGGTACACACTGGTTTCATATAATGTAATTTAAATGTAAAATAAAATTAATAGAAATCAATATTTTTTATAATAAATGCTATCAATTATTTGGAAATAGATTTTGTATAAAAAATTTTCAAGCAGAAGTATCACAACTTTACTGTATTATTATTGTACAATGCATATAGTAGTATAAAGTCAATTATACAATTTATATGATATGAGGGCTTCGTTGAAGATTTAAAAAAAAATATATTTTACGTTTCCGATAAGTAAGTCTTAAACGTTGTCAAGAATCCGTGGTTAAAAGTAGAAAAATACTTTTTATTTACAATTTATTTTACGATTTATTAACATAATTGACATTATAGGTAGGTAGTCGGTGTGTGAGATGCGGTTATGCTTGTGATTTTTTGAAAACCAAAAATATCTCAACATTGTTAACGATAATAATTTTGAATACGCATTTTCTAGATGTGTTTGAACTTTTTCCAATACAAAGTATGTAAATATACCTTGAATGATTATAAACATAATACAGCCAATCGTACAAACCTGTAGGGGGAAAAGATAATGATAGTACGACATCAGTTGTACAATAATATGACGTTTAGTGGGTTTTCATTTTTTTTTTAAGCGTTCAACGTTTGACATACCTACTTACGCAGCCATTTATTTCTTGGCCATTCAAATTGAATATATTCGTAATAGCTCATAATATTATGTCTCGTATATTATTCACCAGCGTACATTTCAATAATTTTCGTAGGGTTAATTCGATTTTTTTTTTTGTTCAATTTCTATTAAGATTTGATCGATGATCTAATTATATATCATATTTGTGTATTATCGACGATACATACATAACGTACATAATATAATATTGCATTTTGATAACACAACAACCAAATATGTTTTTACTGTACTATGTAGTACATTGAAAATATGAATTATAAATGCAGGGTGGTTAATCCCTGGTCAGGTCGAAAAAAGGTTTTTCTAAGAAAAAATGTTTGATGAATATTATGACGAAATAATAAATAAGAAAAGGGCTTGCGTCCACGATAAACAGGTGCAGCATTTTACAACGATATTATAACGTACTTAATAAGAACAATAACAATAAAAGTCAAAAATTGTAAAACTACCCATTTTAAAAGTACTTACAACTAAAATACAAAAGAACTTGTTATCGGAATAAAAAATTGAGTAGGTATCCTTATGTTATATATAAAAGAACAATCCTTTTTTATATTCCCATTTTGTGACAATACTATTTAACATATTTTCAATTTTTTTTCGCAGAGTTATTCAAAATACCTTTCTAAGTCTCACCACGTCACTCAATTTTTCATTTTTTTTTCTGATGGGAGGAGGAGAGAGGAATTGTATTTTCATTTTTCCCATTTTGTGACGATACTATATAACACTATTTTTTTTCACTGAGATGAACCAAATACTCATATGAGTGATCGTTATATTTTTATTTTATTTATAATTCAGCTACTACTACTATTTAGCACTTGATAAAATTAAGTGAAATTTTGAGAAAGCACAAACTACACTTGGCCGAAACTGGGTAATTTAATTAGTATTATATAAAAGAACAAAGATTTTTTTGTTTAGATAACATACCTAAGATTTTAAAATATTTTGTAATTTTTTGTAAACAAGCACCTGTAACTAATCAGCTAGGTTAATTTAGTTTATATAGTTATTTAATAATTATTAGTTAAAACTACTTATTAATTTACAAAGCTATGATTAGTAATATTGATCAAAATATTCATTTTTTATTCTAAACAAATTCAAATATTATATAATATATTTAAAATAAAATAAATATATAGGTACATTAAAAATGTTGTGAAATAACTGGCAATGCGTAATGAGATTGAATACACACTCATTTATGAAAATCTTCACCTTTCAATACACGTTGCAATCGTTTTTGTTTGTTTCTTATATTATTCTCTATAAGACTTATAACATATACATAATAAATATTAATACAATTATTATTTTTACAGAATTTTTTTTTTTTTTTTTTTCATGAACTAAATCTATTTAACCTACTTTATTCAATTTATTTTTATATTTTTACTTCCACCTCATTTGATTTTGGTAATTTAATCAGTTCAAAAAATATCTCTTTATTTATTCAAGAAGAAATTAAATTTTTCCTATTTTATAAAATTCATACTTAAAAGATGAATAACAGTTATTTCATTTAAATGTACGTATTTTATAATGGTTATTAATTTTTCTTTCTATAAAATTATTTTTTACTTATATTATTTGTTTTGGATGTCTGAATTTTAAATAGATTTCTTCTTTAACAACAATAAGTTAGAATATTAAATAAATGATTTAATATAGTTAAAAATTATTTTAATGGAAAATATAGTGAAAAAAATGATTCAACTTTCAACAGACTCTTTAATATTTTAAATGATAATTATTATTGATTAATATTAATGAGTTATCATAATTCATTGGATAGTATTCATGATGTTTAAGTTTTTTGATTACTCAAAAATAAATATACCATTATTTTTTAATGTAATTTCATATTTTTTTCGGAAAACATTTAGTTTTTTGAACGTGTTGATTCCTGCAGTATTAATAGACTGGACACCATTTACTAAAAAATAATTTTTTCCCTATCGCCTAAGTCTCCAATAAATTAAGATTTTAAGTATTAGTTCCTTAAACATTATTTATTTAAGTAGACTGAACATATTGTATTATAGTTGAATATAGTTATACGATATATGAGATACTTCTAATGTCAATAATCGTATTTAATATAATATTTGTATATAATAATTATAAACCGGGACAAAACAACTTGATTTTGTAAAACTTATCATGAGTTTCGTATATACCAAGACACTAATAATAATACGCTAACTTTCGGTTTTAAATTGACGTATAGTATATTGTTTTGTTCCATAAAAATAAAATTACGTTTATTAAAATATTTTCAGATAAAAAAAAAAAAAGATCATAAATTAACGCAAATGATCAATAATATAACAGTTTGTATTCGGGGTTTCAACAATATCAAATCAAATTTATTTTTATTTCTTTAATTAACCACGGTATCTGGGCCATTGGTTGACGATAATTTATATTATTTTACACGCTATCTTATATTATGGATAGAATAATTATTGCAAGAGTTAATTGCTATCGAAGAACGAAATAATTACAGTGTTGGATTAAAAGTAAATAAAAACCACTATGTCAGTGTACCTATAAACGAGAAATAATATCATTCCTTGATATTTCTAAACGATACGTAACGATTACAATAATACGCCGAACTACTCTGGTTTAAGTAATGGATATTCTAGTGGAAAGCACAATGATGATGATGATAATAATAATATTCACGTTGCAGACATCAAAATAGTAATAAAAATATAATACATGCATATGACTTGATGACTAAAACTCACAAGACTCGAGGATAATAATATGATGGTCGTGGAGCGAAAATTGAATGCGGTGTTGATGGTGATGATTTCAAGGGGTATATACATTTGTCGACGGAAACCGGCACATATACAATGTAAAACTCATAAACTGTAAATTATTATGTATAATATTATAATGTATACACGTGTGTGTACGGTAGTTATGACTAGTTGTGACGTGCCGTATGTCCTAATGCATGTATTATGACGTCGCAGACAAAGCGTTATTACTGAGAAGCCAGTAAATCAAAACTGTTATACGCAATGCGGGGCAGAACGTATACGCAAGAACCGCGTTATTAAGACAAGAGCTTTGAGACGACTGGATGTATATAGGTACGTAATTCTTACGCCCACCGACGTGTCGATATTTGAAGCTCTGTTCAAGACACGCTGTTATTTGTGTAAGCTTCACATTTTGTCCATTGACATTTATTATTATTTTTTAATTTACGCGACGAAAACAGAAATGCTTGCACAAAATTATAACAAATTCTATATTTTATTTATTTTTGTGGACGTGCGACGCGACAACGACACGCGCGCCTTTTAGTTCCTCTATTTTATTTTTTCTATAGTGGTCTTGCCTATATATTATTTAAGAAGACGCCGCACCCGCATGTGTTGTCTCCGTCTTACATGCATACAACATAGCAAATTTTAGTTCAGCAAAATCCATTTCATGTAGTTAGCTATGATATTAGAGAAAATTTACCTATTATCAAACTTAAAGGTAAGAATAGGCCTTAGGGTAAAAGTGGTCACATAGGTTTTTATAAATGTTAAAATTGTTCAAAGTGAGTTATGAGCATTTCAAAGTTTTAATATTTTATATAGGTATATGATTCAGTTTAAAATTAAAATATCAATAAAAGCCTACGTGATGGCCTAGATAAAATTCTTACCTTTGAGTTTTATTAATGGAAAATTTATTCTAATGTTAAAGCTAACAACATAAATTAATGAATTCTCTTGAACGAAAATTCACTATGTTGTATGTATATAAGACTGAGATAACTCAGCGGGTGCGGCGTCCTCTTAATGTATGTACAATACCTATTTATAACGAATTATTTTCAGAGTCTTTGAGTAAATATACGATTATTTAGTGACATGTATTGCGGTTGTCTATATACCTATTCACTGTTTATACTTCTGTTTTGGCAGTAAAATGGTCGAACGACTACTTAAAGGACCGTGTTCGCTACGGTTGGTATTAGTAAATAGAGTGTTGTTCTATGATTTTCGAAGTATATTTACTCATCCACTAAAAGGACACTGAGTAACCAACTAATAAATGTCATCTGAGTGCGGCTGAAAATAAAATAAATTGTTTTTTCATATAAATAGTTGACAACAAATTTATGTATTGTATTTTTCGAAATCATAATTTTTTGAATTGGACTATTGTTTAATTTTTATTTGTTTTTTTTTTTATATTTTCCGCATTAAATTCATTGTTTTGAATTGAAAATACGGATTTTAAATTTATTTATTTCAGACTATTATCGAAAACAAATTTAATATTTATTTTAGTAATACTAATATTTAAGAAAATAATTGAAAAAAAAAATGTTTTTAACTTTGATATAAATATATTTGCTATTAATTAGTGTGTAAAATTTTTAAATACTATAATTATTATCATAAGTCATAACTATAGTTAATATTTTCTCCCAACTATTATAACTCAAATGTATCATACTTATAAATACCTAACCTACACCTGAAACATTTGTTACGACCGTAACTAATGACCATAGATGCCGGATAATTATTTTTTTCGATATCAGTGGAATAAAAACAAATATTTAGTTTGGTTTTATAGTGAAGAAAAAATATTTTAATTTATAAATTATGATGTAAGAGTTATAAGATAATGTAAGCTTGATGAAAGCAAAACATTCATCCTAAGATATTATTTTATGAATATTATCGAAAAATTATGATTCTTAAGATATAATAATATATATACAGATATACTTAATACTATTTACAATATTAATTTTGTAAAAAAAGCATTCAACGTTTTAATGGAACGCTTTAAATATAATGGTTTCATGAAAATATAAGATATATGATGCATAGACTTAATTACTTTTTCATAATTAAAAAAAATAATATTATTTCTTAAAGTTATTTTTGTAATCGAATGGTTTCTGAGAACTGGTATATGATATGAATTCAACTAGAGAAGTGTCAAATCAATCACATTAATCGTATGCAGCATATACCTACACGAATAAAATATATGAGTATGCTGTAACAAATAAATTACATTTTGTCAATACTTGGATCTCGGTGTGTTATATATTTTTATTTTTATTTTTTTTTTAAATAAAATTATATCATGTTGTAATATAGTGCTTACTGATTTTCATTGTCGCGCAGTTCACGTTGATAGATGTAACTCAAAATTTAAAAATGTGTAAGACTGCTTAATTTGTATAACATTTTTTTTTTTTTTTATGAAGAGAACCCAGTTGCTTAGAGCGTTATTGAACATCGGTTTACACATGCCTCTCTTGGGACGAATTTATCACTACGTCACTGGATATAAATATAATATGGTTATTACTTATTATATACCTAAACAAAACATGTAGTTGTTAAAACCGCAACTTGTAAGCCGAGGTCTTGACGTTAGAAACGCTTGTCTAGCCTCTAGCGATGACGACAATAGCGACAGCAACCCCAACAACAGCAACAATAACAAAACATACTTGTTTATACGTAATAATATATTATGCTATGCTGGACGAACTTAATGAAAAATTTGTATCCGCTCGTGACCGCGCCGCCGGCGAGTCACTGTACTGGGAATTACTCGTTTCCACCACTTTAAAAAAGGTTCGATTCCCGTTTCCGCCAATCTACCTGCTACGGTAAAATTATTATAATATATTTCATATTAATTGGTGTATTATTCCTATTATTTTTAAGTTTTCATTTGAAATAATTGTTTATGATTTATATATAATATGACAACATTGCATATTGATATTCAAATAAAAAATACATACTATTTTATCATACATAGTTTTAGTATAAATATTATTTATATTTATTAAATATAATAATAAAAAAGGTCATAATATTTTATAGTAATTTATTTAGCATAATTAAATGCAACATACTTTATGTACGAATAACACAATATCAGTTTATTTTTAAAATCAGCTATAGCTTTACTAGTCTTAGCACATTTTTACAAAGTAGATTTATTTTTTGGTGTATATATTCAGAATATTTAAATTGGTACTATTTATTTTAATGTAAGTGTCCGTCTGGACTTTTTCAACCAAAATTTTTAAAATATACTAATATTTGAGTGTGATTTATAGAACTGTTAGTTAAAATGTGAATGAAATAATTCACAATTGTTTGTAGTTCGATTTAAACTTTCTGTCATACATGCCCATATTTTTGGAGGAAATTTTTTTTTTACTAAAAATATGGAGTATTTTACCCTATGGGCATGTATGACATTAACATTACGTCTAACTACAAACAATTGTGAATCATTTCATTTACACTTTAACCAACAGTTTTATAAATCACACCCAAATATAAATATATTTTTAAAAATTTTGGTTAAGAATGTTTAGACAAATTTAACAAAGTATTATGACTTTTTAATTATTTTGATTATTATATTTATATTAAAACTAGATATTACAAAATATTATGTATTTTTTATTTAATAGGAATAATACTCCAATTAATATGGAATATATTATAATAATTTTACCATATAGCAGGTAGATTGGCGGAAACAGGAATCGAACCTTTTTTAAAGTGGCGGAAATAGATGTTGGCGGAACCGGTCATTTCACATTTTGGCGGAAACGGTACATGCCCACTGTACTATACAGGGTGATTAACCATACATGTTCACCCTTTTTCTTTAATTAACTATGGCTTTATTCACACTATAGTTTTTGAAATTTATATTATGTATAACTAAAGACCATAATTTCAAATCCATGGATTTTTCGTCTTGTGAGGTTATACAAACATTATTTTTTCAAATGAAAATCACACTATTTTACTGTAAGTATTTAAGCAGATAATATTAATGTATCCCTGTGGTACAAAAGTTTTGCTATTTTTATTGAGTTTTGCAATAAATTTTTTTGTGTATTTTGATGCAAAAAGATATTATTATATACATTTTATGGAGTAGTTCATAATTTGTAAAAATTGTTTTTGTGTAATAAGTACTATATAGATTCAGTATTACATCAACATATCATGTGTTTTACATGAAACTATTGTTCAAGACTATTATCCTTGAAACTTAAAGATTAATACTTAGGTAATATCTCAAAAACTTTTTTAAAATTTCGAATTGTTATGGATGGAATGCATACTAATTTAAAATAAAAATCACCTACCTAACAGCTTAACAGTTTTCAGCAAGAAAAGGTTTCTCGTTTGAAAAAAAAAAAGTTTGCACCATAACGAGACACTCCTGAACAGAAAAAAATCAAATTATTTGAAATACTGATTTGTCAATATTTAAAAAAAGTTTTAAAAGATTATAAGAACTCAATAAATATACTATTTAATAATAGAAAAATAATGAGTACGATTGTCGAAATCTTTTTGACGAAACGAAAGGGAGGTTTACATAATCTTGTATAAATTGTATACCTGCTAATAACTAATTTAAAAATACATTTTAATCATATAATCACATTCTAATAATAAGTGTGATAAAATTGAGGTAAAGTGAGTGCGGTAAAAGAAAGATAGAGAGAAAGAGAGGAAAGATACAGCCAAAATTATGAAGGAAGAAACGTGACAACAATTTAACGGGTAACAAATTGTCCGATTAAGCACACCTGACCTGTAGGCTACAAGAGTCGAGATCGGTCGTATCAGATTATTACACACCTATATTATATTATATCAGTGAATCGCAACCTTGTATGAACTATATGATCCTTCAGTTAATTTATTGTCAACTTCTCAACAAAGTTATTTATCTAGGTACATATATACGTATGAAATTTTAATTTTTTTTTTTTATTTTAAAAATGTTATGCGCTTGTTAATATATATATATATATATATATATATTATAGATTACCTTTACCAGGTAATTGGTGAACTTTTTGGGACTTCTAAGCTTCAAAACATTTACCATCGTATTAAATTATTAATTCGTAAATTTTAAAACCTTTACCTACTCGCGAATTTTAAATAATAATAAATAAATCTATAGTATGTTTATTCTATATTCTATGTGATATTATACTATTGAATGGATTTTCAAATTTATGTTTATTTAAAAATTTAATATTTTTCTATGTACGTATATATTATATAATTTAATTCAAATAAAAGTAATCAATATTACGTTTGTATTGAGCTTATAGATTTGAAAACTTCTGGACCATTTGGCATCAAATTTTGCACACATATCCTTGAAATTCGGGAGATTATATAGTTTTGTTTTTCGTCTTATATAGATTGCTATAGGGTGGCTTACATATGCATTTTATTTTGACTCACCGAAATCGAATATTTTTTTTTTTTTGTTTAAGCTTAGGGTTTACATTGGTTACAGAAAATAAAATAGTGTATATTATGTAACCAATGGCAACCAGAAATAATCAAACAAAATAGATAGGAGACTTTTCTATAATCTGCATAATATTTAATAGGCAATGTCTACATATTTAAAGCTTATAGGCTCAAGAAAAATTCGATCTTAGAGATATCAGATAAATTTAGATTATAGACTGAACCACGTTAAAAAAAATAAAATACACTGACTGCAATCAAATGCAGGTGGATTGCCAACTCAGTCAATTTAGTTTACAAAGCGTGTTTAAACGACATCAATTTATTTATGTTTATCTATGTACTGAGGCATATCAATAAAGCACAATGTTTTATACTTGTTAATTTTTTTTAGGTTGAAATCTACTTATACAAATGGTTGTTAGATAATATATTATTATATACTATTAATTTACATGATATTACTACTTACTAATGATTGGATTTTTATTTGGTTTACGCATATTATCTTTTGTCAGGATATTTTTATAGTATTAATATTTTTTAAAAATATCAATTAAAAAAACAAAAATAGTAAACAACACAATAAGTTTGGTAATACAAATCTCGATTAGTTTTTTTCGCAAGAAACGTTTTGTAGTTTCTTATTTTTTTAATAAACAACAATAATACATAATTATTCGTCAGTGGGTTAATTATTTGCTTAAATAATAACTCATATTTAATCTACCATTTTTATACCCCTTCTTGGTTTAAATGATGTAGTGCAATGCTTCTTAATTAGTGTCTGAATATTTATTATCTTGATAACCTAGAAAAAATAATTAGAGAAGTCCAAATTAAAATGTAAAGCATCTAAGCATTTTTTTATCCATGGTTTTTATACTCATTGAAATACTTAAGTATAACACATTCGCCTTTAATTAGTCATTAGCTTATTCAAAACGATATAATTTCTCATCCCTTGCACATGGTCCAAAATTTCCAATTACATACTTAACGAAGCGTAAGATATTAACCTCAATATGGTACATTAGCTTAGTCGTTAGAGACGGTTTACTTTACATTATGTAATAATTAAACATGCATACTATATATATTTACCATTTGTATGTAAAATAATATTACATTACTTTTGACTGAACTATTTCTTGCTCCTTGTCACTGGTTGTCTCCTTTAATATCGACTAGAACTCTAAAATTCTCTATGGCTGCGTTTCAATTCTACTTTACTCTACTACTCTACTACATTCCATCTAATGTTAAAACGAGAAATCGTCAATCACGTATTTTCATGACACGAAATTAAGGGTTATTTTACATCTTAAAAGCTATATCATTAAACTATAAATTAAACACACATTAGTTTTTTTGTAATTTATTATTTGTCATCAAGTTTATTTTATTGAACTTAGAGTCAACCAATGTTTTAACGGGACAAGATGATGATGAAACGGCATACCTGGAGTAAACGTTATTGATAAAGGATAAACTATTGAATGATACCTACTGATGACACAATACAAGTGAGTAGTTGAAGATTGCCGCGATGAAAACCCGAGCCTAATCACTATCCGCATAGGCACGGATACATTTACAGTGGTAGAATTCTGGAAGAATATTGGTTCCATTAAAAATTTTTTAAATATTTGCACAATCTTAGAAACCATGACCCAGAGAAAACGCATTAAATCGAATTGTCAACACCATTGATGATGTCACCTTCCACGACATTTACATTATCAATAGCCAACAGTTGTAAATACCGACCTCGATGGAAGAGGGACAAATATCTTGTCACTTTCCGGTCTATACACTCAACATTTCTACCACACATTCGTGTGGCTTTTCAGTCGTCATCTCATGTTTATTCCGGAACATAGTAGTGCGTATATTCCTGGTCACAGAGATAGACGTTAGCAACGAACAAAAAATGCGTGAATAAAACCATTAGGGGGTCATGACTTATGGATATTTATTAGGGTATATTATCTGTACGTATATTGATCCCGTAGAGTTCATCATCTCTCATTTATTTGAGTATATTATGCTGAATCTGTAAAATATGCGCGTTTTATATTCTTTGATTAAATATAGGACAACGTATCAATCAAATTCCAAACATTTTGTTATTTCACGATACGATTTATAAAAACGTCTCATTTTCACATGTTAGATTAGTTGTTTCAATAGTACACCATTATAATCTATGAAAATTAAAAAAAAAAAAAAAAAACAAACGTGACATTACACACTATTGTATTATATAATACCAATATTCGTGGTTAAAATAATTTACAAGCAATATTGTAAGATACATTTATTATGTTGTGTCTGAAATAATAACCGTTTGATTAAATTTAACATAATATTTTAAATGCGTCAATTTATCTTTACCTTACATCCATTAGAAAAAATATGGGTTTTACGTTTTGTTAAAATAAAATATTTCAATCAGTCTTACGCTCTTACGGGATAAGCAATTATTTTGAACTTTGAAAAAAGCCATCGATACGAAAATTTGTTAAAACAACGCGTTTTGCATGCAATCGTGCAATAAACAAATCTGAGTAGTAAGAATTATTTATAATTTCCACCGTTGCATCATGTCAACTTGTCATCGGCACAAATAAATAATAATGATAATAATAAGAATAGGAATGTTAATAATAATAATAATAATAATAATAATTATTATTATTATTATTATTTTCACATTACGCCGCCTGTGACGGATTGCTCGTTTTACGTTAAAACCAAACGGTATTTAAATGGGGCGTGAGAAATCGTTGTCATCAAAACCATCAACATTTCATAGTAGAAATATATGCCATACATTTTGTTCCAAGACAGGTACATACATACACGTTCGGTAAATATAATATGTGAGTTTTTATCGTCACTATTCAGTTATCACCCGGTCGGAGTTTACTGACATGAACTGTGTTCGGTGACGTTTAATAATTCAAAAAACTTTATCAACGCAACATTAAGTTGAAAGTTTCATTTGTAACGATTGAAAAAAATAAATGAAACACCATTCGTATTAATAATAAAACGCTTGTGATATCGTATTACATCATACGCTTCAATTGTTATTGCTATATGCAACGTAATAATGTTGTACGGCTTGCACATATGGCTTAAAAATATTATTCCTACCTACGTTCTATTTATTTCAAAAATAATTTTTTACAAAATGTTAAATGATTGCACGAAACATGAATTGATGTGTGTGTTAAATAACGATTTTACTCGATTTTGATTTGATAATAATTTTCAATATTTATACATTATTACAAACATTAAATTTACTTATATTGTTAACGCGCAAAGCGAGTATTTGAATAAATTGATCCGTTCATTAAATGTTTTTCAACAATTCAAATATTGGTTGATTTATTTAAATTGATCTAATATAGATCTATAAAAATATTATGTTTACAAACAGTTTACACAATATGTTTCCATTATTTATTGATACAGTGAATTTTCGGTTTTTCATAAAATTTTAAAAACGTTAGCTGGGTAAGACGTACATTTTTTGTACTAAAAAACGATCGAAAAATACATTTAACAGACAAAATTCGTTTCAAAATTTAAATTAATTTTTGATTAATATTCCTCATAAGTGTATAAGAAAAATAATTAAAAAATATTTTCTATACTTATTATGTTTTGAATTTAGTATACGATTTATGTCCCATTAGAATATAATTACGTTTGTAAATAAAATGTTAAATATTATTATCTTGGCCATCAAATTAATTAGAAACTATACTTAAAATTAAAACATAATTATTTGACATGCTTTTAGTTTTTTATTACATTTTATGTCTACTTTTTAATCCGTCGTGAAATTAATATCTACGGTAACCAATGAAATGTTTGATTATAATTATTTTGGTATAATGAAAAAATACCAAAATAATAATATTTTTTTCCCTGCCATGCATGATACATTTAAACTGGTTATACCTACTTATTTATATTCAATGAGTTGTTTGATGGTTATAATATAAGCTTTTACTTTAATTCCGTACACAATATACATCTTATAATAGTTATAATACTTTAGTTAGTAATCATCATATTATTATGTTCTTTGTATTATGCCAGAGTTTACAGTTTATAAGATGTTTTAAGCATTTTATATAATACTAAATAATCATACAAATGTATAATAAATAAAATTACAGTATTTTAAACAATAGGTAAATATTACAAAAGCAATTTTTATTGGTTTATTGTAAAAGAGTTTTATTAACAGTTTTTTTTTTTTGAAGTTAATGTATCCACCCAAAAATTAATATTATCTAAGTTGAATGACAATTTTTATTTGTATATAATATCATATATTTAGTTTTAAGCAAATCGATTCCTACGATATTTTGTTCGTCTCACACGTTTTTTCTTCAGAACCACCCTATATTTAAAATAAATGTGACGGTGTGATGTATTATACCTTTTTCTGTGTACTTTGGTAGCGATTTACCTGTTCCCGGTTTTTGCGTGAAACCAATCGAATGAAACCAATCGTATCCTTTTTTTGTGACAGAAAAAACAGTAAGACATCACAGACGGACGTCCATTTCTCAACACACGTAATTCTGCAGGGTTTGCGTTTTCTGTTTGCCGACGACAATTGATACAGTATGAAGGACGAATAAGGACAACTTCGCTGGCACCAGGATGTCTATTATAAGGTGACTCTAGTTCCATTATAATTATATTTTGATGAAATTGATTAATTCATAAAGTATAAGCCAATATAAATTCATAACACGTTTGAATTTTGACGTATGGTTTGATAAATATACAACCAAAGTACAAATATTATATTTAATTCCAGTTTTTAAGTATAAGTAGTAAATACTATACAATTATTGTACTAATATAATATATAATTATTAATTATTTTTTTTAAAATTTGTATTGTTGTTTAGCAACCTCTAAACATCATTTATTTATCAAAAAATACTGATAATACATATTGTTTTAGTAAAAAGTTGCTCAACTAATGCACTTGTTAGTATTTGTATATTTTGATAATATTTCTCAATGAGTTATTGATGAATACGATATATTATTGTGTAATATAGTTCATGATCCTCTACAGATTGTATAATTTCTGATTTAACTTTTAAATAAATATATTCTTATGAATTAAGTAATCTATTAATTAGTTATCATCTTATCATTATTTTAAGTACCTAACTGAACTTGGGTATATGAATAAACTGTACTTATATAAATAATATAAATTCTAAAGTATACTTATAGGCTATAATTTGCCTATTGCTCTTATATTAAAATAATAATTATCATAAAAAGAAAAAAAATACTATAGTACTAAAATAATTTTATAACTTAAAGAAGATTAAAATTGTAAGTAATCAAATACTTAAGTATAAAATTAAATTAAAAAATATGATTTACACATATAATGTTTTTTATCATACGTATTTTCTGATAGTGATAGTTTTACTTCATTACTGTTGGATTTAGAGTGAAATTTAAATAAAATTGGAGTAAATATAATAATTAGATAGTTATTTATAACTTATATTGAAGTAAAATTAAATTAAATTCTTAAATATAAAAGCGAATTTATTGAATTACTAGATTAATTAAGTATATTTTACAGTAACTAAAATTATTATAATAAATCAATTAGAAAAATCTAAAAGCCTAACGTAATATAATAATATTTATGACAAGGGCTCAGATTTTGTAGCTAATGCTTCTTTTGAGGAGAATGTAAGAGAAAGATAATAATTATACATATATAAATACGTTTTGAATCGTTCTGACTTCAATGAAGTAACCTTGGCTATTTAAAATGCTTTTTCATAGATTTATTTTGCTACAAGATTCAAGATATATTTATGACATTAATTAATGTTTTGTTTACTGGTAATATCTCTGTACTACTACTGAAATTTAAAAACAAAATTCATTTAACAATATTACTGGAAATAAAAATTAAATATAATAAAAATATGACTAACACAAACATCTTTTTGTAATATATTTGTTGATTCAATACTACTATTGCAAGATTCAAGATAAATTTAAAGCAAAATAATTTTTCCATAAACATTCTTTATTTTAAAACCAAAACAGTAATAATTATAAGGAAACGGTTGGACAATAAACCGTAAAAAATGTTAAAAAATAATATTAAGTATCAAACGATTTGAATCTAATTAACTTATATTTTGTAAAAGGACGTAGCTTTAAAACAAATTACTCATTGAATTTTGTTAATTAACGATTTGAAAATAACAATTTATATAGATACTAAAGAAACAAATATTAATTCTTATCAAATGCTAAAATAAATAATTTAGGAAATTAAAAATCTGCCGATTGTAATATTTTTTTCATTAATCAACGTTTTATTTAAACTAAGTTTTATGTTTATACAAGGAATCAACTCCATCGTCTATGCTATCTGTCAGTAAATGTATAGTTTTAATATTTATAACATTTTTTGTCAAAAAATAAATTAATTCTCAAATAACATAATTAAATTAAGTTATTATGATTGAAAGTGTCATATTTAAGATTTTTTAAATTTATTTCTTGGTTCAATTCTTTAAAGGTTTAAAACTATTTTTGAATTTTTGAATTATTTGTATCAGTGTTTAGTTAATATAAACAAATGAAACTTGGTTCTATAATTCAAGACTACCTATATGAAAAAAATTAATATATTATAAATGTAATATATATGCTTAAATTGGTAAAATACTTAAAAGCGAAGGCCTACCTTAAAATATATAATCAATAAGATTAAAATACAATATAACTAATAGAAATACACTAAAATATTTTCATAAAAGAATAGGTACACCGTCACTCCGTGTTCTCTCATAATTAAAGCACTTTAATTAATGTAAACTTGATAATAACTATAATTTTTAATTTTGTTAACTTTGTTATTACATTTTTGGATTTGCTTAACGAATAAAAAAAAATTCCACTATCCATATCTATTATACTCTATTGAGTACTTATTTATTATTTTTTAATTAGGTTCCTTATTACCTACTTAAGTATTTATTATTTTTAATACAATAATTAAAATAAAAAATCACTATTATCAATTTAGTTAAAACTGTTCTTTTAAAATATAAATAAAATATAAATCATGTCCAAATTAAGGAGACCAGAGTGGAACATGGTCTGCAGCAATAATATTCTAAGAGCCTCAGTTTTTTACACAATGTATTTTTATAGTAACATAAACTAAATAAAAATTAAAATTAAAAAGCAATATTATACTGATTTCATAAAAAATGAATGGATGATTTCTATTGGATACATTGAACGAGGTCTGTTTAAAAAGTTCCTCAATTTTTCAATTTTTTATTAATTATAGTGCTTATATAAAAGTTATTGAGACTTGTTTCTATCGAAATATTCTCCTGCTTGGCTTACATATTTTTGTCAACAAGGTTACTATTGTTGAAAGAGGTCTTAGAATTGTTTTTTGCCTCATTAAAAAATTTTTTTATTTCATCTTTCGTAGTAAATCTTTGTCATTTTAACTGAAATTTTAATTTTAGAAAAAAATCATCTGTTGGGACTAAGTTGGAAGAATACAGTGGATGAGAAAGTACGGTCATGTAATTCTTAACACAAAAACCACAAATTAACAGAGATATGTACCAAAATATATTGTCGTGATGGAGAAACCATAATAAGTTTTTCTTCCACACTTCAGGCCTTTTTCTCTTCACTTTTTCTTAAAGACATTTTAATACTTCTAGATAATATCATCGGCTTAAATTTTGTCTAACAGATAAAAATTTGCGACGGATAACTCCTAGATTGTCAAAAAAATACCATTGTATGACTTTGACGTTTGATCTGACCAGACAAGCTTTTTTTTGGTCTTGGTGAAAATTTACTAATCCACTGTGATGATTGGGCTTTTGTATCAACATCATTATCGTAGACCCACGTCTTATCATCCATTATCGTTTTTTTTTCATGAACATGGCATCGTCATTTGTACAATTTAACAGTTCTTGACAGACGGTTATGCGATTGTCTTTCTAATCTTGCAACAAAAACCGAGGGAAAAAAAAATTTGCTGCAACGCGATGAATTTTAAGTTTTTCTACCTGGATACAATGACATGAACCAATCGAAACTTTACAACTTTCTGCAATTTTCCTAACAATTAAACGTCCATTAGAGCGTATAACTTTATTGATTTTTGTCTCATGAGCATAATTTGTCGATGTTGACGGAAATATTGAACGTGGATCGTTATAAACTGATTCCTGACCATCCTTAAAATATTTAAACCAGTTGTAATACTGAATACGTCTTAAACACTGATCACTTTAAAAACTTTTCATCATTGTAAGAGTCTCAGTAAAATATATAGGTACCGAATTCAACACAAAACTTAATATTAAGACGAATAAGACGTTGTTTGTGAATATTAGCCATCTTAAAAATTGCACAATACACACTGTTCTTCTACTTAAACGCACACAGTTAATGGTTAGATAGCAATAAACATTTTTGATTTATTTAAAAAAAATAGCGGCATATTCCTATTTCATTTTAATTTAAAATTTAAAATAATTAAATTCATCTCTTTTTAAGAACTATAGTTTGAAATTTTTTGAATTTTTGAACAGGTCTTGTATATCTGTAGTTAGGTAACTCCTATTTGATAGGTATAGTTTAAAAAAAAATTACTAAATAATTATTTATTTTATATAACCTCGAGTGTTTACATACAATTTCATTATGATTTTATTAAATAAAAAATGTATTTAATAATTTTTAATATACCAAAAAGTTTAAGTTGTATTGCTACTATAAATATTATTTTTTGGTTATTTATATATTTGTGTAGGAAGTTATTGTGACATTTAGTAATGCATTTATAATTTCAAAAGTCTTTCATGAGCCATTGTGGGGCGATGAACTGACATGGGTCAAATGTATTGTACTATTACAAAGTCTACAGGTAGTATATATGTATCTAAGATTAAGATACTTACCCCGAAAAATGTTTGTATATTACTTTAGATTCCGAGCTTTTGAAATATTATAGCTACATCGTGGTTTTCCATAGATCGTTAATTTTATAAAAAATATAGTAATAACATTAAAAACCAAAATAATACAACGATACAAGCGATGGAATAACGATCAAGGGATATATACAAATAAAGTGCTAAATAATAAAAATTTAAAAGGGTTGACACTCGACGCGTGACATCTCTACCGTTAAACGTGTCATTTGCCTACCAGCAGCGTGCGATGCTAATGACATAATATAGTCAACTAGCAAGAAATTATGTTCCGTTGAGGAAAGATAGTTTATCAGTAATTTATAAAGCAACACAATTATTATGAAATAAAATACTACCGTAGAAAAAGGGTGAATTTTTTATTATACATTGAAAAATTTCATAACGGCTAGATATATATATATACCTATATATGTGTATGTGATTATGAATCTTGTACAAGCTTAAAATATTAAAGCGTCTTTAAAAGAAAATTCAGCGACCATGAGGTTCGCGAAACGGGCTTTACCATGTTCGGGGGAACGTAAATATAAAAACCGGCAGATTTTTGGTTGGTCGGTCAGTCGCAAGAGAAAGGCTGCGTAAAAGCGACGCCTTTGCGATACGTAACGCTATTATCGCAGTCGTGGGCGATAAGAAAAGGCTTGGTGTAAAAAGGACCGTGTCAAGTAAATGACATATTGAACAGCACAAGTGTTTTAATACACAGTCTGGTAATAACGGCCAAGTTAAATTAATGAAACGATTTATCAATAATACACTTAGTGCTTGCAGGTTCATTCGGTTTATTACATAATGGCTCTCGTTCGTTTTGCAGGGAATATCCCGAGTGCGTTCCGTTTTTAATTTTCACCTTTTTCACAGCCCGAGTGCGTCCGCAGTCTTATCAAAAAAATATATCGAATAGCCCGAGTGCATCCTCAATCATATCGACAAATTATATTCATGATAGCCTGAGTACGTCCTCAGTCCGCAGCTATAGGTCTTATTTAAGATAAAATTATCAAATAAACCTTTCAAGATACAAGTTTGAGTGATTTTATGATGATCGAATATTTTGGTTTAAATATAAAACTATAATACTTTATTTTTAAAGGTATGGTTGTGAAACACTGGAAACGATGGGCAAATTGCATTTCAACTTCTATAATGATTTATGAAAATAAATAAATAAAATTTGTCTTAAAAAAAAAAAAAAAAAACTTTTAAAAATAATTAGTACACTTGTTCTGATTCAAGGGTGTAAACTAAAATAAAATATATAAATAAGAATCAAAAAATGTTTTTGGGGTGTAAGCCAATTCAACTACTCGTGGTGTACTCAGAGTAACTCTAAAATAAATTGAGACGCATTTGGGCTAAATAAAAAATATGACCCTTTTTTTTCTTGGGGCGTACTCATTTGATACCTTATTTCGGATGCACTCGGAAAAATTCCATTTTGCATTCTCAAAAAAAAAAAAATATATAAAAATTTTTTTTTTTTTTTTTATAGTTCAAATTTAATTTTAATTTTACTAATTATTCTATTCGCAAACTTGTGCAGTTTTTTTTTTTAGTTAAGTAAAAGTTTCTTTTAGATTTTAAGTTGATTATGTATTTTCTTGTTTGTTCTAAAATGTTAAAAATTATGTGGTTTTTTCCGTATTCAAAGAATGAAAAAGTTTTAAATCTTAGTTGAAAAAAAAAGTTACAAAAAAAAGCTGTTTTTATTGAGAGAATGTGATAGGATAATAAATAATTATAATTTCATAAAAATATAGGTTATTAGGTTATTTATTTAATTAGGCTATGTTAAAACAGTCTTAATCGTTTTTTAATGAAACTATTTAAATGATATAATCATGAAACAACCCAAAGAAAATTTTAATCAGTTAAATGAACTGATTACTTTTACGATTAAATAGAAGTTACCTAGGTAAAAAAATATAGATACATAAGAATTAAGAATTATATAATATAACACTGTATAATACTAAACTAAATAAAATAATTTGGAATGATAAACATTTTTTTTTATAACATTAAATCCATTTAAACGAAAAAAAATGTATTTACCTTATTTTTTTCTGGATCTTCATTAGTTTTCACCCGATCGAGTTAATTCTAGAATTAAAATCTTTTAAAAATAATAAAGTAAATGATACAAAAATACTAAATTCAAATAATTGCATTATATCTTTGTTTTTAAATCCATGGTTTATCACTTATTTTCTAGAAAACGGTTTGGATCATGGTCACTGGTCATAAAAAACACAAAACCAAAATGTTTTATTGATTTGAAATTTAAATGAACAAACATCGCACATCTTAAGTTTTACACTACCTTTAAAATCACATATTCAATTCTATTTAATATTTATTGCTAGGTAATTAATTGTTGAGTATTTTAAATTACTGGTATTACGCGATTACTCTGAAAATAGATTCGTCATCGGCTTGAATATTTGATACCTATTCACCTACGATGTCAAAACCTTTAGAAAAGCTATTAAAATATTAGATGACGATATAAATAAAATTGGACATATTTTGAGATGGGTTTGGTAAGATCTAAATTTCACATATTTTAACACCGATCAAATAAAAACAATAGAATAGACCGTGGGTAACAGTGTTTTGGGGGTATTATCAAATTCAGTAGCACTGTAAGTTAGTAGCTGAATGTCAAGAATGTGTTTGACGTTTAAAATGAAAACGCCAAAATCGTCGTCGGTCGAAATATCAGCGAACAGCAGGCGAATGACTTCAAAGTTTGTGCAACCATGTGTTTGATACTTTTGTCGTCGACTTCGTTCAGTGTCACGATGTCATTTATTTGTCATATGTTTCTAAATAAACTAACAGATATATAGCTAAAGAATTTTTGCGCTCAATTGCGAATACTTTTTTCCCAATCATGGCCAATAAGACAAAACTATTTTTGATTTTTATTTACGATACTTACGCAATTATAAATAAAAATTGTTTTATTAAACACCCTTCTCACCATCAATAATTTCTATTGATTAATATTTATTCGATAACAAACTGTTTTTAGTTAGGCTATTTATTTTTTCTTATATTTCTTACACAATATTATGATTATTTTATAAGCCTCTCCTCCCCGAATTCTAATGAAAAGAAAAACTATAACAAGCTTATTTCATAGATATTCTTTTAAATATCTTTTTATTTAGTTACACGTATAATATAGGCATTAAAGTATGATCGGAAATATTTAATATTTTATAAATAATCTATATAAGTTTATGAAGATATAATTTATTAAATTATTTTTAAAAACAGCGTAATATTTTTTGCATCAATATATTATTGTATTATTCACGTAATAATATAATTATACTTAAATTTGGATATCCTGTATTGTGCGGTTTTTTTTTCTTTTCTTTTTATTCTATTTGAACGTGATTGTTATCTATAGAATCTTTACCACAAACGACTATATTATATTTTATATCTAGTTGTATTTTTAGTTTACTGAAATTTTCGCATTTTTAGCAGTATTTAGGGTTTAGTATCATTAAACCTCGTGTGATGGTTAATGTTAAACACAAGAGGCGTCACAACAGTGCATGTTAATGTATAAAATGGCTAACAATTAAATATTTTTGAAAAACATTATACGAGTACTTTGTATATTATTGCACATTTGATGTTAAACTTTTTGATTAAAAAAAAAAAAAACGAGTTTACTTATTGTATATTATTATAGATTATAAGCTTTAAACTTATGGCCTTAGCTGTTAATGTTATTTGGATCAATAAAAATAAAAAAAAAAGATCGACCAAGTTCTATTTAATTTTTCTTATTTTACTATAGACTTTACTAAATAGAGATTTTATGTTTATTTTAAAAAACATTAATATGGATGTAGTTTGTTTGTGGTACATGATAAGCCTTGCACAGGTCTTATTTTAAAGAGAATACAATAAAATTTCTTATAAGGATATTGCAGTTTCTATCAAATAAATTATTAAATTATGATCAACAGATAGAATACAATATGTAGGCAACAAAATATACAACGATAATAAAGTTGTTTTTTATGTTAAAAAAAAAAACTAGAATATTTTACTAATAATAAATAACTAATACGTTCAAATTTTAAGGGATTTTTTTAAATAATTTCAGTCAAAATTACCTAAGAATAAATTACTTTTCAAATATTTTATTGAGATTTTGGTATTTTTTTTATACAAATCGTTATTAAAATGTAATCCGTTTAATATATTCAGCTATATACATTTAATAAAATCATAATATTTTGCTTCTTACTAAAAAAATAACACTCCCTAGAAATATTTAAAAAAAAGTAGAAATAAGTTTTCACAATTACGATCATAAAATAAGAGGAAAACACAAGCAACACTATTTTAAATTATATATTATATTTATCTATCGACACAGCAATAGTTTAAAAAAAATCGTTTTCAGTATCTATATAATATTTAAAAAAACAGAACCTGAATATTTTGTGTATCAATTTATATAAAATAAATCGTTTTCATTATGCTTTTAATATTTACTCGGTATTTATAAACACAACGCTCCTCTTCCTCAAAGCAGTGGTCCAATTAATGGGTTTATGTTTATCGTGATTGTTATAAGCAGTGAACTATAATATCGTGTTGATTAAATTAGCCACCATCACAGGACTGTTTTATTTTGCGTATATATAGTTTATATATTACATATTTGTACGTTAAATTATATCCGGCCATAGACTACCCTAAACTTTTTCCGTGTTTTATCGAGTGTCGTAGAGTGGCAATGAATAATTTTCGACACAAATACAGTGTACAATGGTAATTCCTACGAATATTATGAAATTAGTGTAGGTATAGCAATTATATAATGTGAAGCGTCGTGAAATGATTGATTTAAGTGCCCGTTAATTGTTTTAACAGTATATTATTTTAATGTGTTATGACTTGTATAACATAATTAGCTGATATGTTATAATTTGCTAATTAAATATTCAATCAAAATCAACTTCAGTCAAATCAATTATCATATTACGATTAACAGGTGTTATAAATGAAGATAATAGACAAATAAAAAAAAAAAAATAATAATTGGGTCATAACTTCTTTATAAACATTTGTTTTTACTCGTTTATATAGCTAAAAAAAAGCGGTTAATTATTTATTTAGTTACACATTTATGGAAAACTATAAATTAGTGTATTATAATAACGATGGCAAAATATTTTTAGTTATTCTGTATGACCTAAATGTTCTACGATCTAAAAAATAATATACATATTTTTTTTAAACTTTTATAATTTAAAATTTAAGATTCATAGTAATTCCATAATAGTAAATAGTATAGTGTACATTGATAATCTGAATTTTTTATAGTGTATCCAATTACTTAAATAACAATAAAAAATCATTTAAAAAAGTGTAAAATTATTTTGTATTTTATTAGTTACCATATGATTTTTTTTTTTTTGTTCTAATCAGTTACGATTCTTAATGTTTATAAATAATATTTTATCACATTATTTTATAGTAACTAATCTACTTTTGATGTATTGATTATGAGGATTTACTCCATTTGAATACAATATAAATCAAAACGTATATAAATGGCCATGTATAGTACATAAATCCATGTATGTAAATAAATAAAATTATATATTAGAATTTAAATGGTAATTCTTTTTTTCGTACCAGACTATACAAAATTTTCTCTAGTAACGTATTTCAAATAATTTGTTAATTTTACCAACATACTGTCTTATTTAACATGTAATTATAATTTTTTTTTACATTAGCATTAAAACAATTTCAGGTTTTAGATAATATTTCGTAAAATTATGGTAAATATTAATTTAAAATATATTATTTTATATCATAAATGAAATTGTAATTTCAATTTGTGATTAATTTTAAATATATATTTACCAATATGGTTTTTTTTATATATTTGTTTATTTAAAAAAAAAAAACTAATTTGGCGTGCTATTAAAAGTAACTTTTACGTATTTAAAATGATTAAATATATTGATTTCGAATGAAAAAAATAAGTTTATTTTAAATTTATTTTTAGATTTTAAATTATGAGAAATACAATTAAAATTTTCTAAGTCATCTTACTCATTTCATGTTTATTAAATTACAACAATAATCACATTTCTTGTGGTTAAATATTATATACATATAGCATTTAAATACACAGTTATTGGTTAAATATAATTTATTTAATTTTGAAAATGCGTAGTCGGTTATTCTCATTACCGAATCGAATAACTGACTGTTTTTGCAGGAAGCTTAAAAACTTGTTTAATATATGCTTCTTAGCAAGTAACTTTACAGTTATTATCAATTGATGTTATTATTTGTAGAGCCTATCTCATAATCACAGTAAGCGATGAAATGTATTGTTTCCGTCCGGTTTTCAGAGATAAAACTTATTTCAACAAATTGTTTTCTCTAATGGATTCATACAACTTAGATGACAATATTATTTGTTTTTAGTTTCAAAGATTCTTATACTTGTATATTTAAATTAAATCAATTTCTTAATGATTATTAATAATTTTAAGAGGTAATCCTGTCTTTAAATCTTAACTCTCTTTAAATAACCAAACATATTTAACTGTCAACCAATAAAAAATACATATAAATTATTCAGGCTTTGAAGTCGAATTCTTTTCTTCAAATAAAATCTTTATCTCATACATATTATACGTCCACAAACAAAATTTTTCCGTGAATACATAAAGATTTAAAAAATAAAACATTTTAACGTAACTCAATATAAAATCATTACGAAAATATATCAAATTAAACTAAATCATTACAAAAATCTTTTTATCACTATTGAAAGAAAAAAAACAATATCCAATATACTCCCTATACCGGCTTTACCAAAATATTTAAAAAATACGTTAATGTCACGAATTTTTGATCCTGATTTTAAAATATTGTGAGTTTTTGATGGGTTTTCCACTGGTTCGTCTCATTTGGAGTATTATTATATCATAAAATTAATCTTCCAATATGTACTTTTATTATATAGGTGATATTATAAATATACTTTTTTAATATCAATATTATTTTATTAAAATAGTGTTTCAATCATCGTAATAATAATATTTAGGACGTTTTATATAGTTCCTATATATATATTTTTTTTTTTTTTAGATAGAAACATTTTGTTAATTTTAAAATTGAGTAATATTTATATTTTATAATAAATAATATAATGAAAATGGATTTCCGGTAATAGTTTTTATTATTACTTTTATTAACGATATGACACAATTCTCTTTTTTATTATTATTATATTTAATATAGTTATTATATTTTATCCATAAATTATAATATTGGATCGCGTATAATAATAATATTATAAAAGCATGAGTATTTTTTTTAATCGTAATATTCGACACGTGAGTGGTTTATTTAATATCGATTTGGTATAATAGCATTTAATAACATAAAATTATTATATTTTGAGCATATTCTATTTTAGTGTCTGTAATAGTATGTCATTCTGGAAAAAATATTACGTATAAGCACAGTCCGTAGCTTAAAAAAAAAAAAAAATAATAATAATCTTGTTTGCTCTACTGACCTATATATTATACATGTAATACACCAAATTTATGATACGTAAGTAGTTTGCTCACGATTTTTTTTGGTGATCTCGAGGATTTTTTCCCCGTATAATTTGAATAATTTCAATATAGAATTGGTCATGAATTTTTGTCGCACTTTCCGTATCGGTTTTATATAAATAGGTCGTTTCATAATAGCTCTCTCGTAAGAGGAGTAATCGCCGTCGTTTTATGGCGATAAAATATTGTGATCCGCCCATCGGATGACGTATAACTGCGAGTTAGGTAGGAAGCATAAGAATTATTGCGCAAGCATTCAGTTCCACTACCGGTGTCGATTTAGTACATGCATTTTGCAGTACTCTATTATTTTAATAAAACATGCCGTTTTTGTGTTTGCACAAAGAATATTTAGACCTGAAATTAGTTTTATGACATTGCACTGTCGTTTTTTAAAAAAAAAAAAAATTATATTTTCAACTTGAACACTGGGCCAGTTGGATAATCGTGAGTTGTGAACTATGATAGGATGAGGAGTTTTTCGGACCCGGAAAAATGATAACGATTTTCTCGAATAAAAACTGTATTAAACATTTAATTGCATTCCTATAGTAACTAATTGCTCATGTAATGTCTACCTATCATTTGAAATGACTCCGTCTTGTTCTGACTATTGCAGGCCATTAATTGTGCTATATTGTGAAAGGTTAGTCGTTGTTATAGACGTGTTCGTAATCATATTGACGCAGTGTGTTCGACATATCGTCGTATAGAAACCGTGGTGAAGTAATTGTATTTGGTGTGTCTATAATCCAGCCCGGCATGGTTCAAATGCGATTTAATCGATTTATGCGTTAGGCGAAGTAGACTTAACTCTTATGAGTGTTTGGATAATATTGTTTAATGTGGTATGCATGGGGATTCATCGAAACCAAATATGTCAACATCGGACCCATCACATCAATCCGACCAAAAAGCCGCAACAGCAGTCCACGTGATCTCTAAATGCATTTTCGGCGTTCGCATCAACCTAAAATTAAAAACATTTATTGTACTGTGTACAATCTATATCGGCGGGTTGTTTACGCGATATAAAAAAAAGTCGAATGGTGAGCAAAAAACACAAAAAGTGGATCCTCGATAAATTGAAAACATCGATGGGTTGAAATAAATGCTGTTCCCTTCGTGAAAACATCGAAAACTCAAAAGAAAAACTAAAGAAAACTCGAACATTCTATGTTTCGAATATAGACGGATAACGACGGGTAATTTTTATAATCATTTGTCTAATCGGTTTGTGCGTTTCAACAATTTAATCTAATCGCGTTCATTGTGTTTATTATCGTGTTTTTCATTCGATTTATTGTCATTTCGTTCCGTGTTGTCATTTTGTCAGTTGCGAATTTTCGATCGATCGGTTACACATGTACGGTGTAGTCAATGTAAAAATTGTTTGTAATTTATAATTATTTAATCATATTTTGTACCATAGTTTTTTAGTTATAATTTTAAATTAATAATAATGACAATACTCATTCTAATTATAAGTACCTATATATCTTGTATATTGTGTATACTGTACAATAAGGCTATAATTTTGAAAACTCTTTAAATCGGATTTTTTTTCTAAAATCTTGATAAATCGGAAACTTAGTAAGTTAAAATCTTCGATAAGTCGAAAAAAATTGCATTTCCCTTGAATTTCGAATTATAGAAGTTCTACTATAATTTTCTCTGGTTTTAAGCAGATATAATATAATTACGGTGGCAGATAATTATTGCAAATTTCAGTGCAGTGTAAATGATAGGCACTTGCAGGTTGACTAAAACATTGAAGCGATTTTCAAGTATTTCCGCTTTCGCTGCGGTTTACGGGATTATAGTATTACAATGTTGTTTTGCGTACATAACTCGCGGCGATAGTTGTTAAATCTTGTCGGACTTGCTGTTAACACATGTGGGAGTCATGTGGTTAGTTTTACCCACTTCAATTATTAATGTATTTTGCAGTACGAATTATTGTAATATCGGTTGTAGATTTTCCCTTCCAAAAAACTAGGATAAAACAATAACGTTATTGCAATATTGTGTATTTCACACGAAGAGAGGTTAATGATGTTGATCGCTCTTTTAGTTTTTATTTAGTAAATTCACTATAAAATTAAATTAACAATCTTGTTCGAATAATGAGAAAAAAAAATGAGGCTATTAAATTTGAAAAAAAAAATTCCAAAATGCCAATAGTTTTTGAAACAATAGCGTTAACGGATAAAAATAACAATTAAACTGTTATATTAAGATGCATATCAAAATTCAATACACTTGTTCGGCGAGAAAAACTGCAATCTTAATATACGATGATCTTATATGATGCAAAATTGACAGGATTTAATTTGAGAACAGTAAATAACGTAAATTTTATATTATTGTATGTGTACAATTAGTATCGATTACAATAAAATTACAATCCGCACAAAATATACATAGTATAAACCAGCTTAATATTAATTATTTTAAATAATTACAATAATCAAATATGATATATAAATTCAAAGAAAAAGAGAGTATTTATTTTAAAGGAGTAAAAGGGGCATTTGTGGAAAATATTTATTCGGGCATTGTGCCCGAAAAAAATTGTGCTAAATAAAGAGGTTATATTTTTTCTGACAGTCTATTTGTGCCAAATTTACTTGTGTTAACATTCATCATGGTAAAGTTATTTTTGTAAGTTTTTATATTTTAAAACTTTAGATATTATTGAGTAGACAGATAAAAAACAATTTATTTAATTTAAAATGTAATATCTTTGTTTCTTTATTTTTTTAAATTCAAATTTTAACTTATGTCTTTAGATTTACATTATGATACATTTTATTGTATCATAATGTAAAATTTAATATTAATTATTTTTAACCAAAATTTTAATGTATGCCGTGTCATGTATTAGTTATTATAAAACATTTACACAGGTAAATTTAGTGCAAATGTGATTTCGGAAAAAAATACCTATTTATTTCGGGGAAAATGGATAATGCTCATTTATTTAGCCCGGATACTTTCAACTTGGTGATATTCTATGGGTTTAGGTTAGTTGAGTGACTTTGATAGAGCTTGAGAGTGGTAATTGTCAAATAATGTTATTGTTTTGGAAACTTGTTTACTTTCTTTGGTTGTTCCCTAGAAGACTGCATTGTTGATTTTTAACATTAAAATATCAGACAACAACAATAGAAATATAGTTTTATGGGTTGAAAGTAAAATACATTGTTAGGTAATGATTTAAATTATCAGTATTATCATTTTTATTTTTTTAGTCTAGTACGTTTCGGCTACTTGGTTACTAATGGTACATTTTTAATATTATAGTTTGTTTATATTCATAACATCGTTTAAGGAAAGAAAAAAAAACAAAATATTATCGTTATAATACATGAAAATGAAAATACATGTATGTTTAGAGGATATTTAAAATGTAATATATACATATTAAATACATTCATATAATGAAAATTAGTTTAATAAATTAAATAACAATTATTAAAATGATTCAGTTTATTATGAGTACCGCGAATAATCAAATGATATTTGAAATTTATTAAGCTATTTTGGTAATAAACAATTGTATTTTAAGAATAATTTATTATTATTATTATTATTATTATTATATAGAAAAATAATAATAATAATTAATAAAATATATTTTAAAACGTAAACTGCCTTTAATATATTTACATCACTGATATTAATTTCAGTTAACAAATATATCTATGTATACAAATAATTAAATACAACTGTAAAAGTAGAAATAAAATAATAAAAAATGAGAACTCACTAAAATTTGTCTGTAGAATTTAATACTGTGTTATAACTTACAACTTATAATTCATAATTTATGTTTACAAATAAGAAAGATAATTTAATAAATTATTGAGTTATAAATACATGCAATATTTTGTATAATTAAGAGAAACCATACAAATATAGTTAAGTTTTCGTTTGTAAGGATTTAGCGTATCGTTTCCGTATATATTCAATATTCATATCTATATACCTATCCATATAATTTTGATTTTCTGCGGAAATTTGTAATCTAATATAAATAGTGTGTTATATATTATATTCATTTAAAATAATTTCAAAAATTATAATTTTCACCACTAAGGGGGTAGGTATTACATCTACACTCGCTTGTTATTATATTTATTATTGAATTTTCGGGAAAAAAAATGTAAAATCTATAAAGTATTATTAATTTATTTGTTTATTTATAGTTAATTTATTTTTTAAGTCATCTATAATTCATATAATTAACGTTTAACGAGAAGTCTTAGAATTTTTCTAAATTTCATTATGTCATCATGTTGTTATTAAAATTACGCCAATAGGGTTCATTGTTTGTACTACGATGAATAAAAGCCTATTATGAGACCGATTCAGTGAAAACGCCGCAGATTATCATATTTTGCAAACGTGCAGCGTCATCAATAAAGAAATCTAGTAAAATAGGTAGCTCAAAACTTATAATGAAAACCTCGACATGGTCGAAGAAAGACGTTATAAAGTACTTTTTGTGAACCATGTCCAGAACTCGACGAACGTCCGGCTATTGAAATGAAACCGAAGCAAGGTTTTTTACACATTTCAAGAAATGTATTCAAAACAAAATTTTGTACAACGCACCGGAAATATCGTGAAAAGAACTAATGGAAAATGTATGAGAATTCAGAAACAACAATGAATAGAAGAAGAAGAAGAAGACGAAGAAGAAGGAGAATAAGAAAATGTTTTAAAATTCCAATATTCACACTAGGAATGAGAATCGTCGTATATGTGGACAAGGGCTATCTCTCAGAGTTTCTATCAATGCGTGCGTATATGTGTGTTTGAAGAAAGTTATATGCGCTGAGGGTAGAGAAGGACAGTGTACGAGAGGAAATGAAAGATTTAGGTATATACAGGGTTTAGATTTACCATAAATCCTTACATAGACTCATAGTCGTCTGCTGAAATGATTCGTTATTATTTTTACACTAGTAAGTATTGACGATGACCAATCATAATAATAATGTTGCAATGCTTAATTACTAACCTAGATTATAAAGGAAATAACTTCTGTCAGTAATGGAATTTCGATAGTCATTAAAATTTCTTGAGCAGCATTAAGATAATAAATCAACGCAATAATATCCATAACTACACTTCGTAAAAACGAATGATTATTTTTTTATTAATAACATTTTTTTTCAAGGTTAAAAGAGAAAAAAAGAGTATAAAAAAAGGGGGGGAGGAAATAGGTAATCTTTTTACTATACAATAAGTTAAGTTGAAAAATATTAAACTTTGTAGAAAGTAATAATATATAGCCATTTAAAAAAAAAATTTAAATATCTAAAATTATTCGTTTTTAAATTACTTCTAAATAAAAAAAACAAACTTTGGGTAAAATTTCATGTTTTTTTTTCAAAATTTTACCTCAATTATAATAAAATAAATTGAAATTTCTTGTTTTTGATACTCAAAGTATTAATTTTATTTATAATTCTATTAAAATTTCGAAATTTAAGTAATTTTAATTTTTCAAAAGATGATGATAGAAATCATAAAAAATTAAAATTAAAAACACACCTACATATAGTTTAAACCAATCTATTCATCACTCTAAAAAAAAACTCTAAAATATCGATAGGGAATTTATGTTGTGACTACTTATGGATACTATTATTAAATTTTAGAACAATGATAAATTATAAATTCAAAAAACTACTTTTACTAAAAGTTTAGTTTACATAATGTTTTCATAACTAACTATAGGCTTTGCATAAAAGTAATTAATCATTATAGATTTTAAACATTAATGGGATATATCAAATAATAATCACAATATGTAAAACTTTTTATTTTTATTAACTAATTTTACAGCAAGACAATAAAAATCGATATAATTATAAACATTTACAGCACGTTTCAATTTTTCGTAATTTGCGTAAAGCTTTTATGCCATCCTTAACGAAGCTACAAATCAAATAAAAAAAATTCCCATAAATGTATAAATCACCAAAAAATTACAATTTTTTAAACGATATGCATAAAAGATTTATAACATTCCTCTACTAAAAAAAAATTTAAATAAAATTTACGAAAAATATAATTTTTGGTTTCTATGAATTTTAAAATTATTCATAATAGTTAAATTATAGTAAAGCATAATTTTTAATACAGAAATTTTCATTTATGGTGTGTTCGATTTCTTTAAGAAAAAAACTTATAAAAACAATATTTTTAAAAATCCATTTTATTATTATTTTCTACTTCTATAAAAGTACTATTCCACAAGATTATTATTTACAATAACAAACATAATTGTTGTATTATATGCATATCAGTACAGTCATAACTTCATTCATTATTAATATTTGTTTATTATTTTTAATTTTAGCTAAATAAAAAAAAGAAATGATTATAATAAATACTTAATTCATCCTATTTTCATATAATAAATTAAAATTTTAAGAATATGTATGCAAAATATTAGTTATGTATTCCACAAAGTTTTCAAAGGATTACGGGAACGGGATCTAAATACAAATAATTAAGTCGCTTGTTTTCATGTAATTTGAATCATAATATTAGTTAGAGCCATAGAGGTACATTATATTTTGATGATACAGTAATATATATATAAAAAAAAAAAAATAATATTTTAATAAATCAACGGTATCTATGCCGAAATAAATATTAACCAGTAAATAGAATAAATGTGAATAGTTCAAGTATTAATTTATTTTATTCAACTAGTTAATATTATCTATAAGTATTTTTTTTTAACCATTATTCATCTTCAGTCATGTTTAAGTTAATAGGTTTAAAATGATATACAATGTATGCAATATTTTCTCTAAATATATTAATAACATAATTAAATATACCTGAAAAATTATAATATTAGATCTTTGATCAATTTTAAATTTAATACTTGTATTCCAAAGTCTATGAAAAATTATTGTTTTTAAATTTATCTAGATACAGCTAGACCATTAATAATAATAATACGTACTTTGTTATTTTAAATGAAAAATTAATACCTCTTATCATAAAAACAAGTGCATTGTTACAGTGTTACCGATACGTTTGATGTGAAATTGATTAATTTAAACCATTTTGTTTTTTTAGAAATTGTATGATGCGGGGAAGAAAATATGTACTTACAGTAATTTCATATATTTTTTAGTTTTTATTTGACAAGATATTTATACTAAAATTAATAGAGATGACATGTACTATTTAAAGTAAATAATTAAGTAATAAAACTAAAACTTAAGTATAATAATGGTACAGAATCCATTGTTTGGAAGTGTTGTAGTGGAACAGTGAAATATCCATCATATGAAAATGTTAAAAATACTATTGTTACTCCAGTAGTTTGTTTTTTAACAATTTATAATTCACTGATATAGTTGTTATGATATATGTATATCAACTTTTGAAACTACTGCTATAGTATAGAAGCTATCTGCGTGTGGTGTTTTTTTTTTTTTTTTTTTTTTTTCGTAGACAACTCTAAATAAAATACTATTGTATAAACTATTATAAACACTTTTTCATAATAACCATTTTGTATCATATTTAAAATACTATTGTAGGTAAGTTTGCAAAAACTGAAGATCAAGTATTTTATTAAATGTTTTCATATTTTTGGTAAATTATTTAATACAGTTGAAATGATATTTTAATTATATCCATAAAAAATCAATTTATTTATATTTCTTTCTAAATGTTTTCATGATAACTTTGTCAATTAGGTGCATAGATAAATATTTAATGTTCTTACATTTATTTGATGTGGGAAAAGTTTTATGTAACATACACCTACGAAAGGAAAAATAATGGTACCTAGATAGTAGTTTTCTGAACAAAGGTTTTTAAAACAGAGAAAAAAGATGACAGTTATATTTTGTAAAATTGAGTGGGTTTATGATGTGTATTTAGAACTGGATACTGTTTCATGATGGGTTCTTTATAAATAAAGTTATATTTTAGTTGCAATAATCTGAGTAGACAATGCAATATAAAAACAAGTTTCTTAGTCACGTGAATTTGAAACGTCAAAATGTCAATAATACTTAAAAAATATAAATTGTTGTGAACTTTTATTTATATTTATTGTCATTTTACCAGCCAATAATATAAATAAAAAGAAAGACTTGTTTTGTAGGTCTAATCTTATTGACTTGACATAAGAATTTTCGTCATTTCTATCATGGTTACCCGTAGAAATAATGAAGAGCAAAATTAATATTAAATATATTGCTACGTAAAAAATATATATTTCAATTTAGATTACCTATAACAGTTTATTCAAATTAATGATATAATTTATTAATTTTGGTTGAATAATTCACTCTATTGGAATTTATCCACAAATATTGCTGTAAAATTGTTTTGAATGTTCTTGATATATTATAATATAATTTATGATACTACATTATATTTTTGATTTGCTGATATAAACCTTTTAATTAGTTTCAGTTACTATAGATTTTATTACTTAATCTACAAAAAATGAAATTAATTAATTTCCTAAAGATCTTATGATTGCCTTTCATAATTAACATTTCACATATTTAATTTTTTTTTTTTTGTAAAAATTGAATATCAGTATCAAACACAATAGTGATTAGTGATTAATATTCATTTTTAACAATATGCACTTGACACTGCAGTTACAATAGCTATTTAAGTAAAAACATATTTTGTTAAACATACATGAATAATACAATAATCTGACATGATAATATTATAACAAAATATGACTCAATATTTTAACTAAGAAATATTGATTAGAACTAAACTTGTTTTTATAATATACTCTTTATTACATCGAACGTTAATTTTGCCTATTCATCGTGCCGTCATAAACTATTTTTTTAGTAATAGCCAATAAGTAATATGTATTTAAAAATGTTTATTTAAATTATAATTTTAATCAACTTTCATAAATATTAAAATAACAAATACAAGTCACAAGTTCTCAGAAAATTTCTGAAACTGAGAGAGTTAAAAACTGCAGAGCTATACGTCTATATGAACAAATATAGCCTCTAAGCCATAAACTGCAAAATTTAATATAATATTATATATTAAGTAAATGTTTACACGTTGTATGCAAATTTTATCATAAATTAATAAAATTTTAATATTACGAATGCAATGTAAAACTAAATAGATAATAATATACTTGATATTGACATGTAATAATAATAATAATAATAATAATAATTAATAAGCAAAACACAAATACAATAATATTTTTCGGGAAAAACCATTTTTATGTTTGAACGAGATCCGTTTACAAAAATACCGTTTATATTTTAAAATACTTACCCAAAGAATAAATCTAATAATAATTTGTTATCAATTATTTGTATAAATTTAGTCTTTTACAAATAATTTTGAATTAAAAAATAATTTTAGTAGTTATATTATTGAAATGTTTTATCTCGAAGAATTTTATGAAAAGATAAAATTACTATCTAATTTTATTACAGTTAAATGATACACTATGCGTGATATTTAATAAGCGTTTTTGTGTAGCATGTTAAATAATTTATATTTCCGGGGGCACTCTGGTGTTGTCAAGATGCTGATGTGTTCATATCTTCAACTCGGGGGAGCATTTTAAACATTTATTTACGAAAAGTGAATTATTAACGGCACGCTACACAACAATTACGATTGCCCACAAATTTGGTATATAAATCGATTGGAGAAGTTAACGAGGCATTGAGTGGTACACACGCCCACACATAAACTAAAACATGTATTACTAAAATTAACTGTAAGGGCTCAAAACCCATATTCTATTTAAATATCCATAAATCTTGTTAAAAAGATATTTTTGATAGGTACTTTAATCATTTTGAATAAAATATAAATAACGAAAATCCACAAACGAAAGCATGGCATTGGTGGTGGAAATGGAGGGTTGGTGGAATTTAAATCGTAAACATTATATATTATGTACTGCACTTACTCACAAAAGAGAGAAAAAAATCAAAAAAATATTTTTTCTACAAAGAGTAACGCAATATTCTTTTATTTATTTTATCGTTTATGTTTACGAGTTACATTATTTTTCAGTTTACGAATATCTTTAATTTATTTTGGTTTAGTTCTTGTTTCTTGTTTCTTGTTTCTAAAAAAAATATATGTAGCTATAATTAAACACAAAGTACAGTATAATGTAGATAAATAATGTTTATGTACTATATGATAGTATTTGTGGACATTATGTTTGATATTTTAAATCTGTGTAAAACTATTGTTTAATTCGTCCATTTTAAAGTTAACATAATTGTATTATGATTGAAAACAATTTTGTTCTTATAATAACGTTAAGGAATTCTTAACAAGAGAAAATAATTAGCTCTAAGATATTTTTATATAGATTAACGATGATCGTTAAGTCGATACTAAACTTTTAAGTTTATAGTTAATTGTTAACTTCAAGTTATTTACTCTTTTCCTAAGAAACAGACAAGATGTAATAAAATTTAAAAAAGAAGTTTAGATAAGTCAATTTTTTTCTTTTTCATTGTTAGTGGTAATTGGAAATTTAGTGCAGTATAATTGTTAACTTTTAAAAGACACATCAAAGCTGAACTAAAAAAAAAATTGAAACTTTTCAATAAAAATGTTAGGTGCGTATTTTAATATCAAAGTTATAGATTAGATTTTTATACTAATTAAAATTAGACAATTAACAATCAAATTACTGTATTTATTATTCACATATCTATAGATAGTTTAAATTTAAATTGCACTGCAATCACTATTTCAGATTCTACTCATATATACGTATGTATATATTTGGAGATTACGATGGATCAAGTTGTTATTTTTGAAATAAAGTAATATTAAAATAAAATAAAACAATTATTATAAGACAACTATTTGTATAAGAAATACGCCGGTGACAGCGTTTGAAAGGCATGTGATAGGGTGTTTTACTAATAGCGTTTTGTAAATGGAGGAATTTCGAGTAAATGAAAAAGCTTAATCAATTCAAATTAGAGTCTCTTGTAGACGTTATATAATTATATATACATAGAGTATAGCGCGAGTAACGTTGTTAGATTTATTAACGATTCTTGCCAAATGAACCGTGTCAACAGCACTTAAAAACATATTTTATGAAAATTCGGCTTTTGTCTCATTATTCACGTTCGCTCATTGAGATATCGTTGTCAAGCGTGCGACACATCATCAGTAACCATAGTTACCGTGAAAAGGAATCGGTCGCTACCCAAAACATCACCCAAGCTGAAGACGTCTAATACAATTATTACAAGGCTCTAACCATCCAAGGCAGTGATATCGTACGTAGCCTTTATGTTTACCCTTTATTATAACATAACCATTGCCACTAAAGCAGTCAGCCATGACCTAAAACGAGTGTTGTATCTACGTTTGCGATAAAAGTTTAGCTTAACTATATTCATTACAGAGTTTCAAATTATACATACTTTAATCTCAACGACCTGTTGCCATTATCACTACGACTAAAACATACTGTATTATGACTATTCGTAAACCGTTTTGATAACGATAAAGAATATTTATTTTTTCATATTTTACGAACTTGCCTCTTCCAATGATTAAGTTAATAAATAAAAAAAAAAAGTTATATAAACAATTATTATTCTGTTATAATGTACTAAATTATGTAAATAGATGTATTGAGAGTAGGTAATTGAAAATAAATAACGATTTAAATTTGTGTTCATAAAATTTTATAATTTATTTCCCAAGATGCTGTTCTTATTAAGCTACTTATTTCATAGTATAAATATTAATTATTAATACTTGCTGTTTATTAAATGTTAACTTACCTAATACTATAATAAAAGTACCTAAATATGTTTGTCTGACGTGTTAAAGTTTACAAATTGTTATTGTATTAAAATATAAGTATAATATATTATAATAACTTATAAGTCCTTGTTTACAACAATAGTGAAACTTAAATGGTGTAAATATGTTAAAAATATGCATCATCAACGTTAACTAGTTCGACCATGTCTTAATTTCGAGCCCCACGATTTATCGTATATTAATGAAGACCTCCTTTGTGCGTACCTAAATATTATGTAAAATTTTAATAATATTACACTCATTGACTCGTTAAAACAGAACATGAGAATCAAAAACGATGGAGAATATGTCACTTGTTATCATCGTGACAAATTCACCTGACATGTGCCTTCAATCTTAAATTACAATATTATTATGGATGACATCAACCGCGACGTGATCAACACCATGAAAAAATATCGTTCATTATTATTATTAAAAGGGCGTTTGAGTGATCCTATTTAACAACATGAAACATGGTCAAACTCAAGAACGATTTGGAAAACGTCAAATTTCCATAATACTGTATTACATTTTAGCACGTATTTAGTGTAATAATATTGTAATGTTCATCGAATATTCGTATTATGTTGTTTAAAGAGCTGTCCGTATAATACAATATTATATAGGTAATACTTGTCGACACAAATTAGAACACAATAGGTCTATATTGTTACTGCACGAGCATTGTACTATAAGCATTATGATGTTACAATATTGTTGAAATCATATTGTTGTCAAAAGTCAATCGTTTTTAGAAGTTCTTGAAAATATTATTTTAAAATAATGTATTATAAAATAAAAAATGTTCATCAAGCAATTTTAATAAATATATATATATTCTTTAGTAGGTTTGTAATTATACATTCGTGTATCCAATTGCCTAAAATTGCTGCTTATTATGTTTCAAGTATTAATTACATGATTATTGATTAATAAATACATTTGTAATTATGACTATATTTAATAAAATATTAAAAATATTCAATAGGACATATTAAAATTATTTGGTACAATATAATAATCACAATACGAGCTAAAAAACTATAACTAATATAGCTACAATAAAATAAATGTTTTTACAGAGCAAAAAAAAAAAAATAAAAATATTTGTCACTTACTTAACCATTTAATTCAAACTAAATATTTTAAATGATATATCTTAAAAAATCATTTAATATATTTTTTTTGAATTTAACATACATTTTTATCAACCTTAATTCTTACTAAAGTCACATCATTGTAATTCGTACTAAATTTTTCATTAAATTATATTAATGAACCATATTTTAGAGCGTTTGTATAGCGTTTGATTATAAATAATTAACTATATTTTGCATGCTCAGTTTTGAGACATCATATATGTTTACTTAACATGATTTCGTACGAAATAGTATTAAATAATTCGAGTTTTGACGCAGTCTAACTTACAAAGTTTAAACGAACGTCAAATATGTTTAATGTAATATTTGCTGTCAGTTGTATAGCTATCTGTCATCTGTCAGTGGTTTTTCATCCAACAAATAAAAAAAAAATTAAATTATATAGGTATTTACCTATAATATCAATTACTATAAAATATAAGTGCCTGTAATTTATTTTTATTCTGTTGTTTGTTAATTAAAATATATATCAATAATTATTCACAAACATTTACAATAATAAAATTATAAAAAAATGGATAATAAAAAATTAAATATTATTTTCATATTTTTTTTATTATTTTTTTAAAATTAATTGTTTAATCGGAGGAAAATTAGGGTTGTTGCATAATTGATAATATTGAACCTTACTTATTTATTTTAATATGTCAAAAAGTTGTTTGAAAAAATGTTTAGGTACATTTTGTTTAGTAAATAATTTGAAGTCTGTATAAAAGATTTCGTGTTTAACGAACGAAGACGAATTTTCAATTGTTAGCTTATAGAGATACTTCTATGCCGTGGTTGTGAAATATGAAATATACATTAAAAAACAGGGGCAAAATCTTCGAACCTTGATTTCTGAGTTTGAGTCATTTATACGAATAGAGAAACAATAAGAAAAAGGAAAAATTTGCGAGACTCTATCGAATATTCAAACCATATATACGAATGTTGCATCAACATGAGGTTTTTTCAAAATTGTCATATATAGGTTAGACTGAAGGAGTTCTTGAATAACCTAATATTTTTATTAAAACCAAATTAATGATGAAGAATGGCATAAATTACATTTAAATGGTTTATTCATTTAGATTATTTAGAATATAATATTATTATTTCAAATATTTTTAATACTGGAAATAATAAAACCTTGGATCGGTATTCTTGGTATTCGGTAGCTGTTCGAAGGTTTGTTCGAGTTGCGTTAATTTTATCAAGTTTTTTTTTTCATCATAATAATTAAAATTTTTTTCCAAATTAGCAGATTTACAAAAATATTACACAATTTGCAATTTGCAGTCATATAATTATTTACGAAATAAAAAATAAATAAATGTATGTTTAATCATTTATAAATAAAATACACGGAACATGAGACAATATTTTATTCTTGAAAAAATAGTATCACTTTGTTGTATAGCTAGTTTTGAGTTTATCTCATTATTAGGATAACTGAGATCTCATCACTGTAATATAAGTTTTTTTGATTTAATAGTAAATAATTTATTTCGCAAAAGAAACAGTTTTAAGCTGAGACGTTGTTGTGGTGATTTCAAAGGATGTTTAATAATTTATTTATTTACACTATTAATAATAATACGCTGTCTTAAAATTAACTTTGGCAAAGATATTTCTTATAAATTAATAATTATTATACGTAATTTATCTAAATATAGATAAATTATTAAATATCCATGTAAATCACAATCGCCGTCCTTTCTCAGAATCGTTTTTAGTATGAAACAATGTGCATAATTGATTTTAAATTTAATACATTCATTATAGTGATCTATTCAATGAAATTGACATTTGATACAAAATCCAAGAGATTTGCCTGGTTTTTATTATTATATGTACATTATGCTACATAATATCATAATGTATTTTAAATTACAAGTAGGTATACAATTTAATTGTATTATTTTCAATTTTTATGTTTTGATAATACATTTAAAATTTAAATGCATTTTTATTATTAAGTATATCATTTAATTTCACAAAATATAAAAATCGTGTATTATTAAAGAATCATTTAAACACGAGTTACTCACTTCAGTAATAAACTAATTGAGTGATCAGGATTTAGTAGTACTATCCACCAATAATTTATGTGTAATAACTAAACTTTCTAGACCGCTAGTGAATAAAATCAGTATATTATGGATATGCTTGTATGGTAATAATAATATTTTTTTATTTTCAACGAAATAAGCGACAAAAGTATTGTACGAAAAAAAAAATAATAAATAAATAGTTAGATCATATCTGGTTTGTGATTTATTATAAAAAGATAAATGAAAACATATTTTTTTTAAATCAGATATAATAAAATAATAACAGAAAATAAAGACGGTTAATGGATCCTTTAAGTTTAAGTATGATAATTGACAGATGGTAAGAAAAAAAAAAGTAATTCTGTTGTATAAAATGATAGTGTATTGTGGTTAAAGTTAACACAAATGAAAAAACCAAGAATGTCTGATAACTCTGATAAATTATCCAATAATAAAAACGAGAGACTTTTCTCTTATTTTTATATAAATTTCAAGTTAAATACATTGTGGAATTTTCTACATGACGTATTATTATAAGATTGTTATTGTTTTCAGTAGTTATGTGAAAATTATTCTCATGATAAGTTTTACGAATGCGTTAAATATTTCATATGTTTATGACTCGTTAACAAAATAATTAGTTTATTCATATTGTGTATGATAATTCAGCCATTATTTTTTTCCTTTTTTATGGTAGGTTCGATCGAATTTTTGTAGTTTAAAATGTTTAATATTAATGTATTATTTAAGTCACACAGAAAATAAATATATGCTTAAAAATTACCTATTAAAAAAAAAAAAAAAAAAAAAAAAAAAAGTATAAGATTATTAATGAGTCTTATTCGAATATCTTTTTGTTTGTTAATTAAATGAAACTTATTGATTCAATATTTTTCATTTTTTTTTTTTTCTGAAAAAAAAATACACAACGATTCATATTCTAATAATAACTATGTTATTATTAGTTATAACAGCTATAAACTTCTTCGTTTATTATAAATATTATGATAGATTATATTATTTAAAAAAAAGTAACGTGTAGGTTCATATTTATGTTAAACTTAACGAATAGTTTAACAACTTGGTAATTAAAAGTTTAAACGTGAAAGGTTGACTACTTTGCCTCCATATCTAAACATTAACATGATCAATACAAGTAGATACTTCCTAATATTGTTAATATTTTATCATAAGTACTTATTATAAATACATTATAAATTACAATACGTCAATACCTACATTATGAAAATATGTTTAAAACAACGTTATAAGGTCTTATATTTAAAATAGAATAATCTATAACATTTATTATAATGTGATTGAAAAATTAAGCAAAATAGTTGCATAAACTATAAACTATACAACTATATTATAAAAAAATAAAAAAGTAAATTGTAGTAAAATGTTATTTTTATATTGGTTATTTTTATGTATACGAATATTTTATAATAGTATGCAAAAATATAATATTTACCTATTATTATAACATTACAATATGGTCTACACTCCATGAGTGAAATATGTATATTATCGGTTCAGTAATTGAATAATATTAATTAATATTGTAAACTGTAAAATTGTAATTGTCAATAAATATCAGTTAAGTCTTAAGTGCATCCTTGATAAGGGGCATATTTAAATATTATATACAGTGATTAATGCAATCTAAATTAAAATAATTAATAATTATTTAGTGGATATTATATAAGTTATATTAGGTTAAGATTTTATTAAGTTATAGTGTTATGTATTGATAATATAAAGCCATAGAATTAAAAACCATGAGATAAAATATTTGAATATAAATTTAGTTAAAAATAATTATCATGTAAACATTGTTAAATTTATTGAATTATCATTAATCATGTAATATATATTATTTAATTATAAAAAAAATATTGTATTATTTTAATGTTACAAAAAAAAATATTATATAATTTTTCCATTTTTAATTATTATCAACTGCTTTTATATATACTGTAATATTTCTATTAAATATAATATATAATATTTGTGTATATAAACTTTTAATATGTGTCTATCTATTGAAATAACTTAATATTTACAAAAAAAACTGTTCATATTTTTCGATATGTAAGTATTAAGCTACTTTCAACGAATTTAAATATGATATTGTATATTTTAATCTTCAGAGACATTTTTCTTATGCATGGAAATATTATAACAGTTTTCACTATAATTAAATTTTCGATAAGAAAATAAACAGATATAAAAAACATGAGATATACATTTTTTGTAAATATTAACTCTACAATATGGAGAACATTTTTGACCTAAACGATTGAAATCTAAATAAAGACGACCTTTACTGGACTTACTATTGATAAACCAATGCTTATTATAATATTTAATATTTATATTCATATTTCTATACGCAGTAAATGTTATTTAGACATGCATATTAAACATGTAATATTTATTTAAGTATTTTCAGATATAGTAAAGTCAATATTTTTATAGTGAGCTGTAGATATAATTTTGTTTGTTATCGGAAATTTAATACAAGTATAGTAATTTTAAAATAGTATTTCTAGAGTGGGTATCAAATAGATATAATTATTTATTTTATTGACTGCTATAACTTATAGATATAATGCTTTTTTATTTTTATTCTGTACACTTGATTTGGGTAATAAATTAAATTATTATCAGTCTTTGAAAAAATGTAGTGCATAAAAAATCGAATGAACGATATAAAAGATCGTTTTAACGTCAAGTTATTGAAGCGGCAATGTGACTTAAAAAATAGTGGGCTTTTAACTGATGAGCTATATTATCAATTAATATTAATGAAGTTGATAGAATTAAATTAAAAAATCAAAAAAAAAAAAACCATCCGGGTAACTATTGGCAGCTCATAAAATATGATTTCTTGGTCGTTAATATAATGATAGTAAACTAATTTATTCTGTGAAAAATAATGATAACAATATTTTTATCATATAAAAGAAAACAAATTTTGATTTGTTTCATGATGCTCACCAATTAATAGGACATGTAAGATGAGATAACAGAATAAATATGTAGAAAAACAAAATAAAGTGTTCTTTTTGTGTACATTTTATAAGAGAACTAAAAAAAATAAAAACCCGTGAAAAGAAGCATACTATAATTTGAAATTACAGGTGATCAAAATGAAGACTAAGTCAAATGAAAAATCCCTTGCGGTACTTGTTGGAAATACTATAAGAGTGCAAGTTTCTGTTGATCAAGGACGAGGAGAAGAATGTTTTGGCATTTGTTTTGGAACTTATAGAATATGGATCTTATTTTTTAGGAGATAAACAAGCACCTATATTGTTTGATTGATTATTTCATAGATTTTTAATTATTTATTATTAGTATTTATGGTTTTTGTATTTTTTGCGTAGGTGTTTTGTAACAACTTTATGTCAGATCGTAATTTACTGTCTGTCAACAAAATGTTATATCTTTAGGGAAAGTAAACCACAAAAAAAAAATATTGAGTTTTTCGATCTATTGCCACTCAGGAAGGAACTGGATCTGTACTAAATTTTGTTAAATGTCTATGTTCAACAAGATATCAAGACAACTGATGTAAGTGTAAAAGTAAAATTCATTACAATTATAATTACCATCCTAGTTTAGTATTGAATAAATTAATTCAATTACAATTGTTAACCTGTATATTTTCGTCTTGCGAAAATTTAAAATAATTTAAAAAGCGTATTGTATTATTGTCTTTATAATTATCTACGTAATAAACGTACATTTTTGTATTTTCTAGAATAATATAGCAGTAATAATAATTAATAATATATGATAACTGTTTACTGCTATATAAATTATTTTTGTTTTCTTTCTGTAACTGTATACTTTAATATTAAATCGGTACTTTGTAATAAATATTTACTCGTGTGCTAATTAAATGAATTGTCTTTGGTTAAACATTATTATGATAAAAAGAAATGGATTTTCTTGGTGATTTTTCTAATTCGCAGATTGCCAATTTGTCGCTTGTCATCTCGTGAAATACCTAGGTAGTTATTGTGTAAGACACTTGGAAAATGTGTGTACAAAAATAATATATTATACACTTCTTAAAAAATCCACCAGGTATTATACGGAATTCCCAGGAATTTTATAAAATACCAAAATTATACACTTTAACGCAAACAGACACACACACACACACACACACGTACGCGCGAGTATATATATATGTATATTATATACATAAATACATAAATACATACATATAGCCCTGCCGTCACCACCGATTGTCAGTGGCGGCAGCGGTGGCGGAGGAGCAGGTTAAATCGTTCGCATCGATTGCGCCGCCACTCCGCGCCGCCAGTGAACTGTGCGAACGGACGTATATATTATACGCGGACGGCGGGCGGCGAAGGACCAGCGGTAGACGAATACGTCGTGTGACGAGACGTCACGCTGCGGGCGGATTTAGAACTTTTCACTTAATCCCACAACCTACCACTGGCGTGTAGTGTGTGAGCTGTACTGAATGGGCTGTCGTAAACACCGTTGCCCGAAAAAAAAAAAAAAAAAGGGGTCGCACGCCGAAACGCGTTTAACGCACACCACGCACACACACGGGGGGGACGCACGTACGGGCACGCATACAGGACGATACGCGTTTAAACGTAAACGCTATAATTTTCCGAGTCGATACAGATCAATAAATGATTTTGTGAAAAAAGAAAAAAAAAATGTCATTTCGTCTCCTCGTCGTATGTATTAAGCGCGCCGCCCGTGACGTGACACGTCGCCCTCATTAGCAAAAAAAAATAAAAAATAATTGTGTTATTGTTCTAAGGTTCTTTTTGGCCGGTTAAATCGTGACAAGTTATTTTCAGTTTTTCATATTCTCGATGCGGACGCTATACGGTTTGGCGCGCCGTAGATATCCAGTATTCGGCGAAATGATGTATTATTTAAAATCGTTAAAAACGAGTAGGTAGGTACCTACCTAATATACCGCGGCGCAATTGCAGTGTGTTACAATTACCTTGGTACGTATATGCAGTCGCTTACTCAGATCATTTAAAAACTATAAAAAAAAAAAAATATTGATTATTTACATCATATTATTTGCTATCAAATGTCGCGATGATATTGTATCGTATTAGTCGACATTCTTAAAATAAAAATAAATAAATAAATAAATAAAAAACGCCGGTGATGGTGATTTGTAACAAAAAGGAAAACGCTCAAAAACTGGAAAGTGCATTTTTTCGTTTCGAATAATAATAATATACTGATTAGTGACAACGATGACGTAAACGTAGCACGTAAATCACCGTGTTTGTATACAATGTGTAGTATATATATAAGTGTATTATACGTAAATAGTGTTTGCAAGTGTGTTTGTAGTTTTATAAATGTCGTATTGGTCATTTCACCGTTTCCACAGCCGTTTTGCGTGCATGGTCGATCGAATTATAGAAAAAAAAAAAATAAAAATACTCTGAATGAAGAGAGATGACAACTGACGCCCGACCACGTGCCAACACGTTTGATTACTTCGACGTAGGTATATATATATATATATATTATATATATTATGTACAATAGCACTCATCGAGTTTTGAAAAAAGCGTTAAATGTCTGGACAAGTATTAGTTTTCACGATTTTTTTTTTTTATTTTTCACTTTTTACCTGCTACGTACCTTTTGTATACCCATGAAATACAATATTATAATTCTTTTTCCTGGCATTCACTTTGGCGCGCATAGTCGCTGTAATGTAATTCCTTTTGTGTCATTTTATGCACACGCGAGGCTCACAGTTTCCTCGTTTCAATATAATGTTATTATGTCCTGTTGCAGTACACGTCATAATGTCTTCGTATAAATAAACACCGTACCCCGACACCGCACACTTACCTACGTACGAATTTGACCCGAAATATTATTATTATTATTATATTATTATCTCGTGCGTTCACGATTGCGTGATACGTACGTGTAGACCCGACCGCGATGACTCGTGCTTTACGACCAACAATGTCGCGTTAAAAACACGCTGCCGACCACGACGTTTAATACTCGATTATAACTGTGTAATATGTAGTTAATATTTGGTATGCCGATAAAACCCATACTCAGAAGCTTATTTACGATTTTGGCGACCTAGGTGCAAAAATATATTCTCGCCCTTTTTTCCCCTAAAAAAAAAAAAAAAAAAAATTAAACCTTAAAAAATTATTTAAGTTATTGGCGTAGCCAGGATTTTTCTTCAGGGGGATGATGTAGCCCCCTCAGCCTCCCCTGACTACGCTACTGGTCACCTAATGTTTTGTAATAAAATAAAATATTTTTATTGTAAATTTAAAAAAATTTAAATTTTAGCATAGTGCCCCCTTTAGGATACTTACAAGTTGGTGCCCGGGGCGATTGCCTCTCCCCCCCTTTAAATACGCCACTGTCCATCCGAATATGATATAATATTACAAATAATAATTGATCCGACTAGTGATGGGTATTCTGATGTGTAGAGCATAATATCTGAGAGTTAAACGATCGAAAAACACAACGGGACGTTCGAAATTCCGGAAACTTTATACTTGGCTATAGTTTTATGTTTCGTTTTATATATATATAAAAAAAAAAAAAAATATGGGTAAGCACTCATTGTGAACACTGCGACGCGTGTAGTGCGTACAGCGTGTAATTGATTCCAACACGACCCGTAATGTGCCGCACACTTTTTTTTTTTTTATTTAGTTAGTGTTTTTATATTTTTCTGCAAACTCTAACGTACTACGTGTCTTAAATCAAACGGATTCGCGCGGAAAATGTGCGGAAACATGGTTTGTACAGAGTGATTGTTTTAACAGTTGATGCACACTCAATGGTTCGAACGGTGTTGACACGTTATTATAAAATGGGAATTTTTAACGGAAACAAAAGTCCACGTTTTTTTTTCTGATTTCATTTTTTATTTTTATTTTCAAGAATGTTCTTGAAAAATCTTTTTGAAATCGTTATATGTATTTACTGTTAGAATAATCAATGGGTATAGTATATATGTAGTAGAGTAACGCACAAGTTCACCAACATCGTCAGCGTTTTATTTAACGCTCGACTGTATTAAAGGAGTAGTGTAGGGATAAAAAAACAAACAAAAACAAAAGATAGCGAATGTCGCAAAACATAGTAAGAAGATTAAGTACATGTGATGAGTTGATGACCACGCGCAATTTTTCATGTCAGACACAAAGAATATATTTTTACTTATAAACATACTGGTGCACTTTATATTATAAAGTATAAATGTTCGTAATAAAAATTGGCTGATGTTTTTGGTTTTTTTTAATAATACAATCGAATAGACTACAGATAATTGCCATCTTCCTTGTTTTTGTTCAATCTATAGTTATTCCATCCAACTTAGTACCCTTTTTTTTTACTCAAAGTTAAGATTAAACTAAATTTCTGAGAATGAGCATTATTATGTAAAAGAATTTTTTACAGACATTACAAAATTGTAGATATTCAGATTGAATTTATTTCCAGTAATAGAATACCTAGGAATGATTTTCATTTTCAAAATATGTAAGCATTTTATTTGATAGGAACATTTGGAATAAAATACAAAATCTTCTATTCAAAATCAACATTTCTATGTGAAATTCAATAAACCTGTCTAAAGATGTAAAAAAAAAAAAAAAAAAGTGAAGAAACTGCATCCTTAATGGATCATACTTTATGAAATTTATATATCTATATGGAATGTAATATAATTTAAGAATCTAGTCACAGCTAAATTGATTGTTACTTTGCTTCATTATATATTTTTTAACAAATTTATAAACATTATGTTTGATAAACGTGAAATTTTCCTGAAATAGAAACCGCTTAATTTAAATTTTATGATGTACTTAATAAATTAAAAGACGTTTCTATGAACTTAAAATGTAAATGTATGCAGTTCATTTCAATATCTTTGATTTAAATATTTAACATTCAAACTTAAAAAAATACTTAACAAAGTTCTATCAAATATTTAGATTGTAAAAAGGGATTAAAACTATGCGATCAATAAATTAACAAACGATATTTTGTATTACTAACATTATTATCACGAGATTATGAGTTACAAGTTATATTCTAGTTATTTTTGAATTTAAAATTTAATTTTTACGTTTTATTTTATTTATTCACAACAAATATTAATTATATAAATTATTTTTAGCAAGTGAAATTATTGGTAACTTTGTCATTTTAATCCATCAATATATTCTTTGTGTACTTATGAGGGCTTATTAAAATATGCATAATATTTTAATTTATATTCAAATAATCATAAGAGTTTTCTTTTTTAAACTGCAATAATTTCTCTTTTATTTGTCATTTTTCGTATATTATCGATCAATCAATACTATCTACTATTCTTATTGGTGCCTTTAACGATGACAAACTTCTTAAAGCTAACAATCATGACCACACCACTGACTTCATGCACATTCAAAAATATCTTATCCTTCTTGAAGAATCGTACAAAAAATAGGAAGTTTTACTGCACAATTTATACACTGAGTCTTTACTTTCAACAAAGGACAATTTTTTATTATCGCAACCAAAAAAATTTTGCAACCACGCAATGCATTTGCTATTTATTGCCTTACCTAGTTTCAAAATTTACGGGCTATCAACTCTTATATTCAAAATAATAATTAATTTTTTTTTCTTCGCTCCCTTCAATTTCCAACACCAAAAAAAATACAAAATAAAACTACTTATCTATTAAATCTTTCTTAAGCCAATATGAATGTACAAAATTGTATTATGGAGTTCAACAAAAATTTCAAACATAACTGTATTCAGCGTTTTCAAACTGAAACCCTCCGGTATACTTTAAAGTACTCTTTTATGTTGTAAATCGGCCCATTCATAATGATCCTTTTATTTCTACTGTTTCTACTGTTCATGATGTAGCTTAAAAATTTTACAGATGATTCAACTTAAATCTTTAAAACTACACAAGTCTTTTAATGAAAAGACTATTGTGCCAATAAATATACCTGTTAAAAGATTAAAAACGTGGTTACGTCGATACTTATATTAATCTAATAATAAAAATATTGCTTTTATTATATCGTTAATATATTAATAATTTTCCTAATAATTTAAATATTTAACTTGAGTCTAACATAAATTAATACTCTTAACAACTGTACCTACTGTCAAAGTTATTGTCTAAAATTAAAGAAAAGTTATTTTTAGTCATTTTTTTTTTCGTAATATATGTACATTGTACATATTAGTATATGTAGATTTTTCGTAAATAGACAAACATTTTATATATATGTTACGGTAAATGATGTTAAATGGAAATTAACGTTATTTACCAAATATACAGGTAATTATCGTTATAAACTGGATAATCACGTTAATGACCAAATACACAGGTAATTGATGTTATAAACCAGATAAGCGCATGAATCTCAAATACTACAATTTGAAAAATTATGTAAGTACCCAGATATTTTTAAAAATAGAATAAATGCATTATTATTTTTTATTTATTTTTACAAGTTTTACTCCCATGACATTTAATATAACATAATTTTTCAGCCCCAAGGTAGGCACAATGCTTATTATTATTACAACTAGTCTTGCAATGACACCGCTGGTACCTTCGAGGGCTCGCAACCGAATTATTACTAGCTACTTCCCTCAGTGTCAACTGTCTACCATCTGCTAATTTTATCACATTGTCCATGTCTAATAGATTTTATTTGCAAATAGCTATTTTTGGCATGTGAAATAATATTTAAGACAACTATATTCCGTACTTATAAAATAATAAAACAAATTTTAATTTTAATAGTATATTTTTTCATTAAGAATTAACTTACAGAGTTTGTATAAATCATGTTCAACTTGAGTGACAACTGATAGTATATTTTGCATAGAACCACGAGCTCTATCAACGTTTGGTATAAATACACATACAGTTAAGCCTATCTCAAGCTGAGGAAACTTTTCTTTAGAAAATTTCATCATTTCCTCTCCTTATTTTTCTAAATTTTTTTTTGAATTTTTACATGCAATACAAATATTTTCTTGACAATCATCAAAAAAATATTTAAAATAATTTTCAAATATTTATATTTTAGTTTTATTTTTGTTATATTTAAAATTCGGAAATTTATCGTTAAATAATTAAAAAATATTTAAGTACCAAGTTCCGAATTTTTTTCTGCGATTTCTATGATTTAATTTCCGATTTTGTCTTCTTTGATGATTGGTTCTTTGGTTATTTTTTTAAATCTTTCGCAATAACCTCTTTTATTTTATAATCAGATCAAAATTTTCCAAATCATACGGTTATTAACGTTATTCACTAGAAAATAACGATAATTCCCACATTCGTAGGTAAATAACGTTAATAACCGGCGAATAACGTTAATTTCTGATATAACATCATTTACCGTAACATATATATATATATTTTCATACAAAATATTATAAATCTAAAGGTTTTCACTGTACCCCATTTTCCTTTATATTTATTTACAGTTACAGTTTAACTTCAATAAATCGAAAATCTTGATAATTTAACATAATTGTCCGCTCTCTAATAAAAACTTCGATTACTCAAAAAATGTATATAACTTAAATATTTCGTGGTAACAAAACATATAGACGGATAATGACGATTACTTGTTGTTTATTTTCACAATAGTTATTATCCAATTAATTAGTTCATGCCAATAGTTGATTTAACCAAATATCATAGAGTTTATTATTATTATGTATTTTTCATTTGATTCGTTTTACTGTCATACATTCAATATCGATATTTTCAGTCGTGATCAATTAACGACGTGTAAATTTCAATATGTAGATTTTAGTAAAAATTTGTTAAGTGTTCTGATTATAAAAACGCCAGACAATTTCAAAACGCTTAAAATTGGAGAAAAACAAAGGGTCCTTGAAGCAGTAAAATTTGGAAGAAAGAAGGAGTTTGTTAAAGAATTTGGAATACCAGCATACACACTATTTACTATAATAGAAAAGAATAATAAGCAAATTTAAATTGACTTATAAACAGATTGGAAGAGAAAAAATTTTCGGACGTAGAAGAATGAGGTATAGTTAAGTAGTTTAAACTATGTAAAGATGGAAATGTCAATATCAGGGATTCTTTTCTAAAAGAAAAAGCAAATAATTTCTAATCACCACAATCTTTAAATTAAGGAATAATAAAAACGTTAAATATTCTCTACAGAAAAAGAATTGTGAGGAAAATAATAAATGGATAATAAATAGATGAATGACAAAAAATCCACTACAACCGATATCTTAAAAGTTATGCGAACAATTGATAAATCGTGAAAAAACTTCACAACGACAACAATCGTTAACTTTTTTAGATCGTATGGAATTTTACTTAGTTCTGAAGAAGACGTTGTCGTTGGCACTCACCATTGAAAAATTATAATGGATAGAATGGGTCCTAATAACAACGGGAGAAACATTTGAATATTATGTGGAAATCGACGAAGACGTCTTTTTGGTATTCTAATAGACGACAAGATTACCGATTTCATTCGTACACTACAGATATTGATGACATCGAAAAAAACATGATTGAGCCAGTACCAACCCTGTGTTAAAGTGAGAGAAGCTAAAGCTGCACTCATTGGCGTAAGTTGCGCTTAATTTTTAGGAATGAAATCAGTTCTAGGTTTAATAGACTTGTGGTGGTGGGTTTTCTCCCCACACACCGCCTATAAACTTTAGTTTTATTTTAAATTTAACATTATAAGTAAACGATCTTAGCAAAACTACTTTAACTTTAAACACATATTGCATATATTGGTGATTGGTAGGTATTGGTAGGAAGATACTCTATAAATAGGGTACATATATATTGTAACGTGAATAAATAACGTTTTGATAACAAGTAATAATAATAATACACACTAAAATATATATGTAATAATAAAAAAATGATTGCAACATTTTTATAACTGTTTAGCTCGAATTTTTGGCAATATTGAAATACTACTATAAAGTGTTCTACTGTTATGTTATATTGTTAAATTAATTATTATTTTTTAGTATATTTATATGTATACGCCGATTGCGTCGTATGTGGATAATTTTATTTTTCTATTTAGAATCATTATCGACGGGCCACGGGCCAAACTATATTATTATCTTAATGTAATATTGTAATATATTATGATAATGTACGTCGGGACGGTGGACGATTACTGATTCTCAGTTGTCCGTTGTCGATAGACTTAAAATATTCTTTTCTGGAATGGATAAAATTTGACTATATTAATTATACTTATACACCACATACACTTTCAGATTGCTTTCGTTTCGTGCTTCAATCTTATTATATAAAATAATTAATAAGAGTTACTAGTTACTACATTAGTAAGTCAAATCCCTCGTTAAGTAGAAAAATGTTCATTTCCCTTGAATTTCGACATAATTTTGAGGTTTCACTGTACGTTATATAATATTAATTTGTTAGAGATGTATAATAACTTATGCATGTATATGTATATATATATATACAATGTTTATATATATATATATATATATATATATATACACAATGTTTATATTACTGATTATAGTTAATGGTATAAATAGAAAAAAATTATAAGTATTTTAGGTAATGTACGGCATAAATTGTAATCATATAAAAATATAATTTTCTTTTTGAAGAGTTTAAGTACGAACAGGAACGATGTTTAAATCAATAAACCCGCTTGTCTTTTTAATAATTTTTTATAGTACCAAAGAAATAATAAAAATAAAAGAGAAAAATAATAAAACCGTATAAAAGAATTTAGAGTGCACAATGTAAGAATTATTTTGAGTGACACGTTCAACAATATAATGGCCACTTTTCTTCAATGCTTTTTCTTGTCATACGTTTGATATGGGTAGTACGGTCAGTGAGGTGCTATTTGAGTTTAAACAATTAGAGACGACTTCCCAGAACTGTGAAACTAGAGGTAATTTATTTTAGGGATTTATCTGCTTATAAATCGTTACGGAAACGACACTATTTAATGGGAGTGCTGTATGGGTTGTATGAATACAATTCGTGAATCACATTTTCGACCCTAGTCAAAGAATGATTAATATTTTCCCAGATATCTTCTATGAAAAAAATTACTAGAGTTGAACTCGATGTAAAATATATTTCAGCATGTCAAATACATTATTTGTGCATAAGATATGAATAATTACGAAACTAAAACAGAATAATGTACAAAAGCCAGTTTAAATAAAAATATTATATTAAATTCTATTATTTTTAAAAATAAAGATACATACAATTTCTTCTTAGTTTGTTTATAATTTTAAATATATATTTATTACTTTCAATATTAAAAAAAAATGTGTTTGAACTTTATTGTTAATATAGAAAAAAATAAGTTATAATTTAAGATACGTTTTTAGTATTAATGTCATTATAGTAATTTATTAATTTATTGCATATTTTATTATGTTCTGAATATGATTGATTAATTTTCAAATAAACAAAACAAGTTATAATTTGTTTTTATAATGAACAATTGCTGCGTAATATCTGTTATGAAATTTTAACAGTTTCGTTATATTAGTCAATAGACTTGTATATTTTAGGTAATTGAATTATTTAAAATAAGAATTTACTATAAATTAAAATTGTCTTAAAATTATGCTATATTAATATATTTATTTGAATGATATAAAATTATTTTAATCGATAAGGTTCAAATATTTTACAGCATTATTTAGGTTATTAAAAACGTAACGTGAATATGATAAATTATTATGCATAGAATGTAGAAACAAACGCGTATCTACATATTCAAATTTAATTAATCACTTAAAAATCTAATCTTTAGAACTTTTAAATAATATACTTTAAAGTCTTTGAAATTGTTTTTACTATTTAAAACATTTCTTGTGGAGATTAAACTTTTGTCGTTTATATTAGAAATAATATCATTTTCTATCGTAAATTATTTAGTAGGTAATATTTCTGAAAATATTGACTCATAAAAATTAAAATTCAAAAGAATATTTTTTGGCTTTGTATCTCAAGCGCAAAATATCCATAATTATGGGCTTGAATAATATTAGGTCTTAAACATTTTATTAATTAATACCAATATACCAATATTTATAAAAAAAAAAAAAATGATCCGAGTATAGTAAACACTAGATCCAGTTCTAAACATACATTTTTATTTTCTTTATATCATTTTTAAGGACTTTTATCTTTAGTGTAAACATTTTATCATCTAGAACACTACTCATTGAAATTTTGAATTAGATACATCAACAATATATATATATATATCACTAAGTAAATTAAAGTAAAAATAAAGGGTTTTTTATTTCAAGAAAAAAATATTGTATCATCACAAGGCATTCTTTAAATAGTACAAAAAAACTCAAGGATTTGAAAACATAATCCTAAAGTATATTTGAAAATTTCAAAAATTCAGACTATAAATAACTACACTATCAAAGAAAAAAAGGGATGATGGTACATGATGAATCATTCTGTATACGCATTTATTTTACTCACTAGTGCATCACGGACATATTAATATTATCCTGGCTTGGTATGCGTAAGTTGTAGATTCATACTTTATATTCAAAGAAGTCATGAATTTTAAGTTTATAAATACATCAACATTGAATTATTATTAGTTACTTACATATGTTTACATAAGTAAGACTGTAAGAGCATTTAATTTAATGCGTTACGCATATTTGGCGCGATCACTATATAAAAACTAACTGCACGGTATTCTTCAATCTTTTACAACACCACAAGGAATTATAATTTTAGGGGTAGGTACTGCAAATAATGATGTAGTCGATAAGATACTTCCCCTAAGTGCGTGCGAATGCGTCGAACTGTTAAAATGCCACACAATACGTCGCGTGCAACTGACACTCGTACTTTGTAATGAATGTATTGATTATATCCTATTGATAACATGTTTATTATATTATCCGTTATTAAGTGTGAGGTTCCGAAAGCGTTGAAAATGCAAAAATAGTGCTGCGTTTTGAAAATCTTTGTGTAGCAAATCTTCTTTTTGAAACAAAAAAAAAAAAAAAAAAAAAAAAAAAAAACAATTAACTCATTGTAGAACTAAAACAATATGTCAATACCGCAACATTTATACAGCTTATAAAAACCATTCGCACACATAAAGTCGTAATAAAAAAATAATATTATATGTAGGTACACTTTGTCGTCACTTGACAGTGTGGGCCACAATAATGTACGGCGTTATACGCTTGTACAAGGCACATAATAATATTATAAAACATGTATATTTAGCAACAGTTTTTCGTGACTTGGAAGTACTTATAGTCTTTGTATAAGTTACATTTAATACCGTATACTCTCACGCTGTCAACCGTATTGAAATATTATTATACCATAATATCGCATATTTTATTATTGTTTGGTTCACGCGCAGTAAACATGCTCGGCACCGTCACCGCGGCTATTAATATTATTTTCGAGTCGTCAGCGACGACCATTACAAAGGTGCAACGGATAAGGGACGCCGCTTTTGTTTTGAGATCGGTTTGATTTCTATCGCCGTTGTTACGTGGCGCTCATTATCGTCGTTATATTATTATACTGTAAAGCCAACGCGGACTTATGGTGCGTATCGCCTTTGTAATTTTGTGCGACGGTATTTTTCGCATAATCGTTATAAACGATTCGTCTCGAAGTTCCTATACAAAAAATTTATAGTGGTTATCTATACAGATTACACGTACTACACATAGAGTACGCTGACTTAGACGGCTATTTATGTGTATATGTGTCTGTGCGATGGCGTGCACGAAAGCTCCTTCAGTGACGTCTGCCTACAGGCGCGGTCGGCCAAAACTCCATAGTTATGTAATTGTTTCATTAAGTTTTCAACGAAATTTAAAGCAGACGACGGTTGGCCGTCATTTTCTCAAATAGTTAAGGTGAAACGTTCCAGTCGTATCCCGACACGTGCACTAAATATCTAACAAGTGAACAACAGCTCGGAAAGGATCAACGATAATAACGATAAGCTACCTGTCGAACCATTCTTTACCATCAGTGGTACTTCGTGAGGGAGAATTTACGAGACATGGACCCACACGCCAAAATAATATTTGTATTTTGGGATTATTAAGCTTGTTGTAGATTATTGTGTATGTTTTGGTTTTACTTCCATTTATAACAGACACGTTTTTTCCAACCCAATTCCATCGACGACCTCAATTATTATTAGAATTCCAACAAAAACTATGTATGATAAAATAACAAAAAATTAAACTATTACATTATTTTGATCAGTTATTGATAGTCTATTGAAGAGAAATTTTTCAAATGTGGTTTTGATTTAAAAATAAAATAATAATTTTATATTTGAAAATTAACATATTAACACCTAGCTATTTTCAATCCATATTCCATAACAGTAAACTGGACTTTCATAAAACGTCACTGCAACCAGTATAAACATTTGAATGATATAGATATCTTCATATAGGTACATATACGTCATATGTATATAAAATCAAGTTTTTAGTATCGCTAGCTGTTTATTGACTTAATCGGTCTGTTTCACTACTATACATACTTCTATTTGGTATAATTGGTAACAAAATGATGATATTTAATTAGTTAATTTTATAGTATGGAGGTAAATTAGTTGTAGTTAATATTTATTATATTTATAATAAGTATTCTCTGATGCAATTGTATGTTTTTATTTAATTTAAAGTACTAAATTTGTACTAAATAATATATTCAATAATATTTTTACATTTTTCAAATTAAAATTTCGTATGGTTATTTTTTAGTAGGTACTTTAAATATCTAGATTATTATTACCTATCAACCCTGAAAATGACCGAAAGAAACTACTGGCGATTTACCTAAAATATTTTGAAAATCTATTATATCTCTGTGAGTTGATAATTTTAAGTACAAAATGTCTTAAATATTCTGTCAATAGTTTTTTTAATTTATTTTGAAACAATTGAACAATTAACAAATTTTCCTAAAGTTTGTGATTAAATTTTTATGAATAAAAAAAATTGAAATTCTATATACTTAGTCATTGAAATAAATACAATCTAGTCGCTAAACATACTATATTTTAAATATTCATAATTTAAATTGATACATATCATAAACAAATTAAAAAAAAATAATAATATAAATGGTGTAATAATATTTCTATTCTATCGAAAATAAATGGTAATAAAAAGTAATATATAACATATATTACTTAAAACTTATGAGTCCAAAATAATATTATATTTTAAGTGGAAAATCATGTATCAGCTATTTATTTATAAATTTAAGATTTAGTTTTACAATTTATAACGAATTATAATAAACAATAAATCAAAAAACTATTTTGCAAAAACCATTTTGGTACTCAATATTACGCCTTAGAATATTATTTATTTTTTTATAGATTTTGAAATTATAATAATACCTTAACTTATAATATATTAAAATATAAAACGTAGAAATCTAAGTCTGATATTAATTTTTGAACATTATATTTAATATACACTTATTTGAAAATAAATGCTATCAAATAATGTAACATTTTTTATAGTTTTTTTTTTTTTTTTTTAAAGAGATCACCTTACAAATAAATCATTGAGTTATATAAAAATAATTATTATACATATACTTTATAAAATTGTCTAATGTATTTTTAATATTTGTCATTTTCTTTTTTTATAAACAGTTATTACTATTAAACACTATAAATAAATTTTAATACTCATAAAATCAAGTTAAATTTTAGTTTATTTATTTAACAAGTATATATTTATTTGCTTTTATTAAAGAATTTTTATTGGTGATTGCTTTCTACTTTTTGTAAGTTAATTTTTTTAGTTCCATTCTTTATATATAATGTAGTTTCTTTTGATACAAATTCTAGGTCTCTTAAGTAGTGAGGTCTAAGATTTTTCTGTTGTATAAACCTCTCAAGTAATTTTTAATTAAGAAAATGACCTTTCTATATTTTTTATTGTCACTAGAAATTAAAAAATAATTAAAGTTCTTTTATAACATCTGAAGAACTAAATAATACAAAAGAGTTGTTTATAACAAATTCAACAAATGTTCTCATACATTTTAGCCTTGCTAGACGTTTTTCATTTTAGTTGAATAGTTAGTATCATTGACTATATTGAAACCCAAAAAACATATTTACTCTTATTAATTTCTATTTTATTTTATCTGGTTTCCATATGTAATATAATAATGTTGGTTTTGGTGTTAATAACAGCTATAACAACTATTAATGAATATTGTTCTGTATTGTAACAGTAAATAAGTCCATTATTTTTGTGCTAATATATAAAATAAAAAATATTATTAGACATACATTTATTTAAAATAAAATACCTAATTTGAAAAATAAAATATAGAATAATAAATAATAATAAATTATTACAACAAAAGTCATGTCTGAGTATAGAAGTTATTAAATATTTGTTACGTTACAGTAGATGAGTAATAAATTAGCTATTTAACTATAAAATAATTATTGTGTAAATAAGTTATTTTTTTGATAACTAATTTAAAAAATACACTCTTTAAAACCAATTATTAAAAGCAATTAATAGTTTATCTCGAAAAATATGATAGAATTTTGACTTTTGAGAGATTTTATTTTATTATTAAACCACTTTATATATTATATATATATATATATTTATACATTTTTCCTTACACGATGAAACAAATAATATATTATACTATAAAATATATATTAAATCATACATGATACAATTACAGACATAAAAACAGACTAATTAAGTATAATTAATTATTATCGTAAGAGAAAAATGAACTATTGTCATAAAATATTAGTTCTAGTTTTTGTGGTTGTTAAAAATATGGTTAATTTAGAATTCGTATTGTGTAAAAAATACAATAACATCAGTATTAATTTATACCCTATAGTATATTATAGTGTATAATACAAGTCTTTTTATGTAGAAATTATTGTATACTTACTAGAATCCTACCAATGATAATAAAAGATACCAATAAAATATGAAATTGTAGTTATATTTATAAAGACTTGAAAATTATTAAATTTTCTCTGTAACGTACTAATTTGTATCTTAAACAATTTTCTATAGAAACGTCGAGAAATGGGACGAAAAGTGTTTTTGTAGCCGACTAGCTACACAATTTATATTATTTGAGTTTCATAAACACTATACCTTCTGTATAAAACCTAGATTTATAAAGTCCTATCTCAGCGCCATAAAATTGTTAGCAAGCTGACATAATTAATTAAATATTATTGTATTATCAATTGTTCACTGTAGTGAAGATTATTATCATTAATAAATCTAATGCATTTATGGCTGGCTTTAAGCAAGACGTTGTTAAACATGTACATTATACTCGATTCCAGCTTATGGTATTTTCATTAAATATAGTTATTTGAATTAAATCATTTGAGTTTATTTAGTGTTTGTAAACATTTTCAAATATTTACTAAAATATCATAATTATTATTTCGTATCTATCATGAAAAATAGTTAAATAAATTTAAAGAAACATAAAATAATTTAATACGTTTGTTTGAATTATTTAGAGTTTGGAACCATAATTACTTTTTCATAAATACATCTTAGTGAATTTAAACTTGATTAAAAAGGATAATGGACATTAGAAACGTTTTCATGTTATGAGGAAAATATAGTTACATAATACAATATACTAATATAGAGTATATATCCAATTCATATTTTGGTTTTTTTTTTTTAGAGTGCATAACATACATTTAAATATTGGAATATACCGTATTTTACTGTCAAAGATGGATTTTCAAGAAATTAAGACTGACACTATCAGATAATTTTGAATAATGTATAATTTATTATCGTTGACGTGTAATTATAGTAAATATTTTAATAAATCATACAAATCACTACACGTAACACTATATTTATGGGTAAATTAAAAAGTATTAACATTATACAATAAATTTACTTTGACTACATCTGATTTATTTTTCGATATTTATTCCAAAACTGAAATTCTTATACCTAATAGAAATTAAAATGATTTTATATTTATAGCTGTATAATATGTATACAAGTAAATTATTTTAAAAGTCAAGAATATTGATACGAAGAGCTATTGTGTTCACATGTAATTAATTTTATAGGTCACTAAAAAAATAATTTTTACGTTTTCATTTTCAATATAACTTCCACCAATTGCTATATTAAAAGTCAATATTATTAATAAATCAATTGTATTATTTATTAAGTGTAAATATGAAATATTGTAAAAAAATTAATATATTATTTTAAGTAAAATTATAAACTAGTAATAATAAATTTACTTGCTTAAAAATTTAAGCAAAATATGATCACATTGATATCGAATAATTATAAATAGTATGTTGTCCTAATTATTTTTCTCAACATAGTGATTAATTTTAAATTTATAAGTAATAAAATTAGATAATAGTATTAGAACAATATTTTTAATCTTTAGTAAATTTTTGCGTTATTTGTTATTTATTATTGTATTAATAGTTTTTTTTAATCCTAGAGTATACCTTTTATACTTTTAACTTTTAAAAATTAAGTGACCTAATGATATTAAAATAAAAGAAAAGTTTTTTTTTCTAAATGTAATTGAAGTTTAAATTGTTTGTTCTTTGATAATTAAATAAAAAAAGACATTGCTTACAACAGTAAGATAAATAATCAATTTTCTCTATTTTTTTTAGTGCATTTTATTTTTTACGATGAAAATTTAATTCATTATATTTATATATATATATATATTTTTTTTTTAATTTTATATTTATTACTAAACAATAGATATTTGAAATTTAAAAATTCTTACATATTTCAAGTATTAGCAAATTAACTAAAATGTATGCATATGGTGTCATAAAATATTATAAATAGAATGATCACTTAAAGAATTACCTTCAAGAAAATTTTTAGTTAGTATTTTTTATTGATACCAACTATAAAAATAATTTATTTAACCTAATTTTATACAACCAGTATCATGATAAAAAATTCTAAGAACATATTTTTATTTTTAGTAAAATAAAAACTTTTGATATTTAAGAATTTTTTTTAATTAATTATTTACTATTTAGTAGATGTTTAAATTTGCAAGAAAAAATAATATGGAATTAAAAATTTAAGAAAAGATTAATAGGTAAGTAAAAATGGAATTTTAAATACATTTTTCATCACCAAATTCGTTCGTTTTTATAATTTTAAACTAAATAAAAATATAAAACATAATATACATGTTCTCAATTCCATTTATGAGTATGATAAATAATTGTAGGCATCGTAATTTTTTAAAATGTAATTGTATTTTTATAACATTTTATCATTGTATTGGGTTGTTATTTAAAATTTTTTTTTTTTTTATACCATGAAAATAAGATTTTTATGATTTTTAAGCAGAATAAACTAGATTTTGATTGAGTATATACGTGACTTTTTGAGATTTTCTCATTTTATAAAAAGCAGTTTTGAAAAGTAAATAAAAAAAATACGTTATTGTAAACCAATAGATTGCACGATTTCGCTATATAGCGATTTCAAATAATATTTCTTGTGTGTTCCCAACATTTTTATGTCTGTTATGTTATAATTATTGTTATAATATAATATTATTATACACCTAGAACTGTCATCAACATGCCACCGAAGCTTACTGTATTATTGTTGATTAATTAAAACACTATTAATGTTTCTGGAGCATGACTAATCCTTTAGAAAAGTTCGAACTTCATCTAAAACTTATGATGCCGCATATTATTATTATTATTTCCGTTGGCCAACCAGAATTTTACGAATAAAACGACGTAATAATAATACATCAATAAAATTATCAATATTAATATTTATAAGAATGCACGTTATTTTGGGTAAGTGGTTTTCAAAAATAATTTTGCTGCGCTGTGTGTACCTATAGTCTATACATAACCACTGTGGCGACCAGCAAAATAATAATGGATTACTTTTTTTATTTACTATATTATTATTGTTATTTAATCGTGTCGTAAAAAATAATAAGAAACCGTATAATATGATGACCGTCTGCGGCGTCTCGAGGTTGTAGTTTTTACGATATTTTTAATCAAACCATATAATAATAATGATGATAATAATGATAATAATGATGGTAATAATAATAATAACAAAAACACGGTATTGGTGGTTTGATGTGTACGATATTTATTACGTCGTGACGTCCTCGAAACAAGCACATAATACAATACATACATGTATTTTGATACTGTACAACAGCTGACGGTATACTATTTCCGAGGCACGCGACTACTCACCACTGATTCATATAGTTGTAATAATAATAATTGTACGTGTTCGTCGTCGTCAACGACACCGCCGACTCCTGTAGCCACGTCGAGATTTGACGTACGCGTGACACAAAGTTTCCTTGCAGGATCGACTGTGTTGGGGACGGGACAGTAAATTATTATTATTATTATTATTATTAGTATTGTTGTTTTTGTTGTTTTATTATTACTATTATTATGCGCACACGGAGAAACCTTTGAAACGTGCTAGTTAGAATATCAAAGCGCAGCACATGAGTGTTACATACTTAATTGTTTGTCGATTTCATACGAACACTATTATTACGCGATGTGCTTAGTGCTTACTCAGCTTTTATCAATTACAAAGTCATTTTATTTTTAGACCTCTTTAGAAGTCACACCAACACGTTTAAGCAGCGTAATAACACGCGCACTTCTGCTAAAATCATCTGTGCATCTATGCGGATGAAAACGAATACGATAATTATGGTATATTTTTCGTTTTTAACTAAGAAAATGATGCGCCTTATAAATCGCAAGCAGTGCTCTTCGATTTGCCAACGTTCACGATAGCGCGATTCGAATTATCGTTCTAAACACGAACTGCACACAGCACATCAATAATGTTGAAAGGCAGCCCAGCGGCGTAATTTTTGTGGGATGTCTGAAACTATATTGTTCTTGTTTAGAATATTAAAATAATTTATTGCTATTTTAACTCGGCTTTGGAAGTAAAATAAATTATTCTATTGGCTAGAAAAATATGTCAAAGTTCTCGTGAAAAATAGTGCCCGAGAAAACGAAAACCACGGTGTTGGCGACGAGAAATCGTACGGTCGCTATAAACAAACGGCCAAACTAGCGGAGAAAAAGAAAGCAACGACCGTCGTCATCATCACATCATCGTCGTCGTCATTATTATTATTATTATTATTATTATTATTAACAACGACATTATAATATTATCATATATACCTTGTACACGGCTTTTCGCGATTATTTGATGTACAGGCTACACGCGCGTATATATTATTATTATTATTATTATTATTATTATGATACTTATACACAGACGTAGAGAGATAGTGCTATGGTTGCGGGGGAGGCGGTTGAGTGCGGCGGCGGGGGGGGGGGAGACAGAAGGACACACGCACGCATGTACATGTGTGGTGGCTTGGGTGGCGGAGATCGAGAAAAGACTGCAGCGCGGGGGATCAACCGTGAGGTCGGGTTGACAGGGTTGGCGGTGTTGAGACTTTTGGCCGGGGGTGCGTGGCGTCGCGCTTGCGTCCCTCCGCCGCAGAATCTCACCGCGCGCACCAGCCGTTTTCCCCTCAAGCACCGACGAGGAGAGTCAGTCGTCCGGCGTCCTGCGCCGTGGGTTATCTCGCGAGCGCACCGGTCCGCTCTCGACTACCGACTCCGAAGTCGTCGCCACGGGTTCAGCAGATACGCGTGTGCACACACGCCGCCACTGCCGCCGCCGCCGCCGCCACCGCAGACGAACACTTTCCGCGGACGAAGTTATATACCTATACACGCGAACACGCGGACCGAAAGCACGGTATACGTTTAGTGTTTCTCGTCCGATCCGCGGTATACTCGAGGACACCACGCGAAATCGCACGCCGGTTGCAGCCAGCCAGTGGCCGTTACGACGCCACGCACACCCGCCGCCGCCGCCGCCGATTCCCGCGAGCATACCCAGGTATGGTAAACGCGACAACTCATTTTTGTGTAGCCGACGAGACGAAAATAAAGATTATTTTTTTATTTTTTTATTTTTATTTTTATTTTTGGTTTTTTTTTTTTTTTTTTCAAAAAACACTTCGGAAGAGGAAATCGTTTTCTCTGATGGTCGCATTACTCGCCATCGCCGGGGGTAGCTTTTAAAAACGTATTACGCGCGCTATAATTACGACGATATCACGACAGGTGCCGGGGCCGGCAGGAGGACGTGACTGGAAGGACGGTGACTAATTGACACTCGCCAGTTCTCAGGGTCTATAATAATATAGTAATAATATTATTACTATTATTATCATTGAATGTATTTTCTGTGATCGATTTGCATTTTAAGAATTTTTTTTTTTTTGCTTTATATTTATTCTTAACGAGATTACGTTTTTTTTTTCGAGCCAGTCGGTCAACGAGTTTTGGATTTTTCAACCCTCTCTTTACCCGTCGAGTATTAACGCACGCGTGTTTTCCATTATTCCGCATCGTACGTACTTAGCTATTCTAATACGGAACAATTGATAGACAAATACGCCGTTATTAATAACTTTTGAAGTTAGATTTGACGTCACGAGGTTTTCACAATTACTTCCGTGGCGAGAAATGCACTCCCATATATCCGTCGTCGTAAGTATACTTATCGTGCTTATCAACCTGCACCACGTAATAATACTATAAATATGAAACGTGGGCTTGTAAAACAAAAACGACGCGAGGGGGCGTAATGCGTCTGTATATCATATATTATATCATACATATAAGAATGAAATGGCTAGAGTCCAATTTTCTCGCGTCCGGGAATCGTTTTTTGGAGACCAAAAGTAAAATCGTCTACCATGCTCGAGTCGAAATAACTAACGAGGAAGGCGCAGCATCGAACAGGTCGAAAATCCTGTACAAGTATAATACACGATGTTGTTAAAAAGTTACGCAATGATGATTTTTCTATGTGTATGATAACGATTATAATAATAATAATAATAACAATGATAACGCGTATACGTAGTATTTATGTTAATATATTTTGCGTCTCGTTATTAGTCACGGCATACACGTGAGCGGATAATAATATTATTATTATACAACGCCACAATATTTATGTTGTTGGGATATTTTCATGTCAACTTTGTAACTTCAAATGTGTGTTTTTCCTACACCGTTTACTCGTGCTTTAACATATTCTCGATAGGTTAAACAGAGTAGTCACCCATCGCTGGTTTTGTTTGGATTCATAAATGCAATGAAATATTTATTCCTTAAACCAAGCGTATTAAGAAGTTATAATGGTATGAATAATATATAGTTTATCATGCTCTATTTCAAGTTGTTTTTCTCATATACTTTGTGAAAACATATTGACGGTAGCGGTCGGGAAATTTGACTTTGATGCGTTGAGTATAACATCAAAATAAAAATATTATTATCACATAAAATATATGAATATTTAATATTTTTTTTTTTTTTTTTTTATTTTTTTTTTAAAGTGATGTATTTTAAGCTTTAAATATATTTAAATAAATCGAATTGTATTTTAATTTATATTCATTGATTTATTTTAAATGTAATTTTGGAAAGAAATTTTCATTTTACATAAGTGTTAGAAATACCATTACTGTTGAGGATTTTTATTTTAATGTTCAAATAAGAATATCGTATATGTATAATATAGTATACATAATTTATTACATAATTTTGAAACAAAGTACCTATTACATTTGTTCAGGTTAAAAATATGTTTTATTTTTAACTATAACGCACCATAATCTTAAAATATTGTTATGGCATTACAAATAATATCTCAAACAGTTCTTCGAATATTAATCAGAGATTTAAATGAATTAGTAATTTTGTTAATTAAAATAGTATATTTTTGTTTGAAAATACAAACATATTTATACAAATTTAATAAACCTTAAGTATACAAATGCATAATAATATAGAATATTAAGTAAAACATAAAAATTAAGCACGCGAAATTATAAAAATATGGATTTTTTTGTTCTTTTAACTGCAAAAAATAGTTATTTTGCTGATTTTTAAAGTCAATCATTTAATGACATTATTATTTTTTATTAATTTAAACTCCTTAATTACGTTTATAGGTAGGTACTTGCATACACATATAAATATATAAATCGTACTAATTTTTAGAATATCATGATATTTTTTAGAATATTAATTCAATATATTCATTATATTTTATATTCCTTACATTATAATTTTCAAAATTATTGTAAAAACATTTAAAAATGAATACATGTGTTTAATTATAAGGTTTTTGATGGGATCTAAAACTTAAGCTTTAAAATATTTACGTTAAATTAAAATACTTTCTAAAGTTATAGGATGGTATCTGTAGAATATGAAAAACAAATTACCCAAGGAAAGAATAACGTTTTTCTGAAAACCAGATAAATACACACAAACATTAATTTTTTTTATTTTTTTAAAGTACTTCTGGGAATTGGCTTTTTAAAGTAATAAGAGACAAATATTTTATTATTTTATTTCATCACAGAAAAATCAAAATGTGGTTTCTGTTCGTATTTTGTTTATGTATATTTTTCCATGTGTTGATTATACACTACAGTTATTTTTTCAAAATGTGAAAAGCATATAGAGAATCTATATTCTTTCTTCCAAATATATTTATTAGCTATATTTATAACATTTACATAAAAGTGCATATTATATACATTATATATGCAATACATTGTATGCGATTATGCAGGCTTGGGTAATATTCTGAATTAACTGTTTCAAATATAGTACTTGGAATACTTTTGGAACACGGTTTCCAAAAAGTATTTATTACTATATTCTGAGTTATATTAAAAGTATTTAAAATAATTGTTTAGTTTTATCATATACTTTATTCAAAATATTATTTCTATGCAGTATTTGAATTTAAAATTGGAATATTATTTTCTATAAGTTTTTATATGGATAAATATACACGACTTTTATATTAAAATCAGCAAAAAATGTATCTTTGTAAATTATCCTTTAGCGTAATAACTAATAAGTATCATGCTATACAATATATTATGTTCTTTATTTGAATATATTTTTTTTTTATAGTATATTTTTCAAATTGATTTTGTTGTGGCACAACTGAACGAAAAAATTCATTTGACGTCTAAAGAACAATACAGCTCAGGAGGTGCATTATACGTCACTGAATTAGTGATTGCTTAAATTTGACTTGGTAACCTAAGTTTTGAAGGTAGTAATTATCAAATAAATATATTTTTTTCAATTTTTTATTTGTTTAATATAGTTCTCTTCTATTAGTTTCACAATTTTGGTATTTTTCTTTTTTTAAATAACAAATAATACATCTTTTTCTTTTAACGTATAGTAGAGGAAAGTTTTTCTTGCAATTTAGTAATATTATGCTACATTAGTTAGAATTTTTTTCCTTAATGTTAAAAACATGAAATCATTGTTTAAGTCATGTTAACTTGGACTTAAAAAACTGTAGTCATAAGTTATTTAAATGTAATTATTATTATACACTTTGTCACCATATTTCATAAACCATTTAAATATTGAAAATGTTGATGATTTATACAAAGAGTGTATTAACGCCAATAACTTATTTAGATACACGTTCGTTGTAATTATGTTTTTCTTTATTAATAAAGAATAGTTAAATGTGATGGTTATCGCCGTATATTCTGTTTACCATAGCAACGTGTGAATAATACCTAGAAGTGGCCTAAATAAACAAACTAAATATGTAGGATCAGAAAACCCTATATCCATGTGAGCTTATAAAAGGATTTATATTATGAAGTATGATACTCGGTTAATTTATATAGTTGAGTTTCCTTAGCTATAATATGTTTAATAACACTAATCTGTTCACAAAACGTTAATATTTTATGGAAAAGAAGGATTTAAAATTATCTTACTGCTAGGAAAAAACTAGTTTTATTTTAGTTTTTGAAATGTTTTTAATTTTATTTAAAGTAGATTTAAAAGTATTTCGTAAACAATAATTATAATAGTTGTTTTTATAATATATATATATATATTTATATACATATGAATTATAGGCATATATTATTACACATAAAAACCATACGAAATATCATACAGTTATTTTTAAAACTACAGATAGATTGCATATTTAAAACGCCATGTGGTTTTTAATATTATTATTTGAATAAATTGTATTAATAGAAATAATACAATGTTATTCTTTATAATTATTGTACTAGTAAAAAAAAAAAAAAAAATATGAACAAATTAGATTCATATTTATAGAAACTTTATGGATTATTACTAGTTTTAAATATTATAATATTTATAATATTGTAGTTCATTAATTTTTTTAAATTTCGATAAACGATGGTACATTTTACATTAAAATACTCATAATAATATTATATGCGTTTAAAGGCCAACTATTTGATTTTTATTAAAAGATAATAAGCTATTAACGTAATTATAAATAATTTATTGTGATGTATTAACTATAAATAAGAACAATTTTTTTTCATTATTTTAAAGATTCATATTTATATCTAAAGATGAGTATTGTAGCACGTTTGATTAAATTGTTGATGATATTTTAAATTATTCAGTTTTATTTTTATTACCTAATTATTAAAAAGAATATTTGGATACTATCTATATCAGTTCATTACTTAAGAAAACATTTAGATTTTTAGTTTTTTTAATTTTTTTATTAGATTTTATCATGTTTTAGATCTTTTAGATTTATCTTAATAGCTTTAAGTTTTTACTTTTATCAAGTTTTATTTTATCTTTACATTTTGTATTATTATTTAAAAATCAACGATTATGGCTGACTATAGTAAGCAAAACTTTGATATACCTTATTTTATTATAATAAGAGCTTTATTTACTGATGTTTATAAAATGTTTGACAATATGGGAATTAAAAGCTTGATATTCTTTATATTTTACCTATACTTTTAAACCATATGTTCAGAATCTTTTAAGATTTTAATTTTTTTAAATTAAGTAAATAAATTATTTTAAATTAAAATACTAATATTTTTTACATGATACTTCAGAAACTACCTTTATAGATTATGTTTATATTAATAAATCCAAATAAAATATGAATTGAAGTTAAATTTTCATACAAAATCGTTAGTATTGAAAGTTTATTTTAATTTGGATGGATGTAAAAAGTATAATTATTTTGTAAATTATAATTATGATTATTGGTTAGCAGTATTAGTGATTACACCTAGTATTGTAATAATTATAAAATGGTCGTTTAAAATTTTATTAAACTACAATATGATTGAGTCAATTTTATCCATCACAATAGTTCTTTTTATTTACTGTTATTATCTTAATTCAATGAAAACGAAGGAAAATCATAGATATGGCTTCGTTTACATGCATCTGGTTCGGATTACTATCAGTGAGTCACTTATTCAGGATTCTCATTTATCTTTAGGTAGTCAATGTTTATTTATATAATAGAAATTAATAATCATTTGTTTAATACAATTACATTTTGATGACGAAATAGAGTTATACATTTACAGACACTGTATTACAATAAAATGTATTGATTTAATACTATTTTATAAAATTAAGATTCTAATTTATTTTTACCTAATTTAAATAGCAATTTAGTGAAAATAAGTTAGAAACCTATGATTAGGAGGTACTAAACTCTTGTATTTTTTGTGTTAAATATATTTTATTTCTGTTTTTTTTTTTTTTGGGAGGGGGAATGATATGATGTTTTTTAGTTGGTAGTCAGGTCCAAGTATTTAGTGAAATGTTTTTGTTATATTGTGCTCTTTTCTTTTTTCTTTTTTAATTAATTTGAATTCAATTATTAGATATTTGATTTAAACTTTTTTTACTAATAAAAAATTATATTCACTTTACACCTTAATAAAACAGCGATTGGTAGTTACAAAATGTAGAACATTAGTGAACAGTAGACTAAAAAATACTTATCAAACTAAATTTGAATATTGTCTTGTATTTGTATAATTAGTCATTGTATTTATATGTCTTGAATATAGCTATTCACCACAAAGTTTAAATATATAATAACCAATTAGAGTTATTTAAACTCGTTTAAAGTCATGTAATACTTACATTATATTTTAATAGGATGTTTGAAATTTTTCTTTAGAAAACGCTATGAAAGTAATATGCACATTATGCATTACTGAAATATAAGTGGTATTTGTTTTTACAGAAAGATTTTTACTAGAAACATTTATAAATATACAGAACTTTTTCATATATTATTATTGTTTATAATATACATACTAATCATGAAACATTTTTCTATAAGTATGAATAGACAGAAAAAATATTTATAATCGATTAAATGTTGTAAAAATTTAAAAAAAAAAATTGTTTTTTTTTTTTTGCTATACATAGAATTTATATAATTTGGACACGCCTAAAAAGTTATTGGTTTATCGTATACATCATGGCTTATTCAATCAAAAAAAGAAGGTTTTTCATGGACTATAATTCATAATATGTAATACATAAAATATGTTTATTATGAATATTTATTTATTATGTACTTAAAATAATTTATAATGTTTTGTTAAAGTTATGTTCATTTCACATCTTCCTTTCAGTTATGTGATTATCAAACGATTATACGTATATGTTGGCATTGTATAATGTACATAACACATATCATAAAAATGTGTTGTTTAGTTTATGTTTTGTGGAATTTTTTTCAAGCTGAAAGAACTGCATGTAATAATTCAAATAAAAGCTGAAAAATATAATGCACTTTCAAAAATAAAGGTATCCATTAAACATTCAAAAGTCACTATTGCCAGCCTTAGCAATTTATAAGTCATGCAAGTTAAAAGCTGTACATCAGTTCCCAGACATCCTTAGTTGATGGACAAGTTTTTGAACTTTGATCTCATATGAACATTTTATCCGTTAGTTATTTTTTTTTGTTCTTCCAAATGTTATGGAAAATGATATTTATTTCGTGAATGCTTATGGACTGCGTAATAACCATACAAAAATTATTAAACCTATACTCCAGAACCATAATAGTTTAATAATAGTAGTTTAAGTATTAATAGTAATAGTAGTAGTAGTACAAAACTGGAGCTTGGACAAAGTAGTTAATACCGGACAACGTTGCGGGGCAAGCCGAATCTATGGGATTGGCTACGGGTTATTATATGACCCAATTCTTGACGGAGCACGGCTGCTTTTAAGCCTACCTTCATAAATTTTCGTGGGTGGAAAGCTCGGATTGCATGATATGCGGGGACCCGATGGAAAATGTAGAACATACGTTTTTCAGATGTAGTCGTCGGGCTAAAAGACACATGCAACTAAAGATCATAGTGAATAATATATTATGCTGAATAGCTGGGAAAATTGGTATGCAGTAGAGTAGTACATTACTTAAATAATAGGCTCAAAGGAAAAACAGGAAAGAGGAATAGCAGAGGTAAAGAGATCACCATAGGTAGCCATGGCCAATTACTGTATTAATAATATTTTAAATTGTATTGGAACTTAAAATTTAATAAATAATTTACTCATTAATTGTAATTTTGCTGTCTGTCATTGTGAATAATGTACGGCTTTTAAATTAACGTTTTGTAAATAAACGATGGTGGCCCAACGGAAAGCAAAGCATCGGTCTCTACTGGGTAAGCAATTCCGAATAAAAAAAAAAAATAAATAGTTGTGCTAATAACAGTTCTTAGTAGATTTTTTTTTACTCTTGAATTTCCGGACCTCAGGTGGTTGGTGAAAAAGAGAGATGGAAGTAGACGTCGAGGCAGTACTAAATTTTAATATGAGAAATATCAGAGAGTAAGATGGAACTGATGGAAAGTAAGATGTCATGTCATTAGTAAATATTTAGTCTCAATGTCGGCAACATGAGAATAGGAAGGCAAATAACGCCAGTGGTTACCAATTTATTAGAATCAGATTGCTAGAAATAGGAAAAACCAAAACGTATTTATATATTGTGTAATTAATATTAATTTTTTTATCACTGGAGATCCAATGCGATGTGTAAAAATGAATGTGATATAATCATGTCAGTACTAAATATAATATTGTCAAGCGGTAAATTTCTCTCCTCCCCCAACATTTTGATTTTACCGAGAAAAAAAAATCAGTTATAGTAGTAATGATACGAAATAATTAGTAAGTAGAAGATATAATAGTAGCAGTAGTAATAGTAGTAGTACATAGCACATAATATATTAGTGTTATAATTGTAATAGTAAAAGTGTAGCACATTATGCGATATAACTAGTAGTAATAGTATAAATAATTGTTACATCGACGAACATTCCATTAATAATAATTACTTTTGTCATATCATCGTTTTCATTTAACCAGAAAAGTAATAAAATATTCACTTTCAACCCTGTCGGTATATGTTATATTATGCAATTGTATGATTATAATGTATATTCACATTATTATTATACAGCGTACAGTGTGCACCATGGTTTTAATACACCTACTGTATTCAATTATTTATATAACACGCTGATAAGCATATGGGTAATAAAGGCAAAATGAATCTCAGTTCATTCTCCACACCCCTCAGAACTCAAGATGCCTTAAAATTGTGGTAAATGCGGAACTAATTCAACACAAAATACGTTTGCTTAAAGTAATTAAAATATATATAGCCTGTTACCATAAAAGTTAAATACGTTTTGGCTAAAACAAAATATACTCGTAAATTAGACTTAATACCTATTTCTATTGAGTGTATATTTATTTGATAATAATTATTATAGTTTTAATTGATATCTCAACAGTATTTCGAATAAGTATGCTCTATGGTATTTCATAATTATTAATTATCAGTTACTACTTTATAATAATATCTTTATGATGTATTCAGACAAAGTCAATTAATATCTTTGACACAAAATCTACCTTTTTAAATATATATAATATACGCTGTAGACTTAAATCGTCAGTAGCTTAATATAGCATCATTTTGATATTCATGCGGCATACCATTAATAGTATTTTATATTAAATAGTTTATTATATTATTATATTACTTGTAAAATACAGTTTGAATAGTTAGGCTATAGTTATTATAATTAAATTAACCCAACCTTTTTTTTTTTTTGTAATATATCTATATACCAAAATTGTACATAAAATATCCTTTTACTATTTTCTTTATTTTTTAATAGGGATAATTAAGTTTTACGTAATTCTCGGCACTTAGCGTTTGTTGATAATATGAAAATATTCCTTCGTATAGATTTAATGTATTACTGTACCATAATTTAGAATGGTTTAGACAGAACTGTATCTTAGGCTAAATCCCTAAGTTAATCGTATAGCATTATTCTTCATAGCATTTGGTTACGCCAAAAATCGATAGTTATTCTATTTTGCTCACTTAAAAATTAAGTCTCTAATTTAGGTATCATTCTTACTCCTACACTTGATCCTAATCTGTACACTGATAATGTCTGCTATAAAGCATTCAAAGTTTAGGTTTTATTAAGCGAGAAGTATATTTCTTCAAATTTTAACAACTCTAAAGACTTTATGCGCATTCCTCAGACACATATTAGATTAGAGCGCTGTTATCTGAGACCCTCTTACAGCTAATTCTTCTTTTCAACATGAACAAGTATAACGTAAATGTTTAAGGTCGCCCACTTTAAGATTTCACTCTTGTGTTAGCAAATTTACAATTAGTTTCTTTCGTTTATCGTGTAAAAGAAGCTAATTTAACTTTCATTAAAAATTTACCTAAAAGAAAAATTAATATCATCACTTTATTACCTTAAATTTATTTTAAAACATTCTATCTTTACATTTCTTTCTGTTATATTCCACATTACCCCATTTTATTTGTACTAAGAAAAACCAACCATTCCGTAGACGTACGTCACTAGCAAAGTGGGAACTCTCCTTTTCTTTTTATTAAATATTAATTTTTTTTTTTTTTTTGCATCAAAATATTAGTTACAATATTTTACTGTAAGTTGTTAGTCAAAAAAGCTGTATGCTACTTGTTACTAAATAAATAATATGATAATATGGTGTATACATTTTAAATATCTCATATTTATTTCCTTGGAATTAACATTGGCCATTTAAACATCAATTATTAATGTACATTATTCGTGACTCTTCATCAAAGCACATTTGAACGTTAACTTATACTTATATTTTATCACTATTTAAATACCCATGTACATGAACAAATATTTTCTTGAAATATAAAAAAGCAGTCAAAAAAATACTTAAATAGGATATACACCTATATTCTGTAAATATGATACTAACCAGTTGGATTTTTTATCGATAAAATGTACAGTATCGGGTAAATAAGTAATTGGTTGAACATCTATTATTTCATATTTAACAACAACACGTCTAAAAAATCAACATAGCCTTTCAAATAAACATACCAGCTAGACATTTTCAAAAATTATAGTTTATGAATATATTATATTAATATATCGGTACATTAGTTAAGTGCTTATAATCTTTGGTTCCTACTTACTTGTGTAGGTATATGGTTCAATTGTTGAATATAATTATTATAATTTAAATCGATACCAAACAAAATGTATGTATATCACTCGTACTTTTCAAGAGGGGCGGGTCCAAGCTCAAGGTCTCTACCATAAATATGGCGCCAGTTAGCCGATAATACCATTTAAAACTTACACAATACGTTGGTACAGATATGAATGTTACGTCAAATTATAACATACTCGTATATGTATAGATGAGAAAACTCGTGCACATTTTATGGCACAGTTATTAAAGCAACACCAATTACATGAAAAGTATTAATATCATTCCAATTTGTGGGGACGTCTTCTATGGACGCGTTATCCGAACTCGATACGGCACCTCTTCGTTTCATATAATATAATAATATGCACAATTCATAATATTACAGTCACTGTATGTCTGCTTCAGTATAATGAAATGTAAACAATATAGGGGCTGTTGAATATTTGCTTTTAATTAACCCTTCCTAAAACAAAGGACTCTCTGACACAGTTTAAGTGATTGGACTTTTGGTGTTTGGGTTTTTTGTTTTATTTCGTTCTCGTTTCGTTTGAAAACGAGACGGTCAGCTATCGGTAAATGTACCTATATATCGATATGCAATAACTCAACGGATTCCTAAAAAACGGTCATAATAACCTTTCTGGTGGGTACTCACACCGTTTTAAATATTAATACGACGACTGCACAGAAAAAAATTTCACGACCAAAGACCGACGCACGCGAATAAATAAAAAAAATAAAGTATTAAAGCGTGTTCTTGTGATATAGACAATTAAAATTAGAGTTTTCATCGATCGTGAAAAAGTGAACAGTAGGTGTTGTAACTGGTGTAATATGTCAGAAATTTTAGCTCTTTAAAACTTTTAATATCAACAAAAAGACGACAACTTAACTTTTCACTACTTTAAGTATGTCGCATAAATTACCTAGGGAGACTTATTATTTCATGTTATGTTTTGAATTTCTTTTTCAGCATTATTTACAAGACAAAAAAAATAACTTTTTTTCTCTATACGTCATCCGTATAATGTACCTACTTTCCAACGATGTACAGCGCAATGTACATAGATGCAATTTACTTCATATTTATTATTTGTTAAATATGTTATAATATTTTATATTCTTGAATATTTTTTTTTTACCGCAGTACCGCAATAATATTACATCCACATTAGGTTTGTACTTAGCGCGAAAGGTTTTTACGTATATTATTATGAATTTTTCTTGTATAAAGTAATAATATTAAATTACTTGCATACATAAACTATATTTGAAGAATAATAATAAAAAAAGGTATTCTTAATTTAAATATTTATTCAAAGTATTTAAACTAACAATTTTACCATTATTCTTCATATATTATTTTACACGACTTTTAGTATAAATAAAATCTAATAAATTTAGAATTCACATAATGATAGCAAGATAAAAACTATTAAAATATGTATAAATTTATTAGATATCATAATAATATTATAATATATTACAAGTATAAAAAAAAGTTGTTTACAATAATCAGAAAAAAAGTATTATTTTTTGATTTACGTAGATATTATGTCAAAGTTTAAAAACAAATCGAATTTATGATGTATTATTTATGCACAATTTAAATTGAAATAAATTCATACGTGATACAAAAATCGGGCGTTCGACTTTTGTCTTAATTCTTTTTAATGGTGTGTATAGATCATCACATTCAAAAATGATTTTAAATGGACCCCGTAAAAGTACGTTTGCAGGCATTGTTTCAAAACTTCGTATATTGTTTATATTTTTCCAAATATTTAATATGTTTGTCAGAATAGTTTTTTGTGTATGATTACTGAAACATAAAAAAGTAAAAAATAAATGACCTAAAAATTGTTGAAAAAAAAAGAAAGTGAATAAAAGCATCACAACATCAATTTACGCCAATACATTACTCATTTCAGAAAAAGTCTAAAATACGAGTAAGTAATTGAACATTCTGACTTTTTCAGAGTTATTAATATTATTTATGTATTATTAGGTATTAGTTGGAATTTCCTTTCTAATACATTTTATTATTATTGTTCTTATGTTCTGAAGTAATAAATAAACCAAATTATATATTACAATAAAATAATATTGATTTAATACAAAAATAATTGCTTTTAAAAACTATAGCTATGACGTTAACGATAATATTTAATATTACTAAAAAATAATTTAATGGCATCATATAATAACTTATAAATACAAAATTAATAACTTTTTAAATCACGATACATTTGTTAAGTACATAATTGTTTAATTATATAGTATACTAAAATATCATGATATTTTTACGATCACATTATTATTTTTCGATAATAAACAGTATTTAAGTGTATCAAATTGTTTTAAAATAATGTTTAGTAAATACAATTAAATCTCTGCTTCGCTAAAAACACAAATATTTGAGTAGTCGCAAACATAAATAAATGTACTTACAACTTGATGAAAATATGTATGTAGGTATACGGTATAAATACATACAGAAACAGACTATTGACGGATCGGTTAAGTAAATCAAATAGTCTGAGAATTTAACGGTCTTAGTTTGCTTACTTTTTTTTTTAAATAATAATCCAACGAATTAAAGCAATTTTTATGTAACCATATTTTCGACTGATGAAAATCGGAAAGGATTTAAAATGTAACTCTCTTAAAAATTCAGCGAGGTTTGTAGCTTTATCAAATAATAATTTAATATTTCCTTTAAACTTTAAGCTTGCAAATTTAGACAGAGGAACTTTTTTTCTGGCATTATTTGAAGTATGAAGATATAATATTATATAATATTGAGTATAAACTGAAAACAGAAATATTATCTTCAGTTGAATTATTGTCGAAATATAACCCACGGTAAGACTATCTATGTTTGTGGTTGATAAGTAAAGATATACTACAAATGACTAATAACCAACTGACTGTATTCCATCATTTTCTGTTAATCAAATTATTACTGATTGAATACACATAATTGTATTTGATAAATACAAGTAGCTAGTAGGTATATTTATTGTAATGTAACAAATTGATCACGTTTCATAATACGACTATACAAAAAGCAATATTATGAAATTATGTCTTTTTGAATTATTGCAATTTAGTAGCAAACATTCTTATTTTTCTCCTCAAAAAAACAATAATAATTCTATATTAAACAATGTGCATTATATTAAGGTGTATAATAATATGTGTATATATATTTTATATTTATTGGTATATAAAAATATATAGTGTTAAGATAAAAATGTCATTAGACAGATAGGACTGTCTTTTTCTTTTAACCCGTTTAGTCTGTCAATTCATTTTCCAAAGTGACTGTTTTGCTATCGATCAAACGGGGAATCTGAAGATAAAAAAGACTTGAAGCTTTTTCTATGGAAATCGACATGAGACGATGATTGATGACTTGTTTTCACAAGACAACTAGTTAGTCCCTAACTTTTTCTCTCTTTTTTACTTTACATAGTTAAATTTATGGGGCAGTTATTAACAATTGATTTCCAAGAACTGTATAGTTTGGAAAACTTAAAAATGTATTTTTAAATAAAAATAATATTATTATGTTAACTAACTTTGATTTATTTCATTTCCAATTTAATTCACGTGAGGTTATAAGTAATTATGAATAAATTAAAGTTTCTTTTTTAATTATAAAAAAGCGATGTTTCTACTGACAGGTAGATTATGTAACGAGTGAGATGGGTTTAATCCAGAATTTTCTATTTTTATATAAAGCTCTTTTTTATTTTAGTTTTCGTGCTTTTCAAAATGTAAAAATAACATTTTTAATTCATACATTATGTTTTATTTTTCTATAGGTTAAAGGTTAAAGTTGTACCGTGTTTTATGGTGTGAAGTATTCTAAACGCATTATTATTATCTTGATTTTAGCAAAGTGATAAAAAGTATTATTGTTCATGTGCACATTCACAATGTACATTTCACACTATTTTACAGTTATATGTGCAAATTCGATTAAGAGTAGATTTCACGGGATAAGTCTCTTTAAAATAACTACTTACTTAATATATTAGTTTAATGAAATTTGTCCTTGTTAAACCTGACCTAACCATGAATAATAACAATATAGAACTAATTTAATGAAAAACAAGTATTTTACATTTAGTTTTAGTGTGATTCTCTCACACAGATACCATTTGTAAAAAATGTGAAACGCCTTTCGCAATAATATAATATTACAATATACATTTTTACTAATAACTTATATTGTTCCATATTATTGTTTACTTTGCAGTATTTTATTATACATTTAAACTCATTTTATTGTAAAAACTATTGACTCGAATAATTAAATTATTGAAAAAAAAAAAACTAATTTTATTGTCTACTTTTTTGTTTTTCATAAAAAAAAAAAAAACAATTATCAGATCCTTTTATTTGTAATTTTATTTTTTCATTTATATTTGCATTGTATCGTAGTTATTTTCCATTATTTATCTTTACTTTGATATTTTAGAAGAAAAATATAATTAAAAAAGTCGGCAACCGTCCCGTTTTATGAACGATAAGGGTTGTCGGTTTCTGTAGAGATTTTTGTTACTAATCGTTGCTGTTTTTCTTCTTTAGCCACTACGTCATCTTGAACTTTATTTGTTATGGTTAGTAATTTATTTTACGTTGTATTCATCCTGGTCTTTGAGATAATTAATTGCAGTTACGATTTCTAAGTTTAAAGTGTTCCGTTTCCGTTAATGAATGCATTTTATATTTATAAGGAATTATGTTTGAAAATTGAAGAAATAGACACTGCTACTCAACATTTCATATATTATGCACAATATAATCTCTTAAGGTCGTAAAAAAAAATTTAAATTAGAATGTGCTACATTTTTAGGATATATTAAATCCGAGTTGGCTAAGATAAATAAATAAAGTAAAACTAATTTTACTTACACGATAATAAAAATTAATTATATTTTCTTTTCTTAGGATATACTTTCCCATTTCCCAATCATAGGGTTTATTTAACGTAGGAAAAATTAGAAAGATATTCTACAAAAACAGTAATCTATTTAATTTTTTTGATCGTTTGATTTAAAATAATCCAATTAATAATAAATAAGAATTAGGTATATTTTTAAGCTTAAGCTTGATCAAAATATAACAATGCCTCTTTTTCAATTTATTTGTCCTAGTATACTGCACTTATATAAAATATATAATACGTTCATTTAACTTTTACATCTCAGTACATTTTCTATATAATATGTAATACAAAATTTAATTAGAAATGTATTGTCCATTTATTAAACAGTAGAAAATATCATTAAAAATATATATAAACTCTTTAAGTTACAGAAAATAAAATACATACTAGTGAAATAGAAATTGAATCACGAACCAACTCTTAATTTACGTTTGTAAAGAAATAAAACATTTGTTCGTTTCTAGGAGGAAATGTTAAAAAAAATTACAAATTAAAATAATTTAACATTCTAAAATGGTTTATTTTTACATATAAAATTAATAAAAAATAGCAATATCATAATTATTATCACTAAATGAATTTATTTATATATTTTAAAGGCTATCATATCATATTATATCATTTTCTAGAATCCATACAAGTATTACAAGTACCTACTATTATACACCTTTGAGTAATGTTTTTCACATTCTCAATGATTGCACTTACCACAGATATTCCTTAATCATTACAAACATCTAGGTCATCTTCGGTTTCTAAAATGTTGTGTTCACTATCAATCGATTCTTTTTCAACATTTTTCTCAACATAATCATCTACTTCATCATTTCTAATGCCACCCATTTCATCACTATCTGATGATGAGTCATTTACATCATCTAGATAAATTCAAAAAACAGTTTTATTTACGTGATAAAATTTAAAAAAAAAAACAGTATTACAAAAATAATAAAAATAATTACGGCAATAGTCGCGCGGGATACATGTGTTACACGGACGAATTTAACCTTATATAACTTCGTCCTATAGATAATTAAATCATAAATAACGATAATCAATGTAAGTAGCAAGTATTATCAAAATGTATCTAAAAATATATTTATCCAAAACCAATTGTAATAAAGATATGACATAAGTAATAACAGTGGGATACAATAGTAACCGCGCGACAAACGAAAAGTTAAAAAATAAAAATTTAAGAAAATAATGCATGTCATAGTGTATAGTTTGTATAATTTAATGAAGAACTATTATATGTTTTACATACTCACAGGCTACAGGAAGATTCATTCACCAAGCATGTTCAAAACCATGTAATTTTATTAATTTTATTTCGGAATTTTTGAGCATATAATTTTTTCAAGTAACTTTTTTAATTATTATAGCAATTTTTTTTTTTTGCTAATATTAAATTATTTATTTAATTAAGAATTACATTTATTTATTTATTTTTTTTGAGTTAATTATTAATTAAACAAATTTTTTGAATATTTTTTTGTACCTAAAACGAATTTCGAACTAGTAGTCTTTGAGTTATTTAATTTTGTGTACTTATGAATGTAGGCCAATAACAGTAAGCGTGGGGTAAGTTAAAATTATATTATAGTTATTTGAAAACCATAGTAATTTTATTAATATTATTCTATTAACTTTTTATTATTCGTAAACATAGTCTGGGAATAATAAATATCAGAGTCAATATTTTACATACAGTTTTATTTTATACCACTTTTTTTAAGGGATATAGAACAAAAAATGTGTTGATTGATAATTTATATCATAAACTTAGGTACCATTTCAAAAAAAGAACTGATAAAACAAAACATTTTATAAGTCGTATAAAAATCTGAGGTTGATTTATGAACAAACACGCTTGATATTCTAAAATTTTCAAATATCTTAATTTAAATTTATTAATTATTAAAATAAGAAATAGAAGTTGACCTTACTGGCGAATCGCTCTGCATATCAATATAACAAGCCATGATTATTACAACTAATTTAGAGTGGAAACTGACCATACGTTTAACAATTTAATTTAAAACGAAAATGTCATTTTTTTGAATCTCACAAAATATTGTTCCATCAAACTTGAATCGAGACGCTTTTTGTATTGTTTTAAATATATAGAATTTTTATAATTATTCCGTTGTTTATATATTATTATATGTTTATATATATATATATATGTGTGTACTTCAAAGAAAAATCTTTTTACAAACCGAAAAATAATATTTTTAGTTTTTTTATTAAGTTATTATTTAAATCAAAGTTTTAATAGGTATAACCTATAACTTATAAACAATAGATTTTGTGTAACGAACATACAATTACGACGAACAGTTGTAAGCTATACGTAAAAGAAGATAATCCTTTATTGGCGTATTCCCTAATGTAATAGTATGAAATAACATAACAAGGGTGAAATTTACCGCATATATTAGACAAACATCATCATTACAATACAAAAATTATTGCAATTTTTTAGAGGTTTTTTTTTTAAAAGTTGAGCCAAAAATTATTATCCCGTTTTTTTTTTATTAAAATATGGTCGCTCTAACTTAATATCAGAAACACTTAGCAAAAGACAGAAACTAAAAACAGTTATAATACATATAGTGTTATTGCTCTATTGTTTTATTTTTTGTTTTTCGCAGGATATTTATATATTTTTATTAATTAGCTATAAAGCAAAATTATATTTATTGGGTTTATTAGAAGTGTCTATATAATAGCCAATTTTAATTATTTCTTATCAATTTTTTGTTTTTCAAAGATGAGTGAAGACATGTGAATTTTTTAATTTAGAACCATAGGGATATTATATAGGTTAGTTCCTTTATGATTTATATTATTTAAATCGAAAGCATAGTAAACATAAAAATTAATTGTATAAATACATAGTTTTAGGTGATGAGTAGGTATCTGAGGGAGTCTTTGTTCAATAAGCATGCAAATGTAGGTATTTCTAATAATCATAAAAATGTATGTTCTAACTAAAAGCAACATTTATTTTCTCTACAATATTTTATAAATTTAACCGGAAAAATAAATTTAAAAACATCCAGTTTTATTATTATCTATGATATATTAATTAGGGTATTCAGTAAACTATTCTCGGGTTACTCCATTATATTTAATTTGTTGAATCCTTTATCCATCCTCATCATAAAAACAATATACTCTCCATATTATGTATTATGGTTTTTAATAATTGAGGTAGTAAAATTAATGCACAGAAATGATAAATTTATGAAATACCAGTTGTCAGAAAATTGTTAAAATATTTTTAACATGCCAAAAAGGAATAATATATTGAGTATGATAAATCGAATATCTTCTATACTAATATTTGTGGGGTATAATATCAAAATTTCAGGATTTTCTATTTAAATTTTATTATATGGGTTCAGATAAAAAAATAACTAAATACAAGTCCGGCTTAACGTTTGTAATTTAATGTTTATTATTCTACGGTATATTTAACATAAACAATACATTGGATAATTATTGATCTTTTTAAAAGAGATACAATTATATCATTATAATATATTTTGTAGTAGCTGGTACATCAGCTCATTAAGTAAAATGTATTTAAAAAAAAAAATGCCCAAAGGGTATCTAAGTCTTTCAACTGAGTGCTATTGCCCGTGCAATAACCGACCGTATTTCACGCTTCAGATGTTTCAAAAAGAAAATTAAAAACTAACAGCCATTTTTATTATTTATTAAATTAAATTATTTTAGTTAATACACTTTTTATTGTAAACAATTTTTCTTTTACAATATTTATTTTTTTTTTTTTTTTAAACTTTTATTATTAATGATTATTCAGGTACATTACATATGTATTATATATGTATTTAGAGTTCCATCATTTTATAATGAAGTTAATGATAAAAAATTAGTTTTATTAAAAAATGTCTGAAAAAAACACTTGACACCTGTTGGTAGGCTGTCTTGTTTTTTACTTTATATTATTAAAAAAAAATAAAAAAACATAACTGTCAACTAATAGTCCTCGATGACATGACAGTGATTGATAGTGATTAAATGTTATACCTGTATTGATTAAAATGTTTGTATAATATTGTGTTTGATTGGATTATGAAGATTATAACGAACAGAAAACTATTAATGGAATATATTAAATAACCCTGTTTATAATAATACAGATGTATTAGATAGGATATTAATTTTGCATATTTAAACATTGCACAAAACCGATAATATTTTAATTAGGCTTTGAACATGATTAAAAAACATATTACTTTTACAATCATGCATGTTATAAGCTATATCTATACTTATTTAGTTCTCAATATTTCAAAATATAACAAATCTAAACAAATATTGCATTTACAGTTAATTTATTCAATATTATGATTTTTAATTTCCTACAAAATGAAATAATATATTTTTACATATTATTTAAATACATTTTTTAACTAGGTTCTAATATTAAGTATTGTGAGTTATTATAATACTGTTGGTACTATTTACTATAATATGGTTAAATAAACTGTTTATTTTTTTTTTAATTTTTACCTTTGTTAAGAACTAAAATTGATATATAATAATAGTAAACAAAAATAATTTTCTTGAATAACATCAGAAAAAAAAAACATCTATAGTTTTTTTTCGGGTTTTCGTTTATTTTTGAATGAATATATTGTACGTATATAGCTATATTTAAATATAAAAGTTATGTTCATCGTAATATTATACTTCAAGTTAAAAAGTGTAATTAGATTATTTAAATTTTATTGAGTTTAAGTTAGTAAGTTGTATTTAATACGTTTTATTTTGGTTAATTATGTTTGGTCAAGAACATCATTTTTAATAAATGATAGGCATAAAGATAAGTTATATTTTATCTTACTGGAATAAAATTACGAATAACGATGATAAAAAGTTTAACATTTTATATAGTTTGAATCATGAATATTATTTTGTTCGAAATTACCAAACTTCAAACTCTAAAGAATAAATAATAAAAGTATCCAAAAGATGAATGTTAATTCATCTTTAGAATTCTGAGTAAAATAAAAAAATGATATATAATGTTTTTTTTTTTTTATATATGTTATGTCTTTTATTATTTTTTTCTATGGACTATTGTTTTTGATGGATAGAAAACATTGAATGTTTGGAAGAAATTTATAAAATATAGATAAATATTGCATAATATAATTCATATTTTAATTTTCTCAATAGTGTTTTTAAATAATTGTGATAATAATAAAATAACTGTCAGCGAAAGATCGGATTTGAAAATTGAATCCGAAAGTAATTCAAATCGAGCTACATATGTATCTCAGACCCGTTTGATTAAATAATAAAGTATATCATTGCTTTAAAATTTATTATCCTCAACACACTACATATTGTATTGTAGTAAGTTGAGCAAAACAAATGCCATATTTATCCATTCTAGTTTTTTTTTTATGTTTGTATTTTACAATAATAATAATAATAATTATGACTCATTGTACATATTTCATAAGAATTATCTACACTTGTAAATTATAAGAAATATTTCCTAAACTAATATCTTACTTAACCATTCAATTGACATTTATTATTAGTAGGTACTGAAAATTAATAACATTATTTTATTATATTTTATAAAATGTCTTCAGAATAATATATTTTATTATTCAAGTATAATACAAATACAAAAAATGTTTATATTATTTTCATGTGCTACGGTGTTTGAACTATTTCACTTCCTAAAAAGTATAATCACTTTTTTTAAATGGTCAGTAAAATAATGAAAAACACATGATCGGATGCAGTATTGATTAGTGTACTCAGTACTGGTATTGTAAAAATAAAAATAAAAGTGATGCGAAGCAAGCGCCAGATCTGCAAAATTCTTCCCTACACTTATAAGAGGTGAAGAATATAATCCCATACCAAATACAAATATTAAATTTACGTTATTATCTCGATTCTGGTCTTCGGAGGGCCCTCGAGGTCATTTATTTGAGAATTGGATCAAGTATCTACACCGTAATATAAAATCGATATATAAAATTTAATAATAATGACAATTTTATTATGATCATGCAACAAATTATCTGATTTGTAGCTATATATAAATATACAGCTATATATATATTATGTGGTGGTTTAATGATATAATATAAATTAAAAAAGTCTAGACATGCTAGACATTTATTTCGAAATAAACACAACACTGATATATCTGATTTTAAAGGGAGGTTCAGCCGACCACAGTGTATGGCGGCTTTGTCAAAGGCCTTTGCGTTTCCAAGAAACTAGCTTTAATCTGGTGGCAGAAACCCTTATTTTATCATCACATGTATCTGGCGGCACATGAAAAAGTCACACGTCTTGCGCTTTATCGTTACAAATATTGAAATATGTGTGAATTTTTACGTGACCTTAAGATGTAAATATCGTCCCTCTCGTCAGTGATGACACATTTATATTTAAAGTAATCACTATCTGTGTACGACAACCAGACTGTTATTTATTTATTATTATTAAACTGCTATGTAATAATATGTACGTTTAAGTGTAGGTAATTTGAAAACAATCAGAACCTCGAGAACAATAGTAATAGCATTTAATAAAAATAGTTTAAGCCAATGAATTACTTAATTTCAAGAATAATACTTAATATAATATATAAATAGCAGAAAATTATTTTAATTGCACAAAACAAAAGTGTGCGTTTATTATTATTTTTTTATTATTAATTTTTAATTTTTCTACTTAAATAAATACTACCTATATAGAAAAATAACTTATCTGTTTTCATTTTTTTTTTTCAAAACCTATTTAACTTTTTTCTAATTACTACAAAGATCCGTAAACATGTTTTCAAAACATCCTCAAAATCATAGTCTTATTTTCTACAATTTTAAATATACTGAAGTCGAAAATTGCTTTGAACGATCTGCGAAAGTCTAAAGTTTGTTTAGTCGACCAAATATAAGTTTTCAAACGGATTAATTTAAATTTCTTGAAGTGGAGATGTTTGGACTGGAAATGACTTCGGGGTCTTGTCGGTAATATAGTTTATGTTTATATCTATTTAAAACATTTAATAGGAAATTGTCTACAACTAAACAATAAAGATTTCAATAAGTAACTTGCAAATATATTATTATTTTATCATAATTATACGCAATATTTGTATGAAATCGTAAATTCAAATTGCGAATTTTAAATTTTACTTTTAGGTCACATGATAACAAGAGTTTGTTTTATTTATAAAAACTAATCAAAAGATAAAAATTAAACGTTGAAATATTTTTAATACATATTTAATAAATATATCTATATTAAAATAAATATGCACGTATCATTTATTATACATTACATGTTGGTAGGTAAGTGACGAGTATTTACTGTGAAATTTATGGAATTAAATATTCAGTAAATATCAACCGTAATTTTTAAAATTATGTCTATTATTATTTGCACAATGACGTTTTAAAAATATTTTAACTAATTTAAGGTTACTGTGTTATGAACCTATTCACACAATTACAACTTACAAACTTACCATAGTAAGTTGACTTATAGCTTAAAACTTATAAGAAGATAACAATACTAATTAATAAAATAAATAAATATTTTTAAAATATATTTACCTATCTATTTTCTAATAACTTTTATCAATCAATAAATTATTATAAAATCATCTGTACTTTTTTTAAATCTTGGTGGCATAAATTTCTGTTAGTTATAACGAAAAAAAAATCACAGTAATAATATGGTATGTTGTTTAATAAGTTTTGAGAATATTTCGTTATTTAATAATGACACATTAAAGAATGTGTTTAGTATTATTAAACCAATAAAAATATTTATACTCAAAAAATAATTCTGATCATGAACTGTGTTTTTAATTATATTTATAAGGTTAATTCATAATTCACTTGAATTACTACAATATTTATTTTTCTATAAGTAGCACAATATAATATGAAACACATTTTTTCTAATAATATTGAATATAATTAATATTATATTATTATATTTATTATTGTTTACTATTAATTATTGTATAAGCTTATATATCATAAAATGGTGTGAATAGGTCGTACTATTACGTTTTATAAATTATAAAAATTAATAACAATTTTGAAATACTATTGTATTTACTCTATTTTTATGTTCTATCAATATAAAAATAAATTACCAAGTAGTTGAGTTTATTTTATAAATATCATAAAACGATCATAAACTTAGAAGTTAAACTAATCAAACTTAGGAGTTCATTATCATAAGTTATATCGAATAATTTATCATTGAATTGAAAGTCAACACATTTATTACACAGTGACTTATTCAATGGCGAGGAACACTTGAAAATTAAAATACAATTCTATGAAAAATATATAATATGTATGCTTAGACCAGATATCCTTAAAATATATATTCAAAAGACCACATAATGATACGAAAAATAAATGTATTTTTTTTATTTATTAATATTTATGTTGGATCCATATTATTTTATATTTTATGCTAGCTATTGTTATTATTGTTATTTCGGTACATTATTTTCACGAAAAATACGTCAATATAAGTCGGAATGGTAATTTTGTAATTTGTTTGATAGATGAAAAAAAGGTATTTAAAAAAAAAAAATTATCATCATTTTTACGGCCTTATCGTTTATTTTTTTTTATTTATTAAAATTATGAAAAGTTCTATTTTCAGGTTTTAGTATTCAGTTGTCTAATTAGCGATAAACTTGTTTGGAAATTGACAAAAAAATTTGAAAGTCCTGGTCTAAATAGCTAGTTTCTAGGTAGTGGTAAACTTGGTATAAAGTTTTTCTCATGTATTTAATAATTATTTTTTCATTACCTATGAAATACGATGTTCTGTATTTTGTGTATTTATTTATTTTTAAATACTACCTATCAGGTTATTAAATTATTTATAATTGACCTGTTATATGTTTTGAACTTTAAAATACTTTCATTAACGAGTTAGTTTATTTATTTTGTAAGTTTTTGTTGAATCCTATAAGTTTAAAACATAGTAAACGGATTCTGAATTTTAGTGTTTTGATTAAATAGTAATCACATTAACAATATATAGGATCTATTATGTTTAATATAGTTTATTGCAATTCATATTCTATTTTATAGTATTTGTATCTATAGTTACTTTTCCGTAAATATACAATATCTTAAATATTTTAGATGACATAATACATTTGAAAATGCTTAGGTATTTAAATAATTTGTAAAACCAGTTTTTTTTTTAAAAAAAAATGTTAGATTATGTTGAAAAATTAATTTTGTCAGGAACAATATTTTATCAATGTGTTATAAATAATATAGACATGTTTTTATCGTAGAGTTTACTCAAATATGTATTGTCCCAGGGTATTGATATAAACATTTTCTTATTCATATTTGTGTTTGTATTTTTATTTTTTTTTTTATTCGAAATAACTAAAAAATTGTTCAAATATAATTTCATTCGGTTATTATTTATTATTTGTTATTATAAAAACCTATTGGGGTTTCGTAATTCTTATTCATTATAATATGACGTCATATTTACAGTTTGTCGTAAATTAAATTATTACTCGAATTTTCTTATGGCCTTTTTGTGGGCTTCTTTTTACTCCTTTCATGTTAAATTCCAGTAGTAACAGCAAGATCAATATAAATTATAAAATGTAAATAAGTCATTAATAAAAAAAAAAGAATATCTTTATGCATTTGCAGTATTTTACTATATACATTGCATGTCCTATATAGTGAGTTAATAAAACAAACAATGGTTTTTGTTGTAAAAAATCAATTTGATATATTATTATATCGTGTATGTTCGATAGGTGGCTTATTAAAAACTATACTTTTTTTTTTTATTATTACAAAAAACAAGAACATTTACAAACTGTATACATAATGGAACAATACACATATTTTATAATAATTAATATACAGTAAAACATGACATACGGATGAGTCATGATTAGGAAATCACTCATTGATTATACCTCTTTTTAGTTAATAGCTAGATATCTTTTATGTTTTGAACTGAGTGGTGGGTTTCGTTAATTTTATGCGGATATTACAAAAGTTTGTAATATTTCTTGGATAAATTAGTTAATTACCAAGTATTATAAATTGTATGATAAGTGGATTTATAATGACCGATTTAAGTTCATGTACAAGTGAAGTGAATTAATTTGTCAAAATATAAGAGTCATTGTTGCTTTGGTAATTCTGTGGCTGGTTATTAGAATGCTGTTTATTGCGCGGTTTCAAAGAATGACATTGGCATATTTTTTGAAATATTTGGTTTTTAATCTTTAGAAATTATTATCTAGTGAAATAGTTAACATTATTTTAATAGCCCAGTACCATCTACAAAGATATTATTTTGAAAATTGTAATGTATACCACTTGAAAGAAAACTCGTATATTCATTGATACACTATATACGTAAGTAGAACCAAGCTGTCATGTGTTGCTTCATAATAATAATAGACGTATAATGACATAAAGTACACTGGGATAGTTGGCCTGAAATCTATTATTAATAGTTTTCAGTCAATGAGTATCAACATGACTTATGATTAACCTATCATACATTCATACATTTGTGTAAGGTTGAAAATTTAGAAACGTTTACTTTGAACAGCTTATGACGGAGACGAGCTTTTGTAGCTTTTATTTTAGTGCGACTGACAGAATGAAGTTAGTTTTAAAAATATATTATTACGATCTTCTGTTTCTAAATCACTGAAGGGGTGAAGTAAAAGAGTTTTTTCCACCATTGAAGTACGTTGACTATTTACACAGCTGTTTAACGTGTTTTTTTAGTTTTCTCTTTTATAAAACCATTATTGATATTATGGTTAAATGCATTTGTGAACAACCACACAAAATGTTTTTTTTTTTTTTTTTATAGATCCGATATGTTTGAAAATTCGTTTTTTAATTGTAGATGTACCACTTTTCTTAGTGAATCAGAAAAAATTTAGTTGTAGTTTAAATTTGTTTAGATTAATTTTCCAATTTAATTCATAAAAACCATTTTCAATTTTACATAACAAAAATCAGTGTAACACTCAATATTAGATTTAATAAGTATTGATAGTGACATATGGATTAGTTAAATAATTTATTTTTGATTTGTTCGGTTTCTATATAATTTTAATCATCAATTTAGAACTTAAGAAATTGAAAAGCAAAATAAATAAAAGTATTATAATTTATAGATACCGTCAACTAATTTCAATTATTTGTAAGTTGTAACACATCATTGTTTTGTAATATTTACTTTCACTATTGTCATTTTTTTAAATTTTACTTTCTTTAAGCAATACAAATGTTTTTGATTTAATACCATGAAATAAAATATTTTTATAAAATAGTAATACGCATTAAATCAATCATTTTAATTTTTTATAAATACGCATTAACATTTTAAAGTAAGGTGTGGATGAGTAGATGATATCCTTATTAAAAATGTATAAGGATTGCATATATAACCTATCATATACCGAAATGGAGATGTTGAATACAAAACCCCATTTATCATAAAAGGAATATTAAATTATTAAAATATTAAAATATTTTTTCCAAGTTTCAAGTCTCTTTAAAATGTTTAACTTTATGATATAAAAAAAAGAAAAACATTTAAAACATTTTCCATTTATAATTTGTTTGTGCCACGTTTAATCTAACCAAAATATTATCGGTAGTTTATGTGTTTATAAATAGAAATAAAAAAAAAATAAATATATTTATTTTCTATACTATAACTAAATCTAAAGGGAAAATCTCACAAAGAGGTACCTTTTTATTATACTATTAAGGTGAAATGTAAATGTGGTAAAATTATTCCAATAAAGTACTTCATTAAAATGAAACTGTTATATACATAGGACTTAAAGTATCATGCATCACATTACTGTATTTAAAAAAAGTATGGTTGGTATAGATTATAGCCATAATGTTATGATACCTCTCTCATATAATAAATGCGGTGAATTAATATTCAAACAAAATCACTTAATATATTGTTTATTTATTAGTTATTTATAATTATTTGCATTTATAGATCATATAATATTTTACTATATTTACTATACTTTTATTAATCTCATTATTCATTTTTTATATATTTTTTAAATATTATATTTAAATGTTGTAATTCACTACATTATTTATTACTCAAAATAATATGTGCTTGCATATTTGAACGATTTATTACTTTTTTTTTTTTTAGCGTAGATGCATTATTTATTTAAATGTTCAATATTAATTTGATGTTGTTATTGCATGTCATATATTTTTCATATTTCAATATGATTATATCAACCAATTATTACAAATTAAAAGTAATATAATATATTTTAACTGAAGTAATATGGTTTTAACAAATATTGAATACAAATATCATATTTGGTTATACATATATTCAATAAGAACGCCAAAAATAATAATATTTAAAAACAAATAAATTAAATATTTTATTTGATGTTAAATCAATAATAATCGTGTACTTAATTTTAAATGAATGATAAAAGCATAACTTACAAGTATTGTGTTTGATATTATGTTTGAAATAATTTTAACTTTTATTACTTGAGAATCATGGTTTAACTGTGTTAGTAATATTATTTAGAAAATATAATTAAATTTATAAACTACATAAATTGCTGAAAAAAATCAAATTACATTAAACTCTACTATAATATTATGACTAATTGAATACCCAAATCGTATTAGATTTAGATGTTATAAATTGATATTTAGCATAACTATAAGTTTAAAATATTATATTACTTTTTTGTAATAAATATGAATTTTTTATCAAACATAAATAATTAATAAATCATTTTTAAATGTTTATTCTTAAGTATTTTATAGTAAAAATATAAATATTCCAACTTACTCGTTTCAAATATAACTTTTTGAGATTTATCAGACATATGTATAAAAAAAAAATGAAAATTATAAATACATCTGTTAGTATGTGCATGTTTGAAACTATTAAGAGTGCTATGACTTAAGTGTGTAGGCTATAAATATTATTGAGTCTCATTTTAATCATTGGTTTTCATTTCAGTAAAGTATTAATCAATAATTAACATTAATTGATAAGTGTTAATGTTTAATGTTTCATATAGTAAACTAGATTGTTAACATAAAAATAAAATGCAGTCAATTAAAATTACTAAAGGACGTAAAATAATATACTATTAACAAGTCTGTTTCAAAAAAATCTGAAAGCAGCTATTGTGTAACGTATTTGAATCGCGATAAATAATATACAAAAGTGTAATATACAAGTTAGGTACCTTTCCATTTCAAAGCAATATAAGAACATTGAGATTGTAACTAGAGATCAGTGTTACTATACCCAAAAATTGCATGACTTTGTAAGAAATCGGTGTTTGCTTACATCTCATTCTACGTTTTTACAATTTTCTCAAAAACGACTAGGGAATTCTAAGAATGACTTGTTTATAAAGTACAATCAGTGTTCAACACCCCCATTTATAGCAGTATGGTACTAAATAAAACTTATTGAGGCATTTTACTCCCCTAAATAGTCGCTTGATACAGAAAAAATAATATGACATCATTGTAAAATCAATAATTCCCTCAGTGCGCTCAGAATCTAAAAAAAACATACTACCTATTGCCAATTTAAGACTCAATAAATATTTATGTACATTATAATATTATATAATGTAAGGTGTGTATATATTGATAAGTATATGCACATATATGACTCGAAAAATGTGTATATGTTTATTATATTAAGTTTTCACTGGAAACAATTCGCGCATTTGTTTGTCTCGTCCTTGATTTAAATTATTAAAATGTATAGGTACACGGAAAATAAATGTGAAAATGTAATCATTTTTATTCATTTATTTATTTTTTTATCGAAGTTTTAATGTAATCATAAATTGAATGATTTATTTATATTTTTTATTTTCTTGCTATATACAAACACACATAATATATTAAGTATAACCATCGTGTCGTGGTTTACCATATTTAAAGTTTTTAATCTGATATAAAATAAATTGCATTTAAAAAATAATTCATTTCAAGTGATAGAACAACAGTGTGGAAATCGCTTTTTTTTTGGAAAATGCCATATTGATCTTATGTTAAATTGTATGTATGTCATGGTTATCACTTATCATCAATTTTATACTCGTTAAAAATTTACTTGATGAGACTGTTAACTTTAATATATTTTCAGAGTCTCACTCATAATTTTTGGTTTATATTTTTTACAACTTTCTTTAATTTAATTTGTTTATTTTTGTTGACATCTTATATACATATTATTTAATAAGATGATACTATTTTCTAACATTTACGATTTGTTTTTTTTTTCAGATGACGACGCCTGTTTTTGTCTCGTCGAGGGTAAGTATTTTTAATATTTAAGATATTAAAATATTAAATATAAATATTTTACACTACAGTAGATAATGATAAAAAAAAAAATTATGAAATAGTTTACCTTTATTTAGCAAAAGCTTTTGAAACGGTAGACATGATATTTTATCATCAAAACTTTTTGATATTGAAATCAAAAAATGCTACCTAAAAACTCCTTAAATTATATTTTGCGTTGCGCCGACAATTCACAAAGATTAACAGAACATTAGGTTCAAGTAAACTTATAAATTCGGAGTTCTCCAAAGCGACTTTTTATCGCTCTCTCTATTTAATATTCAAATAAATAATATTAGTTTACTGTCCTTAAGATGGAAACTAGTATGGCATACTGACGATACAGCACTAATAATGACTGAATACTCCTGGAGCAATGTCTTTCAAGAAATCCAAAATGACATCATTGTTATTCTGTAATAGTCATTACAAAACAGTATATGCTAGAATAGTGCAAAATATTCATTTTCCTTCTCTATATACATATATAATACTGACTTTCTCAGTATAAATCATATCATATTATATTTAAATGATTGTCGTGATTTAAATACAATAATTTATCAAATTAAATTAAATATCAGAAAATTTATAAAATACCTAGCTATTGAAATAATTAGAGATTTTAAAAACATAGACAGAATATATAAATTTGATTATACAGAATAAAAACCAAAGATTTTATATTTTTTCATATTTTTAAACATTTAAAATACATACCAAACCTTTTCTGAAATTAAAAATGAGTATAAAGCCTTAATTGAATGATTATTGACCTACGGTTTAATTGACTGGAGCCGTGCGTGCAATTTCAAACTAATCAACTTCAAAAAAAAAAAAAAAAAACCACATTAAAAGTTATATTAAATAAAAACAGACACTTTTAAAATGTAAATCTATATTCAGAATTCAATGTATTAACAAAAAAAAAAAACAACTTAAACGGTGATTATCTATAAAATTAAAAATAATCTAAATGAACCAATAAAATATAATTTTAACACTCAATATAAATTGAATAACGTAGTTGTTCCCAAGACTTACAAAGTCACAAAACCATCACTCAAGCTTCATTTTCTTTTTTTCATGCTATTTATATGTAATCAACTTCCTTCAAAATGAAATAATATAAATTATGAAGACTTTAAAATTTAAATTATGTCTATCAATATCTCTAATAAACTACACATTTCACACATAGATAATCTTAGAAATCTATGATATTTCTAGACCAACTTACTATATTGTTTCAATTCATTTTTTAAATTTTAAATTATTTTTACCTATATTTTAATTTTTATTAATTTTACTTTTTCAGAAACGATATGCATTTGTTTAGTCTAGATATTTTCATTCAGTAATCAATTGTATTTAGTACATTAATAATACAAATGAAAAATGATTTATAATATAATATGTTCTTAAGTATTGTATTTTTGATACGTATTGTTACATTATTTATCTTATTTATATGATATATTATGTGAACATTGTTTTATTGAAATTCAAGAATATAACTATATAATCATTACTGATTTTAATATTCCTATTAATTAAATTATTACAATCAATAATGAATACGGTTAGAATAATTAGATACCAAACAACCAAAAACATTAACAGGAAAAATATTTATTTTTTTCTTACATTCAATATTATATTACATCTAATATTTTTAATATTTTATGCTTTAATAATATAAATAAAATGACTATTTGTTTGGCCAGATCATAAATAGTAACAAATATTTTTCAATTAGATATAATAAAACAATGGTTTTATTTGCAATGCAGATTTGGGTAGACGTCATAATTTTACTACGTTTAAATTCTACACGTGTTTAGTGTACATTACGTATTTTGAATGCAATAATAAGTTATATTTATACTGAAATATATAATTAATACGACATTTTTATAAATATGCTTTGTATTTTGTGAACTGACATTGTTGGTTATTATCATATAAATATACTCACTCACAGAAGTCGACTAGAAACAACGAAGTCATAATATAAATAATATTGAATCGATTTTTGAACATAATGTCAGTTATATTACAGTCTTTATTGTTCTATAATAATAATAAAAATAGCATTCGGTCCATTATTGAGTGCATGAAATAGGTCTTTGTGCGCTTTGAATGCCAACAAATAATGAAAACTTGCGTGTGAATGGACAGTAGTTTGCATTGTAATTTAAGTGCCACTTGAAATGCGGTGGAGTAATTTTTTATGAATTAATTATAACACTACAACGCATGTTCATTGTATTATTTATCAATTATTTTTAGTTTTGCCTAATGTAATGTGCAAATTTGAATAATTTTTTTATAACACTCCACTTTATGGGGTGAAAAATATTTACAGTTTTAAAATTAAATTAACTACTATCGGTTTTTAGTAAATTGATATTTTCTATATCACTAATGCTGAATGAGGTTTGATTATGATTGATACTAAAATAACTAATTTCATAAAATAAGTTGGAATTTAAGTGAGTTAACCAAAACTAAACAACACGAAAAATGACATTCAACCCATTAGCCATTACCTATAATATTTTAATATATATAATATGACATATATACTTATAATTTTTTCATAGTTTAAGTAAGAATATAATTTATTGTTTACATATCAAACTAATTTATTTTATTTTATAGTTACTAACTGACTACCTAAATAAATATTTTTATTTTCGTATTTTGAAAAAATAGAATTATCAGATATTAATTAAAATAATTGGCATTTTTTTGAAATTGAAGTTTTGATTTTTATGTAATTGTTTTAAACAAATTTTAATGCACTCATAGTATTTCATAATATTTATTTATTGCTGTGAATCTTTATCAAACATAATTATATTATTAAGTATGTGAAATTATTTGTCTGTTAACATACATAGTAATATTAAACAGGTAACGTCTAAAATATTATAAGAATGCTATATTTGTATAAATGACGATTTTAATTAATTTTGACAAACGATTAAATGTATTTAAATTCAATAAGATATTTCATAAAGTAATACAAAAAATATAAACTTAATTAATAAAATGATTTAAATTTCGATAACCTTAAATATCATATTATTATAATCTAGGATTTTTTTTTGTAAGCATCTTTAATGAAAATTTTTAATGATAAAAACATCAAATGAAATTTTAACGATCGTTAGTAAAACAAACTTCTTGTATAAAAAAGAGATTTTGATAATAAAATCAATAATATTGGTTTATTAAATTTGTTTATTTTTAGTGAATGGAGTGGTCAAAAAAATGTTACAGCTTATAAGTTATAGTATGCTTTTTAATCTTTGAAAAAAAGTATTCTTACAAAATATATAAGTCAAAATCTATCATTAATTTTATTTAACAAAATAGCTTGTGTTATTTTGTGAATATAGTTAAGTTATTTATCAAAATAAATTAAATCGTAACTTTACTAAAAAAAAACTAATCGTGAACATTATTTTAGTATTATTTCAAATCAAACAAATTCTGAGAATTATAGATGAAAAGAAAAAAAGTGAAAGTCATAAGATAATTTGTGCACATTTGACCAGTCTTTTTAAAAAAAAAAAATGTGACAAAAAATTAGATATTGATATAAGTATTAATTATAAAAATAATATTTTAAAAAAACTACTTGATTTAACCACAATATATTTCAATATTTCAATTTAAACAAAATATTAATTATATACTGTTAAATCATTGAAAAATAAAAAATAACTTACTAGTAATTTTCATATAAAATTAGTATAAATGATATAATTTAAATTAAACATTTTCAGCTTAACTTTTTCCAACTTTATTACATTAGCAAAGTAAATATAAGACTTTAAATTTACCTATGAGTTAGAAATGTATATATGCATTCAGCACTAGTTTTAAGTTAATTAGTTGTGAAATTAGTTGTCGAATTAATGACAAGTTATTTACACAAACAAATAACTTAATTAATCTATTGAATTTGATTTTAAGTTGAAATTTATTTGACTAAAAGACTATCAAAGAGTCTAAAAGTGATATTCAGAATTGAATATTAAGCTAAATATTTTTATTGTTATCTAAAATTTGAAAGCAATGGAAAACGGAGAAAAAAAACACAACATTTATTTATATTTAAGTAATTACAATATTTCTGGAAATTAAAAATCAATTTCAGTGTAGTTTTATAATTTCACAAATCAAAAAACGGTCAATATTTCGAATTTATAAGATATAAGTTCCTTAAAACTCAATTATATATGATCTAAAATTTAAATCCAGATTTCTATAGACCACATATTAACAGAATAAAGATTTTTAAACAATTTTCTTTTCTTTTTTTTTTTCATTATTTTAACTTAAAATACTCTTAATTCGAAATGGTGATGTATTTTTTCACGATATTCTCAAAGAAAAAAAAAATATATATGGAAAATATGGTTTTTCTGTTGTTTTCTAAATAAAAGAGTTATTTACCAACTTTATGTTTCCAAATAAAATATTTTATATTATTGATTCTGAGTGTATGTATGAAATATTTTTAAGATTACTTTTTCGTCTGCTATTACATGATAAGAAAAAAGTCTATTTTGGCAGTGGTAAATATATTTACCACTTTGACACATTTATCAATGTAGCGAAAAAATGATAGAATAATCATAATTTTTATATAAATGACTAATGAAACGATATTCAACTATCAATTTCAATAGTTGGTGAGATAGTTGAATGTAAACCATGTAATAACTGAAATTAAAAAGACTGTGATACATTTGTATACCAGTAACCTATACATTATTTTAAACCCCATAATTTATATCAATTTATGATCTGTAAAATGTATTATTAAAGATTTTTGATACATTTTCAAAAATTACTATAAAATATGATATTATTTAAAAAATAATTCTATGTTTAATTTTTTAATCTGGATAAGAAAAATTTGAAATTAACTGTTTTAAAAAATGTTTCATTTTTAAATTCTTAGTTATAAGTTTTGATAATTAACTTAGAATTTCATAATTTGGTTAAAACAAATTTAAAACATGTTATTATGGTAATCACAACTTTTAAATATTGATAGATAAAAATAAACCTTTTATTTTAAAATTGATAATTACAAAAAAATGATTTATAAAAGTTAGTTATTTTATATATTTTTTTATATAGCTTAATCTATAATAGATTAATAGTATTTATGCGAATTTTTGTTCAATATTTATTAAAAATCTTAGAGATATTACTTATATATAATAATAAATACATTAGTACATATTATGCATTGTAACTTTCTATTGCAATAATAATAAAATCGATTTTTTTTAAAAATTCCTCTTACCTATGTACCATAATAGCTGAAGCGTAACATTCAATATTAAGTTCAATTTTATGCTTTTTAGATAAAAAATATGGGATAAAAACGTAAAGAGGTATTTACAATAAAGCTCAAGTAGAATTTTCTTTTATTACGAATATAAATATCAAGTGCTAGAAATAATCTGCTCAAGCATCTCACGATGTTGCAAAGGAACATATTTCTGTACAAATGTATAATTTGAATAGATACCTAAATCGAAAATATCTATCATCTATAATTCTTTTGTATGAAATTTAGATACATTATAAACTATTATTATAACTATTCATTTTATGTTTCTAAAATAGACCACGATGGGCGTACGCCGGTGAGACTAAAAACCAATTGAAACTCTACCGGATATAATAATATATAATACATTTTTTATAATCGTATTTGACATTTAGTACTGAATATTAAACACCGCGCCCTAACTTTTTGACTTAATTTTGTTTGTGTTAAAACGAACATTAGTTAGGCACTCGAACATTCAACTAGATTTTATCCGATTTATAATCCCAAAGGTAATTCCTGACAATCACTACAAATATTCAGTGCATTTTTATCAATGTTTTCATACCAAATTTGTTATTTATTAATTTTTTGTTACAGTTAGGTATTTTTTTTTTTTTTTTTTACTAATAATTTAAAGGTAAAAATACATTTTAATGAATTACTATATTATCATAAAATACTACTTGGATAACACGGCGTATTGGATAGGCAAATTAGGTACATTAGTTGTACAACAGTGTTCAGTTGTATTTGTCGATAATATCTGATAAGCATAGCTGTTTTAATACTTTAATACTAATGGCCATTATAAAAAGAAAAAAAAATGATAAGCATGATATTATTATTTATAGGTATAATTCAATAGAATATAATGTAACCTAATAAAATACCAATAAAATAAAGACAAAATAAAAATAAAGCGTAATATAATAATATAATGTTTATAACTAATAATTATACGAATATATCAAAAAAAAAAAAAATAAATAAATATTATTACTATTTTAATTTTTTTACTATTGCAAAACAATTATTAAAATAAAAATGTATACATTATTAATTTACAACTGGATACTAGATTATCTTACATTTTTTTATATTTATCTACCTAAGTAACATAAATATAAAATATAGAATAGGGGTATCTCTATAATGACATGTGAAGTACGCTAAAACTGAAATTCGCTGGAACAAAATTAAATCCTATGATATTATTACAATATAAACTATTCAGTAAAACATGGACGTTGAATGAATAATTTCTACTATATTTTTTTCAAAATGCAACTTCGAATCTATTAAATTATATTTTGAATCTACATTTTTTTTTTTTTTTAATAACATTAAAGCTAATGCTGAAAAATTAATTTTTAGTCAGTGGAACTGATGTGCTGTTAAATCAGCTATATTTTGTAAATATGAATTAGAAACTTTTTCTAGTCGTACAATTTTATTTTATTTTTAATTAGTACCTAGTTAAAAAACAACTTACTTAACTTGTGACGTTGATTGTGATGCAAGATATCAAGTTAACACCTGAAATACTATATGATAATTTTATTTTTAAATCACAACTAGTTAACTATAATGAGTATTAACAAAAGTATATAAAAAATAAGATCTAATAATAATAATATATCTACATTTATAAGTATAAAAACTTTTTTATTTTATTTTACGATGGTATTATGATATATAATGTATGGAAATAATTCAACATATATATATATATATATAATTTAAAAATCAACGATGGATGTTGATGTAAGTTATTAAAAATCGAATTATTTATAATCCAAATACATCAATATATTAAATTTATAAAGTGTTTTAAAAAACTAGATGTACTTAAACCAATACGAAAAAACAATGAAAAAAAAAATGGAAATACACTTATTAGATTTAAATTTATTGGTAACATTAAAAAAAAAGAAAAAAAAAGAAGACTACAAAATTAAATGCTAATAATAAAATGTCAATTGCAGATAAATACATAAAAAAAATTACAATAAATAATGTACAAAAAAAAAAAAAATTATTTTTGGTTACATACACATGAAGAGGATTACGTTAAAACTATAAAATATTATTGGAAATATATTTTAGAGTAGTCTATTTATAAAAAAAATTTTATATTTATCTCTTATTTTTAAATGGACATACGTAGTATAAGACTAAATATTATGGATAAAAGCGTCAAAATGAGATGCAAATAACTATATAAGCCTTTGAAATAAATGCAAACTAAATAAAATAAAGCAAATAAAGAAATAATAATAGTAATAACCATATACATACATTAGAAGTTATTATGTTGGGTGTAAAAACATGATTACGTAACCTATAAGTTTTATTACTATAGAAAATTATTAAAATGATTTTTAAAAACGTGTATAATTTTCATACATTGTAAAAATGCGTAAATTTAATAAACGACAAAATAGATCACTGTATAGAAGTCACACGTGGTAAAAATATCATAGCTACGTGTAATATATAAGAATGGAATTGTTATGAAAGGAGAATGAGAATTATAATGTATCAAATAAATTGTTCGATCTGAATTGTTCAATAAAAATATCATTCATGTACGTAGTTGAACATTGAATAATATTACACTTTTGATAATTTTTTTAAATTTTTTAGTTAAGTGCTTTTTTATTTTTCAATATTTTTATATAGTTATATTACATGAATAAATAACTAATTAATTATTTATTTATTTTTTGATCAATAATAGTGAATATTACAAATTTTATTTTTTATATTACATATGTTATTATAATTATATATTTATTTATTTTAACAATAATAAAATGTTTGTATTGTGGTGAAATTAAGTTTGGAGAAATTAAATAATTTTAACACACATAATAGTTTATTAGTAAAATATTTTTTTCACAAAAAAATAAATATTAAAAACAACTGTTTGAAAGAATATAATATTTAACTAAAATTATTTTAAAGTATACAAAAAAAGTTACTAATATATTATTAATAGGTTACATAATTTATTACAAAAAATCTTTGATAGGTTGCAAAATTGACCATAGTCTTTTTATAGGCAATCATCAGCTAACAGCGAAAATTTGAGGATGTTTAAGTAAACATTTCTTGTCCAAAGTAAAAATAAAAAAGTGTTATCGAAAACCATCATTCATACTCCATCATCACTCATCGAATTGTTTGTTTTCTGAAAATGTGTCCCAGAATCCAATCTCAGAACACCACTTTAATATTGATCCTGTACTAGTATGACCTAAAGGCTATAATATTTAACCATCATATTAGTCACGAAATGCGTTTTGAATATGAAGGAGCTTTACTTAGATTTAGTTCGTAATATTTATTTTTATTTTTTTTGGAAAAAATAAAATAATATACTTAATTTATGTTATACAAATTAAATAATTCTAACAAAATAATACGGTCGATTTGTTTTATCAGGTAGATATAACATAAAATTATGTTTTCATTTCATTTCAAAAAGAAGACATTCTAACTGAAGTTTTGTAATGGTAAATAGTAATTATGATATACATAATATCATTGAAACTTGAAAGACGATATTTATTTAATTTAATTAAGCGCGTGAAAACTAAGCTAGAAAAAATATGATGAAATTGTATCTATGTAAATTTCACTAGGGGTGAAAAAAATCGTAATTTGTATAATATTAGTTGTTAGAACAAATTAAATATTCGTAGAATACAGTACGTCAAAAGATATTATTAAAATCAAAAAGGTAGTCAAGTGGGTACAACACTGCTGTAGATTAAGTGTTAAATGATTCGCTATTATAAGTATATTAAATTTGAATTCAATAATAATATACTATTGTGCACGAAAAATTATTCTGCTAGAAAATGGTCTGTCAGCTTTTACAGCTTTTACAACTATATAAAATAATTATTTTATTAAATATTTTTTTTTTTTTTTTTTTTTTTTTATAGGGATTTAAAACATTAGTCATTAATTGAAACAATTAATAATTTTAACACTTTTATAACTCGTATGACAATGACAGTTCAAAAACAGAAATTAGAATTAAACAGATTTAATTCAAAATGTTAATGTACCCTTTAGAAACGAGAACCAACTGCAAATTGTAATCATTACGCTTTCGAATGTAACAATAAACTTGATAAATTAAACCAGTCACTTGGTGGTTATTTAAGAGAACCATTTTAAGTTAGTTACCGGTAGGTTTTCGAAATGGAAACACCGTGATGTGTAAACAACTACTCAAAATCACTAATTGATTTGGTACATTTCATGATATATGTCTTTTTAAAGTAATTAAAGTAATTTATTTTGTCACTAGAATTACGATAAATTGATTTAACTTTTGCCAAAAACATTACATTTATTGTATTACAATTTATAAACATATATTTAATTATTATAATAAAATATATATTTATTCATATCATATTATTATATTATTATTAACTTTGGAATCAATACCATTTTACTGTAAAACAAAGTGTAGAAGTTCGTGGTATAATTAGATAGGTAATAAATTAAAATTAATCATTATAATATGATAATAATAATTAATAATTACCTAATAGTTTTAAGGTAACCATGGGTACAAAAAAAAAAAAAGAAAGTTAAATAACTATATTAGATTTGCATAAAATTTCCCATTTTCCTTAATTGTTTGTTTGTTTTTTTTTTTTTTTTTTTTGACTATAAAAATAAGTAATAGAAATTTTAACTTTTATTTATTTTAAATAAACTAGATTCCTTCTTATACCTAAAACCACTCTCAAAGCTTTCAACCATTTTCTGTGTACACACTACACAGACACAAAAAACACATATACAAATATTTGTAAAATCTATTTATAAAGCAGGTTTTATCAAAACCTTGTTTTGTTTATCTATGATTATATAATTATAAAAATTCGACTTAAATGTTTGTGATGATGACATTTTTCGACATTTTTAGTCTAACTTATTATTACAATAATTTATGGTAGCACTATAATCTTATTATATATATATATATATGTATTAATTTTTCTATAAGATATTTAAACTACTTATTTGTAATATAAATTTGGGTTTGAAATTTAGTATGCAATTTAATATTGTTTTTTAAGTAATAATAGTTTAAATAAAAGTATTGCAATTCGAATAATCACATCTACGTTTTATTTACTAGACGAATATGTTATGTCTTTGTTATGATCATTAATAGCATTGATATTTTATTAGTTTGCGGTGGCAGATAGAACACCGGCCTAGTGACTTAAGACTTTTGTGTGTTGATCATACAGATGAGTCCGCTGACTTTTCATTCTCTTTTTATGTTAACGGTTTTTTAGTAGACTTAACAGTCACCCATTTTATTTTGAATTTTAGGTTCATAATAATACTCGGTAAGTTATACTTTAAATAATATCAAATACACTTTTTATTTTTTTTTCTGAAATGGGAACATTTTTATTTAATTGTGTCATTTAATAATATGCATAGGTTAGGTGTATATGAAAAAATCGCTATACATATACACACTTCAAACCGTGTGGTATTAGATTTTTATTCTTTAAATCTCAAAAACTGGCTTGAAAAACCAGACCGGTCGTGACTTATAACGGACGGATCAAAGCCTCGTATATCCTTCTCATTTTTCTCCCGTCTTATTACTATTATTATATTTTTAGCGTTATTACCACTGAATTCGTAGGTATAGTAGTCATTATAATCATGGGACTGTTGCGGAACCGAAGCGCCTGCGTTAAAAGCTTGGATAGCTTTTTCGGCGGTCGTCCGCAGCGGAGGTGCTCGCCGCCGCGTAATGGACGCGAAGTTGTTCTCGTCCACTACCGCCGCGTATAATAACATTAATAATCGGTGAAATGGGTCACGTTCGGAATCGCTTACTATTGCCCTCGGTGAGACGACGGCAGTGGCGGCACAACCATAATATATGTATAGTATTATTATACGAGCACACGACCGTTATATTATTATCATTATTATATATATATATATAGGCGTGCCTACCTATCTGCACTGTGCACGAACGGGAGTGGGGAGGGGGGGAGGTCGGTAGGCTGACAAAAGGCGCTCGCTCACATTTATAATCGCTTTCCGCCGCCGCCGCCGACGTCGTTTTCTTCTCAGCGACCCTAACGACAAACAACCCGACAGAAATGTCAAATCTATATAATAATATGATATCATACTACGTAACAGCGGCGGCAGCAGCAGATGAAGCAGCAGCCGTGTGAAAAATGACGTACGGACATTTTCGTCTTTTGACGATTACGCGTGCACCGGTTATGTATTTATAGTGGCTGTTGTGCGCAATTACGGATACTAATATTACGGTAAGACGATACGTGATATGTGTGGGTGACGAGGAAAATAGAAACTCCACGTCCCAACAAAAACGATTGCAAGTATGCGACGGCCGGAGAGTATTATGTCGGGCGGACATGGTGTGTGGATGGATGGCGATGACGTTCAGGTCACTGCAATAATATTCGGTTCCGTCGGAATCGCATAAAAAAAGATTTTTCGATTTTCATGACATTGTGATTCATTAATATAATAGCATTGATGTATTGTATATATAATATATATAATAATTTTTATTCATCGAAAACTATAGCGTTTTTTTCTTTCTTTTCTTAACCTTTAACTTGAACTTATTTCGCGTTGGGTAGATAATCAATTTCTACGGAAATAATAATTTTATTATTCTGATGATTTTTATTTTTTTTTTTTTTAGTGAAAACGCATAAAAATAAATAACGTATCATTCATGTGTATCAATTAAAATCTATGAGAATTTTCTAAAAAAATAGAAATTTATTCTAGATTTATTTTTTTACTATTTCGACCCATTTTTTTTTTAATCAAACCTACTCTATGTATAATGAAAGCAATTTTAAAATTACATTGAATAAAAAGGGTCAACTAGAGGAAGAAGTGAACGCGCTTTGTCCGCTGTGGTTTTTTACGTAACTCGATGGCGTGCTTTTACGACGAATCTCTATGGTATGAGTTTTTCGTGCATTTTTTTTTTTTTTTTTTATTACACTACTGTTGTAATATTTTGCATTCATATTGCATTATATACTTGGCAAACGTGTGTACAGGTACAGCTGGTCTTCTAGATCCGTGTATAAGAATAACACATTAAATCTTATAGTACTTTCCATACATGCGCCGACCGAATCACGTCGTCGAGATTTATGGATGCATTGTTGACATTTTTTGATGGCCGAGATATTTTCTCATTTCCCCTGGGTGATACCCCCACGATGACATCCTTTAATCTTGTATTTTATTTATATTTTCTGGGTCTTTTTTACTTTTACGTCCCACCGTGGGATAAGGATTGTGTGTTGGTGACGGTTAAAAAAAAAAAATATTTTTAAAATTATTTCGTGGCAAATAAATGCGTCAAAAAGAACAAAGAATTGTTTTTAATAGAAAGACCACCACAAAGAAGTAAACTCCACCCTCGTCTTACGTAATATGGTTAATTACACGCACACTTTACTTAAAGTTCACATTTTTTTTTTCTCATTTTCAAAAGGAAAATTATTTACGCCGTGAGTTGGCGTTATCGAATATTTCGTAAGCGTTAAAATACTTTCAAAATTTTTATCGTTGTAGTACAGAGAGGTTCGAGAATATTTTTAAAATTTAGTTTTCACGCCAATCATATGAATGAAATATGATAAGTAATGGCAGAGATAAAAATTCGGGGTCACATTCTTTATAGTTATATATAATAATAAAAGTTTCACGTGATACATTCGTGCCAAGGTCTCAGAACAATGGCATTAACGTAATATCGTGTTATTATAGTGGTAGTCCATACTTAAAAATGAGTATGTTAGACAATCATAAATGTTTATGAATTATAAAAACTACTATTGTTACGACATAGGTGGAAGATTACGACGAAATTGGTGCATGTGTATGCATAGGACATTAAATTGCACCGAAAGGAGAGGCTGGCGTGTGTGACTAGGGTCAAACGAGAAGGATGATTGGAGCGGAAAAGGGGACGACCGAAATCAATACACGAACGCATTTTGTAGGGGCCAGAGGTGGTTCCGTGTGGTTTGCAATATTTTTCTACGACATTCGAAAGATTTCTACATGGATAAATACGGTAGAAACTGGAGGAGGAGCGAATAAAAAAATAACATGCCCGTGTGTTTAACGGCTAAAACAGCTGGATATCAAACCTGATTACGGTGGTCCGCGGCGATTGATCAAACATATTAATGCCGTCGTCTCAAATTTTTTTATGGTCTTGCGAGAACGGAAAATGGTAATAATTTACTTAACGAATATGTTTGTTTCTCGTTGTAGACGGCGGTAAGATAGATAGTGTTATATGGATCATCCGAGAAAGACATTTCCGAATTATATCATTATACGGTTTACACTGTGTTTTATTCACGCGCATAGTTATACATAATTGTAGTTTATTTGTAATGAATACAATTCGATACGCAAATGCTTCGAAATCCGCGTGTAAAAATAGCCGAACAAATAAAACATCCATTATTATTATTGGTCACGGCTAACGACCGTACCGATCGCAGCGTGGCAATGGTGTTTGTTTTTCTCCGCATTGCAGTTGTATACATATATAGGTATACTACACAATATAAATTGTAAGCACACAGCGTCTAAATTTTAAAATCGACTCGACCAAATTAAGGATTCGAACCGCTATTTCACATATATCTAGCAATTAATTGTATTATGCTACCCTCACTCATTGAATACATCAATATCTGCGTATAATAGACAACCTGCACATTAATAAAACTATGTTTATCCCATTCGTTATTGAATTTAGCAATATATTAGTGTTTCCACAAAGTGATTTGATAAAATATATTATCACATCACATACCTACTTTAGAATTTAATATAAATCATTTATTTTGATAGTTATTCTAATTACTACTTTAAATGTAATATATTATGTAGTTAGTCTGGTTAGTCAATTTAAACTATGTCATTATTCATAACGTAAATATTAGAATTACTGTTTTATGAATATTATTTATCATGAGGCAATTTTTTTTCACTTGTATGGATCACAGATCGGATCAAAAATATTTTCATCTTCATATTTTATTGATTAATTTTGACGTATATAATATATATTATATAATAATAAGTGCCGAAGTATTCCATAACGCGTTGGCCAGAGTGGTGTAACAAAATACTTTCAATTAGTATCTTCAATCTTGACATAAATTTAAGTACCTTAAGACTATATTTAGATAAATTTAAGATAGATATATATATTACAGGACGGACCATTTTCTTCTCAAGGATTTAATTAAGTTACCAAATTAAAGTAAAATAAATAAATAATACATAATTTAAAATAAAATAATTCGTATGCAATTCGTCCAATGTAATTGTTTTATTATAAATCAATAATAATAATATAAATATAATTATTAGGTAAAATATAATAATAATTATACATTTATGATATATCCGAGTTAAAAAAAAAAAAAAAAAATAAATAAATAAATAAATAAAAACAAACATAAAATTGTTAATGGATATTATCCACCGAACGGCTTGGAAAATTCACACTCTGAGTATATTTTTATCAAACTAATGTTGAAAAATTGTAGGTATTTCAAAAAGAATCTAAGACACAAATACAGATTAGTTTTTTTTTTTCTTAGAAAGTACCTTCCTAGATACCGCCGCATGTTAAATGCGTGTACCAATATATAGGTTACATATTGTAGTGCTGTACGTGGCATGTGGCAAAAACACGAATAAATACGACTATAACATTACAATGCGTGCATTGTACACCAGCAGTGCACCGTAAATTGCACGCTTCCGATAGAAGTTCCCCGTAATTATGGACGTGTATTGTTTTCTTCATTCACCTGCAGCGCCGTATAATATTATTATTTTCGTTAGTCACATCTTTAACTATATTTTATACATACGATACCTGTAATCACTAATCTCCTGTTCCGATCGATCGATAACCACCCATCACACGTCATCGACCCATTATTTCATATTCGAACAAAGCACTTGTACCCGACTTGCCATAACTCAACGATATTTTACTTTTTGTTTAGATTACGGTAATTCAGTTAGGAGCCGATCAGTTCCATCGCATAGACAGGGGTGATGGGAGGGTGGGGTAGAAACCAGGTTAACAATCCACTTGGGCTTTCGGTTCACGGGCCGTTTGTGAAGTATGTGTGTATATTTCGTTAACTCGTAAAGCGTAAGTATGTGACTATTCGATTTCAATATATTATACATTGCACGTAACTTTGGTGCATGAACATTGTACGTCTTCGCCACATGTGATTTCGTGATTTTCGATACGAGACTATATATTTTATTACGTTTGCACGATGCGTACAATACTATTTATATATAGGTATTTAACGAACGGCAAATTGGACTATTTCCGTTGTTAATATTAACCGTTATAAAAATTAACGATAGCAAACGCTCAAATAAGTACTAACTCTTATAATAATTGTGCACTGCTCTAATAATAACTGAAATTTTCGTTTTATCAAGAAGTTGCTACCACATTTTACTATAGTAACTGCATATAACATTGTGTACATTCATTGGTTAGGTTATAAATGTCATAAATTCTGCAATAAAAAAAATGTATGATATTTTACCAGTTCTTACATACGTACTTGGCAATGTAACCTATTCGAAATTAGGTACTCTATATTTTAACACCAATAGTCATGGCTGATTATGAATCTAAAATCATGAAAATAAATACGCTTTAAATCTAGTCAAATAAATTGAACTCGTATAGGTAATATAAAACATCGAGAAAATAAATAATAATAATAAAATATCTTTTAGTTATTAAAAAAATATTTGGTTAGAAATATTTATTGCGTGCGTTTTATCACTGATATTAATTCTTATTTTAATCAGCAGACCGTTTTTTTTTTTTTTAATAAAAAGTAAGAAAAACTATTATCTTTAGTAACTTAAGTTTAATAAATCAAAAACCACTTATTAGATATGCATCAAAACGTAAAAAAAAGTGTATACTTCATAATAATTTACAATAAAATTGTTGTTTTCATTAAAAAGTTTATACCGGCACTCTTTAAATGGAAAACAATCTACATATATAACATTTTAAAAGGTTTATTTATAAAATTAAAAATACTAGAAATTTAATCATTCGTAAAAATAGGGATAAACATTTTTGACGAATTAAATTGTACAGTACTCACTCATACGGTTCTTATGGAGCTTACGTGTAGGTATAATCGAAAATCTTTCATTTCAATGCTGATAAGCTGTTTAATTTTTCTTCCGACTTACTGTTGTTATCAAATGATTACAAACGATCGATTTTTGCAAATTGATTGGAAAATATAAATAGACTTGATATCTACGAATTAAAAGCCATCTGGTTATTGATGGATTTTTTAACTTAGCATGGAAATAGAATCTATGTTAAATTTAAAACATTTTTACCATTTTATTAATTTATTTTGTATGTCATAAGTTAAATAAATACAAATAACATATTTTTTATCATGCAATCATTAAAGCAATAATAAATACTTAGGTACTACTCGTATCCAAAACACTCATAGAAATAGAAATACACATTCAGTAATGAGTATTATCACTACAAAATTATGTTAAATTATTTTCAAAAATAGTATTGTTTAGGAAAAAGTGAATAATTAAACAAACAACTTGATTTTAGTAAATAGTTGTACCTAATTAATTTGATTTTTAATCTTGTTATATATAATTAGCATTTTATTAATACGCATTAAAGTATTTGTATAATATTAAGCATAAACTAGGCACATACTTGATAATTTAAAATGTAAATGACTTATTTTAAAATCAAAAATGTCATGATATTAAAATACTACTGAAGTGTATTAAGTAAAACAAATACTTGTTTAATGTATAACCCTCGATATAACTTTAATTACGTTTATGTATTTATGACTGTAATAAATGTAATAAAAGAAAATCGAGTCAGTATGATAGATGTATTAAATTGAATTCAATGCTTATAACATGTATAAAAAATCAGATGACACAATAATATACGAACTAATCTAAATACGTATTTTATAGTCAATAATCGATAATAATATAGGTAATTAAATAATTATATTTTTTTAAATTTAAAACAAATAAAATATTATCTGAAGTAACGACTTAGTTTTATGATTTTTTGATCAGTTACTTGTAACATAAATTATTCATTATTTTTTAAACAAATTAAATATATAAATTAATATTGTTATAAATAACTTTTAATTTTAATATGTTTAAAAAGTTTAGAATTGTAGGTATCTCGTAGTTTTTTGATTTTAGAAGTTTTTATGATGAACGTTGATAAGATTTCCAGTAGAACAAAACCGAGTATATTACCATAAGTAAATTCAAAACTTTTACAATTATTTCTATAAAATATATTTAAATTGTATAAATCCAGTTTTTTCTTTATGAGGTCTTATAAAATCTTCATATTTAACCATAAAAAAGTTTAAATTATTTTTACAACTCAGTTTGATAAAAAGTTGAAAGAATATGTTAAATAATACATAACGTTATATTATTATTCCTTACAATTTTGTCAATAAAAATCGATGTATTGACAAAAATTTAAAATATAAAATGTTTTGATAAATATTGTGACTTTAGTTTATTAAAATAATTCAGTAAAATATAAAACAAATATAGAAAAACTGTCTTGATTTTTTGATTATAATATCTTTTATATTTATTCCATTTATTTTACTTCCAAAGAACAGGTAATTGATATTACTTTACAACAATATCATAATAATTATTATGTAGTGTCTAATTCCTCAAAATATCAACCCCTATTATTTTTATGTTTTATTTATAAACAAAAAAATTATCATCATTGTGTAAAACGATTCAATTATATTAAAAAAAAAAAAAACATTTATTTTTATACAGCTTATTAAATGCAATTAGCGTATAGATTAAGTTTTTTGATAATTTTTTATAAATCACAATTTTTAAAAACTGCATAATATTTTTCATAAAAATATAAATTATTTTATACGCAAATAATCATTAAATAACATGAACAATAATAAATTGTTGAAAGTATTTAGTTTTATATAAATTTTTTCATTTTTACATAAGTTATAAAATCAATTGTTAGTTTTACGACGGAAATCAAAATATATTTTTCGAAACCTGAACTATTTCTTGATAGGTAGTAAGTTGTACAGGAAATTAAATTTCAGACAAAGTATATATGTGAATAGAATTCGAAGTTGACGATTTTTTTTTTTTTATATATATAAACAGTTATACAGTGTACTCATTTCAAGAGTACATTTATTTAAATAACGACAAACATACTGAGTACTATATTTCCCTTATCCATTATTTGAAATGAACATAGTATGTTATTTAGTTATAAAGAATTAAAATGAAAAAAGTAAATACATTTTATTATTCTTAGAATGACTTAGTGAAAGGTTTTTAGTATTACATTTTTATTATTTTTAAACCGTTCACTATTTATATTTTATTTCATCCAACTGGAGAAGAAATCTTTTAAAATACTTAAGAAAACTTGAAACATTTAATTATGTTGTTAAATACCCTATGTATACATATCTCTCAAATGCCTAACATTTTTATTTTTTATTTTCTGCTTCTTATTATCATTGTTTTTCTTCTTTTGCTTTACTTTTTATCCCAAATCACATAGATTCTTTGACTCTTGCCCTATATCTCTATCATAGTAGTCTTCTCTTCTCCCCGTTGCTCTTTTTATTGATAGCAGTTATATTCATATCATTCTTTATTCTGTTTATCTTTATTATTATTAGCTTTCCACTAGAAAACGTTATATTATATAAGAATGTAAGATTATATGAATATTATAATAAACAATGTGAAATGTTTTTAGTTTAAAATTATCATACTTGTAAAGTTATTTATTAATCTATTTTATTAGTTTATTTTAGAAATTACATAAAATATTCACATTACTCCAATAATGGCCATCACGAGTCACTTTTAAATAAACAGCCTAAACTGAAAAGTCTTAACCAAATTTACTAGGTAACTGATCGCTAACACTTTCATATCTTTTCAATCACTTACTATTTTATTGCACTTATATTAATATTTAATAATAATAATTTTCTTGTATTTATGTACATAACTAAGTACTTCGTTTAAATCATAATTGTTTCGTAAATTGTTTATTGATATTATTAACCTGTCTAGTGCCTAATAAAATTACTAAAATATAGACGTATACAAAGTGTGTGTCAATTGTACTAACAAACTACTCATGTGATGTATTTATTATTTTAATGATATTTCAAATGTATACTATAATACAAAAGCAAATAATATGACTAATATTCAAATTATATTTATTGTGAACATATCTATTAACATGAAAATGATTTTTACAGTATGTTTGAAAAAATATAAGCATTTTAGGTGCGTGTTTTAGAGAAAAAATACGTATTTTACAATAGTTGAACACTAATCTACAGCAGTTCAGGCTTAAATGAAATTAGTACATTTAAGAAATTTTTTTTCACTTATAATACTACATTAAGAAAAATAAAAAAGTGTAACAGAATTAAATATCACAGACTTTTAAATGAATCGTTTTAAATCCCCAATTATGGTGTAAATTAGTTTCTGATACAAATTGTTGATCAATTTGTTGGTGTAATCTTAAATTTAAAATAAATTTAAGTTATAAAAACATAATTAATTAAGTTTTATATATTTAAAATAAAATTAATTATTTTATAATTATTTTCAATTCAATTTCACAAAAAATATCTAATGCATAATATTATTTTAATTTTATTAATTTATACTTTAGAATAAATGGTAGTTTTTAAATACAGATATACGCATTTAGATTTATCATTGTTTGATCTAGTAATAAATATCTAGTTTTCTAAAAAATAAAAATAAAAAATAGAATATAATTACTATTAAACTCGTTTTTTATTTGATTTGTATAATATATTAATTATATTTTCTGTTTTTCATTTAATTTCAACATGACATAAGCATGTAATAAACGAATACAATATACAAAGATCTTATAAATTGTATTACATATTTATCATTTTATGTTACTATGTATACCAAAACATAGTTCAAAAATGTTATAAGCCACGGTAATAAAACAATGTATGTACATTGAGATTTCTTTCATACATAATAAGGATCGTTGTAAAAAGAATAATTTTGTTTTTAGAAATCGTTATATAGACAAACACAAGTTTTCTTTAATAATACTTTAAAGATATCAATTGTATAAATCATGTTTAATAAAACTGTATTCTGTATTTATGTAAACTTTGTTTTGAATAAAATAATATAAAAGATATTGTATATAAATAACTTAAATAGCCATACAACGAAAAAAACTATTCTAAATCTATGAAATAGTACAGTGCACCTATATACGTATGTAATATTTTGAATTTAAATTGTTCGAAATTATTAACTATCTTAAAGTTGTTTCAATAGAATCCTTGGAGAGAACCAAACAGTTAAAAAGTTTTCAATAACATAAGAAATACATTCAAAACAATGCTTATACGTTAAAGATTCAACAAAAAATAAACTTTTGAAAACCAAATTCCAATAGTTAATAAATAAATAACGAATTATTTAAAAAATATTTAATAATTTAATACAATTATATTTTTATTGAACATAAAAATTTTAAAATTTCTGTTTACTTAATTTTAATTTAACCTTTAAACTTAATGAATATTTAATAAACGTTAACATTTTTTCCTAATTATAATGTTTATACTTTTTAATATTACATTATTTATCAATAAAACTTTTTTTAACCAGAAAATTGTCTAAAATTTGTTTTTGTAACCATATTAATAGTTTTATTTTTTTAAAGTTAAAGTATCTAACTTTATTATTATTATTATTTGGCTTTATGTTAATTTTTTTTTCTTGTGTTGTCTATTTTAAAATTAAGTTCTAGTATGTAGGGCTAATTTATTATTTCAACATTAGGTATATATATATTATATATTATATATAAATAAATAGTAGGTACATTTTAAACAGTATAGATAACCTTATTCTATTTAGGCTGGAGACTAGTGTAGAATTATTTTATTTATATCGTGTATAATGATGTAGTAAACAAATGGTATAATATACTCTGACAAATATGCTGAGATTACTGTTCTATACATCGTTTATACTATGCATTTATACGTAAATAGACTCAGTTATTTGCCGGGAATAAAATTTAAAGTTTGTGAATTATTTTTGAATGATTATTGTTCTGAATATATAAGATTTCGAAAATGTATTGAGGTCATAAATTGTTTTAGTATAGAACAGGAAAATGTTTTCGATACGAGAATTATTCTTAAGGCCAACATTCTTTTATCATGGTCAATTAAATTCAGTTACAGCCATAAATTTTTACTCGCAATAGCGTCTCGTTATTATAATATATGCTTTATTTCTCTTTTGCGTCCATTCTGAAAACGCTTAGTAACTATAATCGTTCACGAAAAGACTTCAAATAAAATATGCCGAAAAAAAAAAATTCCAAGCCCACACTTTTTATTTAAATTTTCTTTAGATACCTACTTATAACACTTGAAGTTTTTTTTTTCACGTTTCGAAATTATCTCATGGTGTTGTACCTATATACAGTAGCGGAAATTGCAATAACAATTTATCTTTACGAATGAAAATTGCCAAGTATAATATAGTGCGCAGTGTAAATATTTAATTTCACAGAAACCCCGATTATCTTGTAATCCCATTAAGTAAGGCTTGGTATTTCGGGCGCGAAACAGTTTTTCGGAGTGCACAACAGTATACATAGTGCAGTTCTGCTGGTAACGGTTACATCTATAAAAACGCACTCACGAAAACAAAGAAGTTACAATGGAAAAGCAAAAAAAAAAAAAAATAATAATAAACGAAAATAAAGGCGAGTAATTAAGTTTACAGCCACCAAACTTGTATTTGTGGCGATTGTTGTGCGGTGAAAAGAAGACAAACATTCCAAACCAGATATTATCCCTAGCCATGTGCGTCAGTGCGTGCATGTGTAAATCTGACCTTTTATATAATATTATACGTGTTATAAATACAGGATGTGCCCGTGCTTTTTCTTCGCGTTTTGCCAATGATCTATAATCGTTAGATCGTCTAACATTTCGGATCAACAATTTTTATCGAAAACCTATTTTGTGATTGCCGAATGCGAGAAACAAACGTATAATATACTATGTTCGCGACATAGGTCTAACGGTTTACTTAATTTGCAAGTGCTTCGATTGTTATCTCGATGAAAAAAAAGATTCCCCGAGTTACTTTTTTCTCCTTAGCTCGACTGGGGGGGAGGGGGGTGGATACAATGATATAACGTGAATTATCTAGGTATATGGTATTTTCATATATATTCAAAATAGAACGAAACTATGACCACCGTAAATGCGTTTAAAAATACCGAAATCAGTAAATCATAAAACGGGTTTTCGATTATTCGTTCGTACTAACTGCACGAGGTCGTGCTCAAAGTTTGCTCGAAAAAAAGACCAAGAACGCCTTGTATACGGTGCAATAATAAAGCCGAACGAACGAGACTATATTATTGATATAATAACCCTGGGGAAATGGGCAACGGAAAAACAACGCGGCGTTCGCGGGTTATTGAATTTATAAAACTTTCCGCGGATATTCGGCACAGAGTGTGACCGCACTGAGTGGGCGACGACGAAAGCGACAGTGCGAGTATTATACGATTGCGAAAACTATGGCGCACACTACTATAATACGAGAGCGCCCGATTTTTTTTTTCGCCTTCTTTTAGCCCCGTATAATAATTTATATGCGTCGTGTGTTTTAAGTACCCCTCACATCCACGAAACTTAGAAACTGTTAAGTTTCATATTTACATTACTTGTGTTTTTATACACACACACACACACACACACACACGACTGAATTTATTATGCACATAACAATGTATACGTCATACGTGCACGGTAGGTAGATAGGTGCACTCACTACCGCTATGATCACAATAACGTATCGTTTTCTTTGTTTGGCATTTTATCCCACATAATCCAACAACACAAAATATAACGCGACGAATGCAGAACAGGTATTGTGGGTACCCGCGGTGAAAATGTTTTTTTTTTCAATTTTCAAGCGAAAAAAAAAAAAATAAAAACATTATGATGCATTTAAACGCGTATAAGTCGTCGAGGGGTCGCTAATATTATACCCGCACACATCCGTACGCCGTAGTCTCCGTCTTATAACCATGTATTATTGCATTAAATTTAAATTCCGTATTTTCAACACGGCTGTTTAGGTGTTATTTTGATATTAATATAAATATTTACCTTTAATAAAATATTTCAAGACGATAACGTTACCCCGCACTATGTGATATTATTGAAAAAGTACGCAATCACAAACATATTTTACATGTGGGGCAAAGTTTACGTTATACCTTTCTTTTTTTTAAACATAGATAAAAATTCAGGCATAGTTTTCATTATACCTTTTTGACATAGATAAAATTCGCGCGCAGCTTACAAAAAAGAAAAAAAAGGTTGTTTGGTGGCAGTTTACGTTCGCCCCTAAAAATAACCTTAAAACGGTTTCATTAATAGTTGAGTAGTACAATATATTATAAACATAAAGATAGTAGGTTAATTGTACCTGACGATGAGCTAAAATAGGATTTTATAATATATTTTAAGAAATTATTGAGAAGTACATAAATCAAGAGACATATATAACGTGACTTTCTATACTAACAAGCAATAATAACTGAAAAAAATTGTCACTGCAAGGTAATTTCGGATATTTCTAGCAATAAAAAAAAAAAAAAAAAAAAAAAATCTCAAAATCGTTCACAGGAATTTCTGAGAGTACCAATCATGTAAGTACATATTTTCTTAATGTAAATGATTTAATTACTTACGCGATATTACAAACTGCGCACATCTGCAGCAGCTATATTTAGGCATAACAATTTATGAATATTTCGTTATAAATGAGAATCCATTACTGAGGTTAAAATATTTGAATAAAGTAGATAACTTGCTGTTATATTTGTAATAAATTAACTATCGGTAAAGTATAAAATACAGTATTATTGCATATAATTAAATAACGATGTAGTACTAAAAGTAAAATGTTATTTTTTATTAAATAACTACCAAGGTATTTATTTACATAAACCAATCAAATTGATTCATTCCATGTGTGTGAAATTATATTTGTTATACAACATAGGTTCATTAATTTGACTGTGATAAGCCGATACATTAAAACATGAAGCCAGTAAGCAATATTACTGTTAATATATTTTAAATAATGATCATTAATCCTGCTCGAATCTCATAGACCAACCAAATTTATTACTTCCCGAATTTTTGGGTTAATTTGAAGCTTACTTAATAAATAACCCATAATAATATATTCAACATACATTTCCGAAGTAGCTAACCAATAGAAAAATTTTTGCATCAGACACTTTCCGCACTATTTACATTTTTCAAAAAAAATGTTGAAAGTATTTTTGCCATGATAATAAACACATAGTTGTAAGAACAATAGATCTTTACACCACAACACGCCGTTTAAAAACCCAACATTTTCGTCTGAATGTTGTTTTCACAATATTTGTATAAAACACTTTTTGTTATCTCGCAATGGTGGAAGAAAATATTTAATATATAATTTTCTGAAAGCTGAAGTAACATTACAAGTTCTAGTGCTTCACAATCATAAAAAAATATATATTATCCACAAGTAATTTACATTTTAAAATAGGGTTTATTTTTACAGTATTCTTTCTTGACAAGGTCGTACTTATTTTATATTATAGTTAATTTAATTTACAGCATAACCGCCATAACCTATATTTCTTTTAAAATTGTCTCTATACATTTTTTTATTGCCAATTCTAGAAATTATAAATACAATATGAAAAATATAATTTATCAAAATAAGATTTTTCATGGTCGTGTTTTTAATTTTAAATCTAGTAATTTAATTAATGTTATTTTCCGTTATTTAATTTTAGTCTATATTTGAAATTAACATATCATTATAATGTTGACTATTTAATTGTATTGCGTTCGGTTTATTGAAATATGTATTCTTTAATTTTAAAATTAATAAATTATGAAAAGTATTATAATAGTATTTAAACTTGATTTAAGATCTATATATTAAATTTTTCAGTACAGTAATTAAGTATCAATAATGACACATATTAACAAATAAAGCAAACAATGAAATCATTCTATATTTCTTAACTTATATTACAGTAAGCGTGTGTAAAATGAGATCCAAAAAAGAGATTTAAAAATATTATTGAAACCTATCAATTAATAATTATATTTGTCTACGATTATTTACAAAAGTTTATTAAAATCCTAGAATCCTTATGATCTTTAACCTACGAAAAAAAAAAATAAATAAATATTTTTGAAGTAGAGCACTAACCGGACAACACTCCCACACAAAATGACATTGTACTATTGCGCATTATTACCATGCAAACTCTTTAGACTTTTGTCCATTCTCCTTTGTTAATAATGATGAAAACATTGTATTATTACCTATACTGTCAAACGTATAATTTTTATAGTGCACATAATTATTATACAATTTCTACATAAACTCAAATAAAAAACTATACTACATATTATATTATATAAAAAATGAATAGAGTATATAATAATAATAATAATAATAATAAACCTTTTACGTATTCATTAAATTATAGTATAATATCAATAATATTTTATTATTAATATTATTTTTTAAATATTCAGTTAATTACGTTAGTTATATGTAGTATTAGTAGAAACATTAAGATACAAATATTATTAAGACAATCATTATAAAATTCAGTTGTGTTAAATACTTTTTTTTTTTTTTCATAACGAATTATATCACAAGTAAATTAACAAAAAACATATAATATATCAAATCGAATAAATAAAATGTTAGTTTATGAGCCATGACAGAATTATATAACAATTGCAATAATATTACAAATATATAATAATATTTTATTCTGTTTTGTTCCGCAGTAACATATACGTATTTGTTTCGACATTTTAAAATGTGACGGAGACATTTATTAAATTCATTTATTCTGAAGCTCCTTGTAATTTATTTTTTGTTATTTATATAGTTAATTTTTCATAATTTAAAAATGTTGCGTTAGTTAAGATATATTATGAACACTGATAATTCATTTTTTTTATTCGAAATTGGGTCGATTGAATAAACAACTGAAGATTATAACGAAGATAAATAAAAAGAGAAGTTAAATCTAAAATAAGGATAAAAAGTTTGCACGGTTGTAAAATCGCCATGCAGTGCAAAGTATCCTTATTATGGTCCATTTGGGACTTATTTATGGGTGCAATACTTCTTGTTATTTCAACCCTTCTACGTGGGTTATAAAATAATATCTCGCTAGAAGAAATGTGACCAAAAACAAATAAATACGTACAATAATAATAATAATAAACTATTAAATATGATGTATTTGGGATACCTTGCCGGAAGATTGCGTTTCCATTCTGAATGCTAAAATGGAAATACTTGTCCGTGTATCAAAATGTAGTTTATTCGAATGCATAAAAATGAAATGTTAGACGAAGGCATAAGGAATGAATTCACGGTTCACAGGTGTTCCAATTTGTAAAAGAAATTCAATCGTTTACGAACAATATAAAAAAAGATATGTCTCTGATCGTTTTACAATAAAAAAAACAACAAACGAAGATTCAAGTTGATTTTTTTATGTTATTTTTCTTATCTGAAACAAAATCAATTTTAGCTAAAACGATTCTGTAACTGATTTTCAAGTTATTTTAAATGAATTTAGCTTTGAACTTGAAATTAGTATTGTTTTAACTGAATAAATAATTAATAAAATATTTGGTAAGCGCATCGCACATTGTGATTATAATTTAAAAATGTATATTTATAGCTTATTGAATAAGAATTATGATAAATATGCCATTAATTTTATGTTTTAATTCTAACCTACACTTGTACAAAAATGTAAGCTGACACAAATGATACATGCGTCATAACTATTTACAGGAACAAACACAAAAAGAGGTTTTAGAGGTTCAAGACATTTAAATGTTCATTAAGAACTTTTAAAATGACATGATATAATATGTACAATATACATTATACATAGAAGGTATAGATACAATTATTTACCTTTCGTTTTTAACATTTTTTTATCTAATATAACTTTATATTTCAAAATTGACATTATAAATATACTGGAATATAGTTATAATAATGTTATAAATTAAGAGCTAATAGTATACACTATACAATATTTAAGTTATAATATTAAAATGTTGTCTTTTAGGTCAATAATTTTCTTTAATGTATTTGAAGTGAATATATTGTACTAAAGACCTGAACCATTTAGCATTCGCATTAAAATAAAATGACTCTAGCAATATTTGAAGACATTTAAAGGCTTGTCTCAGTTCATATTTATAAATTTAATTTTAAAATTGAGTTAGATAATTGAATCATATTTTTTTCACCATAAACAATGTTTAGCCATGAAGATAATGGTTAGCTATAGTATGTATATACATTTCGACGTATGAATTATGGACATTATTTATCCTAAGCTAATAATTCTTATGACTATTAAGCTCATATATTATCGTTTATTGATTAAAACATATGAAATCGTTATAAAATGTTATTACATTCATTTGTGTAAATAATAGCACTGGTTCTTACTTATTTCTTTAATTATAATAAATAATACATGTAAGTCCATTTTACACTAGTTATTTTTAATACGTTGGGTTCCGTTGTTGATATATGGATGACAATTTGCTGAGCATTACTGTAATAAAATCAATGTTTTTCCGAACGTGTAATGTGTTACTAAATTTGAATTCAAAAACTAACAATATTAATTTCTATTCTGATAAAAGGATAAAAAATATTACTTTTAAAGTACCCATTTCATTTAAACTTATTTAATCGTTTCCATTTATTACATTATTGAAAATCTCGAAACTATGAAATATTCTCCGTAATTTAAAAGCTGCGTAGGAGTACTTTTATTAAATATAATTGTTTGTTTCGATTTCACTGTATTGAAATTCGTTACGTATTTTTTTATACCTCAGTCCAATGAACAATGATCACCATTGGACGTTGTTTCCGTATATTTAATTAATTATCCATTAGAATATATAATGATGAATACGATGTATTTCAAAGTTGCGAGTAACGTAGAATCCGATTAACGGCCAAATATTTTAAGTTAAAATTATAAGTTTCAGTTAAACATGAATAATATATATATTTAATCCACGGTACCTACGTTATATATATATATATATATAACCGTGAGTAAAACTAATTGCATATTTAATAAAAGCTTGGGGTCATGTTTTCCAGTATAATATTATTACAGTTCAATAATAATTATCATAGAAATAAGGTTCTTTAATCAATGTTAAAATAACAACTTGGCTAATAGCACGTAGCGTAAATAATATGAACCCTATGTTTAATATATTCAAAAAAAAAAATGTAAACAGTATAACTCAAATTACTTAAAGTCGTTCTTGATTTTTTAATGAAAGAAAACGAGAAAAAGGCCGAGCTCAACTGAATCTCTTAGAGCGTGCTATGAAATCAACTGTTTTATTTCACGTAGTCTATTTTACATAATCAAAACAAATATTATAAACTTGAGAATAACAATTTAAAAATAAAATTGAATGCATACTAATATTATCTTAACGAAATTGATTTATGTTTAAATCATTATATCTTTTTACGGTTTTAAATGTGATATTATTAAATACGTTATTATTGACATTAAATGGAACGCGTAAAATACCTAAGTAATGGATTTAATTTGTTTGCCAAAACTTGATGTAACAATAAAATTGATGTATATATATCATTCTACTACAAATTTGGATATTTATTAAGAAAAAAAATCTAAGTTTTTCACATCGATATGATAAGTAAAATCCGTAATACCTTATAGGTACGATACATCAATTTATATAAGACATGAGTTTGTGTTAAATTATTAGCCATCTTACTCATTAGTTATTTTACAGTTACAACAGACAAATTACCAAATTTTGTGTAAGACTTGTCATTATATTTGTACATTGGATTTTAAAAATATTATGTATTGTTAATAAATAATAATATTCCTTGTCCGGTACTAATGACTAAAGTTCAGCAAATCAAATAGCATATTTTATATTAAAAAAATAAATTATATTGGGAGAACAATAATGCCATTACTATAATACAGTTAAATTACTTTTGGGCGTAAAACCAAACAACACTCACATTATGCATTTATGCGCATGCGGGAGTAGAATATATTGCGTATATGTATATACATTTATCATTACTCTTGGACTTCACATGCAGTCTGAAATCACATTTTTATTTTTTTTATTGATATTAACAATTGAACCCTGAATGATTAATATATTCGCTTGGATACAGTTTTGGAATATTATGGAATAATATGGCATGTATAAATTGATTGTTTTTTTTTTTTTTAATGTTATACAAAATACTGACATCAAAACATTTATTTTAATACGCACCTTTTTTTAACTGTAATCTCTTACATATTTTTAAATTATTTTAAATAATATTGCTTAAAATTTCATCGCACTAAACGTGTTTTAATACCAAATGATTATCTTATTACAAATTATTTTATTTAAATTATTAATAGGTGGATTATTTAATTGGTTGTCAAAGTTTTTATTTATGTCTATTTTAAATTATCCTATTTGTATTACGAGAAATTAAACATATCAAAACAATAATAGATAATATAAATACAAAATAAACAAAATATCGAACAATTCATAAATTGAATTGATGTGTAGAACTTAAAACACTTTTAACTATTAACGCAAACTTAAATAATAAATTAACAGCATTAGTCAGATAATAACATAATACATACGTAAGAACATTTTGTGTTTTAAATTTGTATTTGTAAATTTCTCAAGTTCAAACGTTTCTATCAACTGTATTTTTAATAGTTTCAAAAACACGGAAATGTTTCATTTGTGTTTTATAATTATTTATCGTTCTATAATGGTTTTATTTTTCAATATAAAGGTAATTAAATTAGCAAAGGTACATACAATATTTTTATTTAATTTTCCCTTTGTTTGAATAATAAACCTTTCGATTACATTTTCACAGCACAATCTCCATACAAATCAGTTTTAAAACAATTTTCGTTTAGCAAAAAAAATGTATGGCACAATACGCAAATATTATATCATTGTATACTTGTATGTACCACGGCCAATGACAGTTGTAATTTATAATACAATTCACGAGTGTGATAAAAATAAATTTGAAATCCAATAACATATTATGACCACGTATATACAGAGTGATTTGCCTTGTAAATCCACCATATTTTCTTTTCAATAACAACGCACATTTATTCAAAATCAAACTTTTGGAATATTTAAATATTCTTAGATAAAATATTTTCAAATTTCTGAAATTTAATTGTACTACTTAAGGAGTGCTGGTAGATGTGCAAACTTTTGTTTTACAAATGATAGCTTTCTCTTAAACAATATATTATTTAATGGATAATTATTATGAAAATGTTAATGTATCAAAATCAAAATTCGAACGAGTAGTTTCAAAGTTTGAATTATATGGAATCTATGGTAATTTGAAAATTTAATAATAAAATAATAGTTTTAAAAGAAGTATATGTTTAGTTAATATTAGATCCAGTATAAAATCTATTTTATATTTTTTAGACTTCTATCTTTAATATAAACATTTAAACATTTTAGAAACTACGTGTTTGAATTTTAAATGGAGTACGTCAAAATGTATGATAATAATTTATTGATATTTTAATATTTGTAATTGATTTTATATTAATATGTAGTTTGTAAGAAATAAACTTATTACACTTTACAAGATATTACCAATATTATATTATTATAGTAACAGGTGAATGAAGTGTATCATGACATTCAAAATAATTAATGTATACTTTTCAGCGTAGAAAAATATGATATTCAGAATTTCAAAACTTCTATCATATGACAGGCTTAATTTATAACCCCAAATTTACGTATGAAGCATTTTATTCTCGAGTCTCCAAAAAATCATTTTTCCTCTCATAGTTTACTCTAAAACAACTAATGTAGCTACAGTAGTGGGAATATCTTGGAATGAATAATGACTCACTTGAGATTCCTCTGGGACCATCCTAAAATGATGAAACTGTACCAAAATGTTTCCTAAAATATGAACAATTTTTTTTATAGAACCAACAAATATTATCTAAAAGACTGAATTCTTTGCAAAAACTTTTTTTAAATTAACTACTTAGATAGTTAAGTATTTAATCTAAATAATTATTTAGATTAACATGCATTGTGTTACACTATCAACCTTTAAATTATATTATTTAAGTGCATATTTTTAAATCAATTTATTTTTATTAAATTATATATTTATAGATTTCATTTATCAAAGTACCTATGTACCTACAAAAATAAACTTATCGAGTGCAGAAAAATATTTCTACAATATAAATATAAATTTTATGATAGTAAATTTATTTTTAAATGTTGTAGTCCTATAAATCCTATATTTTTTAAATATGTTTCTTGCATACAAATATTATCATAAATATTTACTAATTGACAGTACGAAGAAAACATTAAAATATTCAAACTCTATATTAGTATTTTGACAAGTTAATTTTAATGAATTTACAACAGATTATATATTCTAATATATCATCATTCATTAATCATTGTAAGCTTTAATGAGATCACTGCAGTCGGTATGTTTTAAGTTTTAAGTATAAATTAAAATATATTTTAAGCCACATCGCAATCGTTTATGATGGATGATATTGTGAACTTGAATCTTTTAAACTATATTATATAATACTATTTTTTAAGAAAAAAATCCGTGTGATGTTCTCGTGTTAACATTAAAAATAGCGTTATTTTAATACTTATATATTATAATATTTTAACTATTTACTAATAAAATTATTATATATTTAATATTAGTTGTTTTATTTAATTATATTAAAACCAAGATTTTATACTATGCGATCGAGAAATTTGAACCCCACAATTATTTCTTTGTTACAATATAAATATTGTTTTATATGCAATAAAATACTTTTATACTATATTATATTTACGTTAAAATGAAATCAAAAATGTTTATTGAATATTAATTAAATTAAAATATCTAATTTTTTAAATCAAGTTACTTTAAACACAATAAAATGTAATTTACATAAAGGCCATTTGTATGATAATATCCGATTAAAAATACTGAGCTTATGACAAACTTAAATATTTAGTTCGTTAATATTTTGCTTAAATAAAACATTTTTAGAAACAAAAAGGTCAAAGCTAGTAGGTCAATACTCAAACTAAATGAAACCAACTTTTACTAAAACACTATTAAACGATTTTTGTTAAACTGATTTTCTAAACGTAATAGTCAACCATAGAAACTTGTTTTCTTTCAAAATTAAAATTGATTAACTATATTGTGGAAAGAGAAAGCGAAATTTTACATAAAGTATTGAACTATTTGTTTGTTTCTGAAACTTACAAAACTTGAATCAATGAAACAATGTTTTATTAAAAATAATCTAAATCATGATATTCTATTGTTGAACATTTGAAATATTTGAAAACTACAAAACATCAAATTCAACAATGTACGACTGATGGTAATTTTATTCAATTATATAATGTGATTAAGCTTTTAAAAATATCAAATTTTATATTACTTATACCTATTGTTAGGTTGAGTTCTAGCGTACTCATTAACATGTTTGGTCTGTTTCGAGGTAAAAGTATTTTCTTACCGCAACGTTCAAACTAATAAATCTTTAGTGCTTTTATTTATTACTTTTGCCTTAGACAAAAATGGAATATTTCACTATTATTTTAGAACAAAAAACTAAAGGATTATTATTATATACACCAGCTACTTGCAATTATTTAATTGTTTGTGTTATAAATTAAATGTATATATAACAATAGCATAAATAAAATATAATTGAAAATTCGTTAGTAGTTAATATTTATTTTTAGTTAAAAGAGATTTATTTATGAAATAACCAGAATAAAATCAAAATTATTTTTTTAGTTACGTCTATGTAAATTTAACATCTTATTTTGTTATTAATAATTTAACTTTAATTTATTACAATTACTTTTGTAGTAATGAAAATGGAATTGCTAACTTATGTTAGGTTTCACATAATATCTCTGGTATTTTTATTGTTTGATAACTCCGGTGGTTCTTTGGAAGTTTCCTCTATTAACGAGGTCTAGCTAGGGTGACGGGCGAAAGTCCTTAACACTGTATTCAACCACTAGATATGGGTTACTAGAATGGTTTAGTATAAATTATTTAACCACGTTTATTAAATATATGTATTCATTATTATTTAAACTATAATTAAACTTATCTTGGCTTAATATTAATTACATATTACTAGTTTTGGTCTAGATTGTATGAAAACGACTCCTTTGGCTATCACTATTTCTTAGTGGTTACTAGCTACCGCTTTTGACCAATATTGATCCTTACCCAGTTCACCGCAGGGATCATTAAAATTACTTCCTTAATTCCTATTTCATCTTGAATTGTATTGTCATCAGAGCTATTTAATTTATGTAGATATACACATGCACACAAATCCTTTATCATAAGATAATTTAAAAAATCATTATTGAATTTATACATCACAAAATCTACAAAGTTTCGATCCAAATTGTATTATAAAACACAACTATGAATTATTAAATTCTATAAAAAATGATTGAAAAACAATACAATAAAGACGATTTACAAAAAAAAATCGTAAAAATTCAATGATTGACATGCTTTTTCTAATGAGAGAAATATTAAAAAAAAAAAATTAGGGTCAAAACATAACACGTAGAATTATGAATAAAAATAAACAAGTTTAATTGAATATCGTCAAAATAGAATTCTTTAAAATCCGATTTATTAAAGAGAAAAATTAATGTAAAAAAATGCTAAAAACTTTAAACGTGTTAATCACAATTTTATATTTTAAAGTGATACAATATGTTATTTTATAATAACCATAGGTTGTGGTTATTGAAAAAACTTTTTTTTTTTTATTTCAAAGCAATAAAAAAATAACTATTTGAATTTATTGGGTTTAAATTAAAATATTTCAATACATAATCAAATAAACTTGAGCGTATATTCTCGTGTTTATTAGTGGTACGTGTTATTAAGAATTTTAAGAACTATACATAAATTTTATGTGGTCTCGATATTGTCAAAATTCTTTGTATTATATACTCGTAATATTTAATTTTCGTTGAAATTCGATTTTTCATTAGGTATTAATATCAATATGTATCTTACTCCAACATTTCCATATATTTATATATATCAGATACCTATATGGCTATATATTATATAGTATATATAATAAATGTATTTTCATAAATTGATTTTAATAGTATTTAAGGCTTTAGTTACTGAGTATGATGCACCAAAACATATATATACATATATATTTAAATACAATTTAGACCAATTAATTATATGAAATTCGATAGTACAATTATATATACTTACCATAATATACCCTCGATTATTAAAACAATATGAAACATATTTATTATTCTTATGTATTTAAATATTTTTATTTTATATTATTGTACAAATATTTCATACAGATAACTATTCTTTCGAAGTTTACACTGAAAAATATAATATTATTTTTTTTCTTCGTATTATTAAGTAAATTATACGTTATCTATTACACGTAAATAAATTTATACAATTCTCCAGTTTGAGTTATTATTATTTTTCTTTTTTATTAAGAATAAACGCTTTTGTAGCTACGTCATTAGTCTACGTTTACATTAATATTAATTATTTTATTCAAGCTATTGTTATAACTATAAGTTATGGTAAAAATAAAGATACATAAATTGTTAAATTTAAATTAACTAAAATAACACTGCTATAGTTTGATGGTTTTAATCTCAAATGTAAAGTAAAAAACCATATCAGTTTTTTCAAAAAGGTAGAACATTTATTTTATATCAGAACGGTTATCCCAAATTGCTGATAGTCAAAAAAGGTAACCCAGTGTGAACTATGCACCTAAAGCTGATTTGAAACCATTATCTAAGATATTTTTACATTTTTTTTGTATAGGTACATACACTTAGGACAGGAATGATTAATTATGACCAAATTGCTCAGTTAAGATTATAACAACAAATTCGCTATCGATATCAATTTAGACAACGGACTGTTGAATATTTCATCTAAATATCATATGTGTTTTTTAACAGTTAATATCTTAATCATATTTAAATGAACAACTGTGAATCGCTGTCAACTGCTGCTGAAAGTCTTAACTATTTTTTGTAATTTATAATATGTAAAATTGATGATATATACATTTCTATAAATGTAATATTATAGTTTTAAATTTATTCAATATTTTAAAATACTTTTAAAGTATATTTAATATTTCAACCACAGTTTATAATATGTTTATATTTTATTTAAAATTATAAAACAAAATGATTTTCCACAATATTTTATAGATTTGATTTATATTTTTTTTTTATTAATGTAAAATACTTCAATCTTTAATACTAAAATATGTTTAAACTTTATCTTCGATTTGATAATATTTGTGTTAAGATATTGAAATTTGATAAAACAACAAAAATTTTCCACGTGCAGAAGATTATAGTTAATTTACTTACTCGATGACGAACGATAAAATATAACTAACACCAGGATAATTAATAGAAACGACAAAAAAAAAGATCAATTTTGTGATGTTTTGTTTTTTTTTGAAAAACAAATTGTAATAGTTTTTAATAGTTATTATCTATAATATAAAATTAATATATAAATTAATTGTATAATGTTAAAAAGATTGCAGTATAAGAAAAATTGAAAAATAAACAATATTATATTAAAGGCATTTTATAATAATATTATTAGATATTTGTAATTGATTATTTTTGAACACGGATATTTATATCAAAAAAACATTTTACCAGAAAGGTCAAATAAACTTAATATGATACTTTTAACTTACTGTAAATAGAGACTTAGTGAATTAATTGATTTAACTTTCCATAGATATGTACTGAATTTAGATAAATCTTTTCTTTACTTTATATTGTATTTATTGTTACTATTTCATTAAATAGTTAAGTTTAATATTAAAACTAGGTACTAGTAAAAATATAAATATTAAATATTAGTCAACATGACATTGTCAAGTTATTGTATTGATACACAAGTCAAACCAATACCTAACAAAAAATCTGTGTGTGTTTCGTAATAAGTATTAAATACATAGAAATAGAATACACTGCAAACATTGCAATGCATTAAGTATAATTGAATGTACTTAATCAATTTAATAAACATATTATACCTATTACTTTTTTAAATAATATTACTTATAAAAAGTTTTTGTATAAAAATTACATTCACATTGTAGTTGTTGGAATAATGTTGTTAGTCGAATTTCACAATTTTATTTTAACTTAGACGAATTTATTGGTTAACAGAATAAAAAATAAAATAAAACCTCAAGTACACGATTCAAATAATAAATACCAAAACACTTTTTGTTTGTTGACAAATCTCAAATATTATATTTAAATAATAAATGAGTTATCTAATTATTTACATCTGCTACAACTGTATAGTGGTTTCTATTTATATAACATACGCATTTACAACTCTTATTGCATTAAACTCCATTCTAATATATATATTTGAATGTACCATTTAACCGCGTAACAGCCAAGATTTATGATAATCTGAATAAATTTGTATTTCACATTAAGGCAATTGTAAAAATATTTGCATGGGTAACTCGTGTCCAAGCTATATTTTTAATGTGCCCAAATATGTATCGAAATCTCCATCACACATAGCAACGCTATAGAATTTTTATCTGAGTAGGTATTTTCTGTACCAAACAATATCACGCATGTGAAAAATTTAACTGTTGAACTTATCAGACGATTTAATTTTTAATCTAAAGTTTTACACGTAATGCACTAATACCGTGATTTGAATTTTGTGAATTTTATGAAAATAATAATAACGAATAGTATATGTTTTCATGTAATTTCAAATATTTTGAATTATTTTAGAACAATTTTTATGCGTACATTTTTACACGGATATTTCATTTAACTTCCAAATAAAATGCTGCTTAGTACAGCTAGTCATCATTCAGTGAAAGGTGCATCAAAAATGCGATATACATGTCCAATGATGTACGATATTTTTACATGAACAAAGTGCTAGTCAGTAAACGATGTTTGGCGTACAGCCATGCCTATTCGTACATCTTGGAGCTGTGATCACTGACCACAATTTTGGAGCAAAGTATAATATTATATTTCACGATATACTACACTACATAGGTACATATAGTAGTCAGTAATTATATAAATATAATATGTCGTATTATAATCATAAGATAGCACACCGTGCGTTTACGATATAAAACAAATCGTTTGTTTTTTCCTTAGTCTGGAACCGATTTATTGAATTTAAAGTAGGCAGTAGATATTTTTATCATGTGTTAGGGGAGAATAAAATAAACCTAGTCCATTGTTTATTTTTTTTTTTTTTGGAGACAAAACTTTTGAAGTGCATTAGACATTTGTGACACTTAACTAACTAGGCTATAATCGTATTTAGTTAACTTAAAAACAAAAACCATAATTTTTATATTTTGAGATAAATATAGGTTAGGGTTTACAAGGTCTTGATACTTCTTATACTTTTTATAAAATATGTATTATATTTTAATTTGATTATCGTTATCGTATATATACTAAAAAGTATCTGTTTTTAGAATAAAAATATGTCTTTTACGAGTATCAGGGCTATTTAATGTTGTATTATAAAAAATAATTTTTAAATTTTCATGTGTAATTATTGTTTACAGATTGTAAATTTTCTTTCTTAATAAAAAAAAAAATCATTGATTTTATTATAGCTATCAAGGTAAATATGTTCATGAATAATCGAGACGTGACCTATAAGTAATAGAGAACAAGTCATATTCATTAAAAACATTAAATCTCTTAGAACATAATTTATACACATACTATAAGTCCGTCCGTCCGTGTAACTCTGAATAAGGTTGAAGAGTCAGTGAATTGTTCGCATGAAATTAAATCTGATATATCATATCATGTGAAATAATGCAGAAACCGAGCTTAAACTAATCCATTGTAAAAATTAATGATGTCATATGTATAAAATAATAAAATATTTAACCTTTTTTATTATACAGGATGATAGTTTTTAAATTAAACAGGACGTTCATTTTTTTTTAAAGTATTAATAAATCATACAACAATTTCCCTTTTAGTAAATTTATGATTCATGCAATTTTAAAATTGATGTTTCTCTTTTTGACCATATATTTCTTAGCACAACAAGTACCACCATCAAGTTAAGGGTGTAATATAGCAACTATTATTTTAAATGTAATAATTTTAATTGAAAATTATCTTATACAAATGTTACAATACTAAATAATATTAAATTATAAATGAATAATTGTTTAATTAAAAACATTTAAAAATTAGATGAGTGGATTTGTACGTTAAAAACATTAAAGGCAGTCTTTTTCTATTACACTTCTAATATCTAAACTATAAATAATTAAAAAATTCAGCCAATAATTTATATTTTTATCAATATTTTTATAAAATTACTAAAATATAATATAACATATTAAAATTATATAATTAATATACTATAAGAATTTAATATAACTAAAAATGTAGGTTACAGTTTTTAAAATAATAAATATTAAACTTGCTTGAATATTATAGTAGACAAAAGACCATTTATATACACTTCTCTAGTAGAAATAGTTTTTGTAAAATTAAATAGTTTCAGAAATAATATAAGTATTATTTTATTCGTTAAATCTATCATGAAATATATTAAATTTATTACTACACTCTTGTTACACTCTTATACAATATACATGATATTAATAATAATAATACGTAATTATAATCTGGTAAACTTCATTCTAAATTTACTATCAGTCATTATATACGTAATAATTTATAAGTGAACTTTTTTTTAGATTGAATTTATTTAATATTTAATTTATCTAAGATTGAATGTTAGAAATATAATATTATTAATAAATACACAACAAAAGGAAAAATGTATGTCAAAGCACTAATGATTTGATGCATTTAATTAGAATGTAATATTAATATAACCAAGTCAATGAAATGAAAATCGATTTAATGTTTAAAACTATTTGTAGACGAGAATGACAAAATTATTTTATGACAGTATTCAGATAATTGTATTTTTTTTTTTTTTTTGAATACAAAAAGGTCGTGACATTCCATTTCAAGCAGAATGTTACTACTAAAATAAGTACCTTTAATATGATTATAGTTTGGTTACTTTTGATTTGAGTACCTGAATGTGCTGGTATTACAATGATTTGAGTTTTTGATACTTTGATGTTACGTTTTGAAACATTTTTTTTTTGACATTCAAAATCGAGGAAGGTTTCTGGAAGCTAATTTTAAATAGTTGGAAATTTTCGGTATCAAAAGTATTAAAGCAAGAAAATATAAATATTTATGAAACAAAATTTAGTTTTTGACTACAATGATTTTGATTATTTTATGTAGTTCAAAAAATTATAACTGTAGACTTTTAGCTTCTATTTATATTGATATTTTGTAAACAATATGTAATTTTCAAAGTATTACGACAAATCTTTATTCTTTAGATATTTATACAGCAAACGTATTGACACCATTACATTATGTGGTACGTATAGTTACTGATTTATTACTACTTGCTAATTATATGCGATGTTTTCTATTGAAATAGATTCGATCTACCTAATAAAAATTACATTGATTAACAACAATAAAATAAACATCATATAATATTATTAACTATTCATTTAAGTAAATAACTGATCAACTTATTTATTTTGCACAAAATGGTTTTTTTTTTTTTTTGTGTATAATATAGCTTATTGTTAACTTATATTTAGAACCAGCGTGTTCACGGTTTTTTTTTTTTTTTTTTGTTAAAATATGCAATAAATCTTATATTTTAAAAACATAATCAATCAATGAAAGCTGCTTAAAACCAATTTTTTATGAACTAAATTCCATTAACTTACATCAATGTATAATTCTCCAATCAAAATCACAACATTAAAAAAAGAAAGAGATATTTAATGCTATTTGTCCAGGAATTTTCAATTACATGACAAGATTAATAGTTTTATGACGCGTAGGTATTGAAAATCGTTAGAAAAAAAATATGGGTGAAAAAATGTTTAATTACTAAAATTTCAATTCCAGGCGACCGAAGGAAATTCAATTATTTCCGGTTTTAACTAACTGTGTTGCAGAAATTGTTTTCTCGCCATCATTAATATGATAGTATAACGTGAGGTGAATGTATTATTACAATAATATGTGTAATGTATACATATATGTATATTTTTTTTTAAACCATTCGATTTAATTTCATTATACTTGTGAAATACATATTAAATTATTACATACACAGTAGGTATACACTTGCGCATAAAAGGACTAAGGATAAGGGCGTTGCATACTTAAATTAGTAGGTAGGTATATTGTTTGAAATCGCTGCCAACATGATTTTCGTGCGACTGCTAATAATAATAATAATCTAAACGGACTGTGTATATTCGACGTGTATATGCATAATATAATAAAATATCGATTGTAATCTCACTTATTTTGTATACTAATCCGGTTATAATTGAAGGATTAAACTGGCTGGGAGTCTTTACCAATACAATTCGTGAGGAATTAGATCTCACTTGTACGCGTGGTTGTGTACTAAAAGAACGGTTTCAAAAAACGTTGAAAGGAAAAAATTGGAGTAGTTCAACTTAAGTCCAAAATCACCTCAATATCGTATTGTAATTATTGTCGGTTTGGATATTTCAATCAGTGTATGTACACAAAAAAATAAAACTCCAAACACTATTTCAGCTATTTTATATTATTATATGTATAATATTAATAGTATTTTATAATTGCTATGCACTTGTGTGTGGTTTAAAATATCAATACACGAAATATAGATAAATAGGTACTATTAGAATTTTTTTTTAGCAAAAGTGATCAACCAGGATGTGACATATAATTTTGCGTATGAACCAAAATACGTACTAGAACAACGGCGGTAATCATAACGTGTAAAACGATAATTTGATGCATTTTTGCATGCATTATAGTCTATTATATAATAGTTTTGTGTTTTTAACTAAAAGTAGTAGGTACATACTATCTACAGACGACCTTTTAACGATTTCGCATGATAATTTACGCATGGTAAAACAGTATTATTATTTGCGATTCAAAGGAAATGAAACACGCTGTACAATAACTTTTGACTTTTTGATATTTTTTTTTTCGAAATGAAGAAATAGAGAGATTCGTTGCTGGTCGCGTATGCTTTCAGTGCACAAGTGACTACATATATGTGTACAATGGTACACGTGTGTATTGTGTTTTACGCCGAAGTATTTGTTTAACATTCTTCGTTGTTTTCTCAAGAACGCACTTTTAACGTATACACACACTTTAGAACGCGTTTGTAACTTCGTTCATTATTGATGAAAACATAAATAAATCTATATCGAAAAATCTTACTAGATAAAAGAAAAACATATTTTGGGAAGAATATAATTTAGAAGTTAGACACTAACATTTTTCATTCCAATGACTCATTGAAAATATTATATCATTGACAACATGCGTAAACTTCAATGTATTTCTTAAGTTATTTATTTACTTTAGACTTGGATATAATTTATTTATCCTGCAGATAAGCGATATGGATAACACATTTAACATTATATAAAACTATGCAAAAATGTAAAGAACAATTTTGCAGAGTTTTTAAATTTTCTTTAAACCTATACATATTTTTTTGGTTGGTTACTACGGTCTTATAAAACGTTCACTTATAACTTATAAAGTCTATATTGGATAAAGTGGTGTGAATAAAGTTATAATTTTTGGCATTGTTTTAATGCTGTAAGAACAGCTGATCAAGAACTTATTATAAACATTTCCAAGAATTTTTAACTAGAAACCATCAATTATAACAACATAAATCGTAAAAACTGTTAAAAAGTAGGATATTTTAAAAGTTTATAATAAGCTTAAAGTGAGATAAAATATTTTGAAAATTGTGTCATGGTTAAAAAATTCAAGTATATTGTTAGCATTTCAAATTCACAATCAAACAAAAAAAATTGTAATAAAATAAAGATTGGGTATTTTAGTGTGTATTGAATTATTTGAATTATTATATATTAATTTAAAAATGTATAGTGATTGAAAAAAAAAGAAATATTACATGAAGGTAGAAAATTAGCAGATTGATATGATTTAATGCATAAATAAATTGAAATAAAATTTTACAAGACGAGATTTCATGTAATAAAATTGTTAATAATAGTCTAAAAATTGCATAGATTATGATGAAATTAATAATTTTATTAACATACTTTAATTATTATGAAAAAAAAAAAATATATATATATATATCTTGCCAATTAAGTTTTTTAATAAAAACCGCATTTTAAGCTTATAATTGAAATACTGATAATTTTATTATTATTTCATTTTGTAATGTCCTTGATGGTTAAGCGTAATACTGCATTTTATTTTTCAATTAATTTCAGCCACTGATGCATTTAATCAACATACTGATTAATGAGAAACGTTGTTAGTTAAATAATTTTTTTATTCCAATAGAAATGATATTAGAATATTAAAATATAAACATTTAAAAATTAATATTTACTTATAATGAATTCGTCTAAGATTAATTTAAAGGCATAGAAATAAAAACGATCGTAGGGAATTTCATCTCATTATAAAATAAACATAAAATTATTCATCGTTCCAACAAATGCTACATGTAGGGATGTCATACCAAATAAAATATAAAATATAAGTGTTATACTTCTTTGATACTTTGATAGTAATATAAAATAATTAAAAATATAGTGTTTCTAATATATCAACGACTTTGAATTTATTTTTCTGATACTATTGGAATCCGTTACCACAGCATGGTTTCTTACTTTTCAATGGTTTGATCTATTTGGAAGATATTATTATGAATGTTGTCAATTTGTGGTTCAAACAAGAAGATACAATCTGTCATACGTCCCGCGAGACTGTTGCTTTACTGCACGAACAAATTTCTGAATGAATCATCTCTTTGTAACACCACCCAGGGATCTCAAATATCAGATAAAATTTTTCATTAATAAACTGGAGATGACATCACTGAAAACAATTATATTGAATTATTTTAATTTTCATTAAAATTTGTTAGTTTAATTTAATTTTCAAAACTTATTTTAAATCTGTCGTGCGAGATTTAGTGTAGTTTTTATGGCATACTTTATCTGCTATACTAAATTTTTAAAACACGTAATAAAATATGTATTCCAAATATTTAGACTATGTTTTATACGATATATAAATACAAACTTAATAATAATAATACTATAATGTACGTATATCTATTAACATTTAATTGTTTTTTTTTTCCGATTAAATATATTATAAATAGGCACTTGATTTTCCGTAATAATTGGTAAACGATTTATTACCTATATATCATTATGTTTATATAAACTATGATGTGTGATTTTATTCGATAAGTATTATAATGGAGGATCATAATGATTAAATGTACTAAAAATATTATATAATTAAAGTCATCGAAAAATTAATTGAAACGAAATGTTATTCTGTTGTTATACTTAATTCTATGTACAGTTTATGAGTAATTATTTTCAGTAAACTCGTGGATGAAAACAACTTGCGTAAACATTTATTATTGTAAGAGTGGCTGTATAAAGTTTTCTTGTTATATATTACATTTTGTGTTATGCATATTATAGTGAAAATACATTTGTTAACATATTATACTTATTTTAATTTTATGTTCAATGGTTTCAACAGTTTTTTGTTTAAAATAAAAACTCAAGTCACACAAATGTTGAGTTAAGATTTGTAAAAAAAATAATAATAATAATAATAATCCATTTTATACAGTATATCTGCAAAACGTTATTGATTCGAAAACAAATACTGCAACCTCTGCCAAAGACAAAAAAACAACGCTTAAATATAGTTTTATCGAAAATGGCAAAGTCCCATTTAGTGTCAATGTAAGAAAGTAATGGTACCATACATATTTGATATAACTGGCAAAGCGACGTTTGACAACTGACGTTACGACGTTTTACAGTTTATCGTGTTCGATTAACGACGTATTTTTGACCTCTTGGTGCTCGCTTAACCTTAGGTCAACTAATAACTTCATAATGATTTTCCCTTTGCGATAGCGTACTTATACAATATGCAGTTGCTGCCACGTGCGTAACATAATTGCATACTAATTATACAGCACACGTACTGTTGTGTACTCATTAAGTAAGTTGTTTGTGACCTCAAGTCAATCGATCTCGCTGTCTATTAATTAATACGGTAAAATACATTTTCTGATAGGGAATATAAATAATAAGTAAATTCATTACAGTAATGTCAATAAACAATCATTTGAGGAATACAAATATCTATAATAGAATGAAATAAAATAAAAATGAACTATCTCGTTTCATAACACACTAAATTATTATATCATGGATATATTTTGTAATTGCAGAATAATTTAGGTTTCAACATTCGTTTTAATAAGATTAAATACACAAAACGCAGTTTGATAAGTTATTCGAATCATTAATTTTAGTCGTACCTATTATATTACTGTAATATACGTATCATAAAAATTATTGTTTATAGTTATTAAATTAGATTATTATTTTTTTTTTTTTTAATTCCGCATCGTTTGGCTATAATATTACAAATATTCAGCATACTACAGTATAGAATTTTTTCAAAGCCTAGGTATAAACTATTGATGGTACACTAAAATACTATCAGTAACATATTGAAATAAACAAATGAGAAGATTTAGTTTCGACTTATTTAGTGGTATTTTAATATAAATATCTGCGTATTAAAAATGTTAAATTTCCATCATAATATTAACAATAAAATTTGTCAAAATCGAATCGAATCTTAATGTTTCTAATAATAATTGTCGTATTTTGGGATAATTGAAGTAAAAAGTAATCATTATAAATATTTTTTTTTCAATTTCTTAGTAATTAAAATAATGATATAATTTGATATTTTATCACCAGTCGATCAAAGACAGAAACACAGAATACAGAATCTTAATTAGGATGAAACAAATCAAATAATTTATAAATTATAAGTATTTTGAGTATCCCAAAAGCCACACTTTATAAGCACTAGAGTAAAAAATACGTCCAAAATCACATTGCAGTCCCGTTAAGCGTTAAATTATCGTAGAAAAAAACAAATTGACATTTTTACTCGACTTGTTACAATACCACATTCCGGCAAAGAGCATTGGGGCAGATAAACACAATACATTTTTTAAATTCCTATATGCATAATATATTTCAGGATTTACCGGACGCCACCGCGTTGTGTTGAAAAAACTAAAAATATATATAAATATATATGAGATCCGTTGAGGTTTTTGTTGTTTTTTCTCAAGTTTCATCTGCGCGACAGTGGTTTTAAGTGAGTTTGTTTCGAATTTTCGATAAGTGCTGTGCAATTCTTAACGCATCCGAAAACGATTTATTAGACTCGTTTTTTGGACGACTGCCCACTGCCGCCGGATGACATCTCCTCCGTACTTATACAGAGTCAAAAACGAACTCAGATGTGCTTTAAATAATATGTCCTACATTTTTTTTTTTTTTTTGTAAGCATAGTAAGCGTAGCTATATTGTACGTACCAAGAGTCATGAAAGTATGGGTTTACACCATTGATAAGTGATAAAATACATAGTACTATGTACACGAGGCAATTTTAGCATCACTAAACATTTATTTTCTCGATGTATTGGCTATGAAAACCACTTATTTTTCAAACACGAATTTAATTCATTACAACATATATTTTAAATTTTTTAAAAGCAAAATATCTTCAAAAATATATAATCACTCTAACGAAAAAATAATTGCTTAGTGATAAAATATCCAAAATATTCTTTCGTGTAGTATACCTATATGTGTAATATATAATATTTACACAAATCATAAACAGTCTATTGAATTCCATAAATAATAATGATGTTACTTTGGGAAATTATCACATTTTAGCTACTCATAACATTGTGACATAATGACCGAGGTCTTTCAAAAAACAATAATTTAAATGTGTTGTACGTATGACCCAAATTGGTGAATTTGTAAGACCTATTGATTTTAATATATTTTTATTGAAGTAAATTTTTATATATCTTCACTAAAAAGTTATTTTTTCGATTTGTTACGAGATGAAAAAAAATCCGGAAATTTAATTTAATCAAGTTACCTTAGTGCTTTCTTTTTGATTAGCGTTAAGAAGTTATAGTTATTGAATAAAAGGAAATGATTGGTTTATTGGAAGACATGTGACTATCAATTTAAAAGTTTTCAACTATTATGGGTACTATAGAGATATTGCAGATTGAGGCATCAATTTGTTTCTATCAAAAATGACCAAAAACTTTTAGATATTTTTCCGTACTATAAATTTAGTTTTATGGGACACTCGAAAATGAGTTCTTTTTTCACATATCAACAGAAATAACTTTAGGACGTTTAGGTTATAATATTTTTATTCATTTAACGTACGAAACTCCAAACGTTTATTAATAAACTACTAATTATAATGAAAATTAGCGCTAATTATATGATTGATTTTATAAATTATTTATGAAATAAAATAATATGAACTAAATCACAAAAAAAAAAAAAATTGTAAACAAATAATATAATTTTTAATTAATTTTACCATGTTCTATATTAAAATCCAATCTAAAACCCAGATATTAATCAGTTATAGGTTTCTATCTACGCAAAAACTATTTCTCAGTTGAAAATCAAACAATTGATGTCAATATTATCTAAGATTCTATCTAAAATTTGTTTTGATTTAATTTGTATTTTAAGTGATCTATTCTTCTCATTAAAAATGTTTTAAACAAAATTAGTACTAATTATATTCTTATTTATCTCATTAAACACTCAATTATCAGTTTTGCGGATCTTTAATGTACTAAACTTTTCGTTCAGTGTTCATATAAATAACACTTTTTAAAGTTATTATCATGTTTGTTGAGTTTCAACTAACCATTCTATATTATAGTTATTGGAGTGTAATATATTGTTTACACCAATCATAGGAATAATAGGAATAAAAGTTGTGTGCAAAATAGTATCAAATACGTAAATTATTTGAAAAATATAAATCGTAGCATTTTATTTTATAGTTCAACGTTATGGGTGATTTGATGATTTGAAACTGTAATATATTTTTTTATTTAAATACTCAATAAATAGTTAAAATTCAAATGATGAAATTAAAATATATGTGTTTTAATAGCTATAACAAAAACAAAAAGAGGTAAAATTTTTCAAAAATACTTAAAACTAGTAATAAATAACTTTAATAAATTCAACAAAAAAATATACATATTTTATTTATATTAGAAAAAAATACATTCATGAAAAAAATTATATATTTATAGGGAAAACACTTTATGGTAATTGGTAAGGAACACCATACAAAAGAAACTAAGCTACAAAAACCAACATTCAAAATTAAAACCAATTAAAATAAAATCATGAATAATATTTATTAAAATTACTTACACTGATACACATATTTATATTTAATATAATGTAAAAAAAAAAAACAACTAACTAAAAAATTAATCTAAAATGAATAAATAAACAAACATTTATGTTATAATATTATACTCATTTAGTAATTTTGTAAAAATTAAAATAGTTGCAGCTAACTAATTGTAATAAATTATGTATTTTAATATTCTATAGTGAAGTGGAGTATTTTTTTATGTTTGTAAAATTTTAAATCTGTATTCAACAAATTTAAAAAAAAGGAAAGTTATACAATACACGCTAGTCAAAGAGGCCTATCATTAACATTTCGAAAGTTTCATACTTGTTAGTAGGTAGATTGTTGTAAATCGCTTGCTTCAATCGTTTTTATAGAAATCTGATTAAAACCTGCTGATTAATTATTGCATATTTTTTAATGAATTTTTTATAAAAATCAGTTCAAGTAAATTTAAATTAGAAGTTGAATTTATCAACTAAAATAAATATATAATAGATTTTTGCGTGTATATATGAACACCTAGTGATACATTTTTTATTATATCTTGACAACTGTTTTAATAATTAAACAATAGTTACCATAAATTATTTTAGTTAGATCAAAAATAAGAATAATAATTAAATAAATAATAAATAAAAAAAAAAACTATAGAAATAATAAAAACCAGTAGATTACGAGTGTATAATAATAAAAAAAAATATTCTCCTTGTACTATATAAATTCTATAAATACATATATATTACATATATTTCTTTCTTTTTTTTTTTAATAGAAACCATTTGACTCGGAAATAAATATATTTGTGTCGAACAATTTTTTTTTATATTTTGTGTATATATACATATAGATTGGATCGCAGTTGGATAACGACCATCAATGCCCAAAGTCCAATTGTAGATTTCTATAACTTATATGAGTTATAAATTATGATATAGAAATATATTGGTATATCTTACCATAGAACATAAAGTAATACGTTCCATTGTAGATAGTATTGTGGTCGTCTTATGCGTATCTTGACTTAAATCAATGTCATACCATAATTGTTTGCTTTACATACACAACATAATTTACACGACACATACTATGTTATAATAATATATTTGCTTACTGAAATATAACGGCTCTTCCGGTAAGTCTGTTTCCGGGTTTATATATATACGTAAATGTGTAAGTTGTATAATATATTGTATATTAGTACATTAGTTGAAATATAATAATAATAATAATAACACGACAAGCAAGACGTGTGAAAACAATACGGTAAACAATAGGAAACAGTTGTAAACGTTTCCTATCGGTACCTATAAATGTTATTCAATTGATTTAAATGTACGAATACAAATTTGTTCGTGTCTATTTCAACATTATAACAATGATGATATAAAATACATTTATACATAAACAAAGTATTTTTAGCTAAGACAATTTATGAGAGATGAATTGTCATTCACGATTTGTTTTTCTTTAATACATCGATAAATAACATTTTTTCATGCCTCTGGTGAAATTGAACATGTATAGAATGTGCAAATAAACATTGAACATCCGATATAAGAAATTTATCGGTATAAGATTCATTTTACAAAGGTTATGCATTGTTGATAAATTATAGATACAAAATAACCTAACCTAACGTGCGCTGTAAACGAAATGTGTATTTGTATTAAAAATTACATGTTTTTTCTCTGTCATTTGATTCCCCGCGGCTGTTACTCTTCTATTGAAGTCAATCAGTTCATTGTATTTATTAATAATAAGTTATTGAATTTATGTTTTAATTGTTTGTCAATATGTGCTGATTAACCGGAAAATACAAATGCTTTATATTTATTAAGTTATAGTTACCTACTCGTAAGATCAATTTAATAATTTATAGATATATGATATTCAGAAACCTAATTTTTCTGAAATGATTTAAATTAAACGTAATTAATTTATATTGAGTAATACGTAGTTACTGCAGTAAGACATGTTTTGTTGGTTATAGTAAACGTACCGTATAAATTATTAATCATTGCGCTATCGGGTGACGGTCCGTAGTGCTTTTATATACCAATATAAAACTTTAAGATAGAATTTAATAATAATAATAATAATAATAATAATAATATATTGTTTAAAACAAATTAATAATATATTATACAATTAAGACAAACTGCTTAGTGGTTACAAACTACATACTGCTTAATAATTTAACCTCGTAGAAAGTTGCAATGGGATACTGAGTACGTCACTTGAACACGGTAATTTTGACGTGCATTTTTCAATTTATTATAAATTAAATCTCTTAAATTCAATTTATAACTCGAATCAAATAAAACTAATTTAAAAAAGCATCGATGAACGCTATTTCAATCGAATTTTCAAAATTGCAAATGTGTTGTTGTTTTTTTTCATTTGATTCGTACAATTTGGAGACAAATAGAAATTCATGGGTTTACAGATAAACATATTGAAGAGAATGAATTTGCGTTACAAACACGAACATTAAAAAACGTTTGCTTTTCAATGTTATCGCAATATTAAAATACAGTTTCAAATGTACGTAACGAAATTAATACGTCAAATGACACAACAAATTGGATACTATCTAAAAGCTACCTATTTTATTATTGACAAAAACCATTTGTTTTGAAGGTAAAGTCTAGTAAGGGATCTGCTTCCATCAGAAATTGCTCAATTATGACTATAAAGATAATAATATTATCCCATACAAAATATCTAAACCATAAATGCATAATATATATTATTGTAAGAAAGTAGGACTATGTTATGTAAAGAATAAATTATGATCTAGAAATAATTATAGAATTTATTGACGACCTAACAGAATATCATAGAATGGATATAATGAATATTCTGATATTTTATGTTCATATTTTTCTCTACAGTCTATATTACATTTTTTTGAAAAACCAGAAAAAATATTTTTTAAATACGTTTAAACGAACAGGACATTGCGATAAGAATAAAAAAAAATCATCTATCTATTGTAGTATTACTATTATGAAATTTTTACAGATACGATGTTATTATATGTACTAAAGTATTGATTATATTCAATATTAACTTTAAAGTTTAAAATGGTTATATATTTCAATCAGGGCTTACAAACGTTATAATAACTTTATGATTATAACGTAATACTTGACAAAAAATGACTGAGATTTGTAACGCAATTATAACGGAAAACGATAAACATAAATAGTTAAATAACACAAAACAAAACATAACGATTAACAAAAAATATGATTTATCATGAAACAAAACATAACACAACGCAAAACGTTAAGTATAGTATATCATTAAATGAAATAATTGTTTTCCAATTATTTAATAGTTATAATTTATAAAATATATTAAAATTTTAATTCTGAATAACGATAAGCACAAAATTTGAATAACGTTTAAATTCTGAATAACGATAAACTCAAAATTTGTATAACGTTTTAATTGTAAATTACGTAAAACAATTTTTTTTTTTTCAAATGCAAGCCCTGATTTCAATAGTCTACGAAATATTAATTCTGACTTTTATGTATTTCTTCGATAAACACATTACTATGCATATAACGTAAGAAGCAATTATAATTGTAATGATTGAAAGTTTCTTTCAATTGAATTTTTTTCTTATTTTAAATAATATCAAAACTTTTGAAAAATGTTTTTAATGAAATACTTGTAAAAATAATTTATGGAAACTTGAAAAATTGACAACCAAAAGTTAATTGATGAGTGAAGGAAGCAATACGTATTGAAAATTAAATAATTTTATTTAGAACCTTTCACAATAACTGACAATTTTTCAGATATATTTTTTATAATGTAAGAATCAAATTATATGTATGAATAAAATTAAGACAAGTATAAAAAAAATGTCCAATAACTTAAATATAATATATCAACATAATTAATATATTCTATTTCCACACTGGTTTCAATCCCTGATATTTATTCTAATACATTAATATAAAATATAAATAATAATATATAATATAGAGTCACAATCTTTATAAAATATAAAATTGATGGGACCTTCGATATTACTTATATAAAGTGGTAAATATATCTAAGTATATAATATTATTTTCACATTGAATTATAATTGTCGACAAACTCATTGAGTTGATTTTAATATACTCATATATTTTTTCAAAAACTTGAAAAAATGGTTATTGAGAATATACAAACAATATTTTTTTAGGTTCGTTAAGAGTTTTTGTTTTTTATACAGTTAAAAACATCAGTGAGATATCGAATAAATTTAATGTTTGATTTTACTTAATTATAAATTATTATAGTTATGTTTGAAGTTCAATATTGGAAAAATTAGATATTTAAACGGAACATTATGATTTTTCCTCGAACAGTTATAGGTGTCTGATTTAAATGATACTATAGTATTATTTACTGTAGTATTCAAATCCAAAGAATGTAATATTTTGTTACATTAATATCAAATGTTGATTAGTTATTTCATATTTATATTGTTGGAGTATCTACATTTATTGTAGACTAATGAGACTATATTTTAATCCACTCATTTGAACCCTAAATACTTATAAATAATTAAGCGTTTATTCAATATTCGTTATATCATTATATTATGGCTATAATAATAACTATTATTTTTTACTGAATAAGAAATTAAAAATACCTAAATTAATTGTTTTTCCCTTGTTTTGTTAATACATTTTTAATTATTTATAATAAATAAAATGTAATAAAATTAACTTTAAAATAGTCTTAATATTCCTACCCTCAAAAATAAATTTTTCTATTAACAGTGCATCTTGTACATTTTATTACTTATATTTACAGTTTAATTTTCATACAATTTATCTTTTATTACGGTGAAGAGTTTTTGCAATAGAGAAGAAATAGTTTGAAAGTGGATTTTGAATCTAAGTTTAGCAAATAGAAATACTGTTTATGGTTTGTTTATACTATTTTTAAAGCTTTTTAATCCAATTTATTATCACAGATAAAATATTTAATACTATTTATAGAATATCATTGTAGTAATAATTAATCAATTGGCTATAAAATTAAAAGCGGTAAAATGGCCGACGATTTTTAATTATTTTCGTATTTCAATTTAATAATGAAAAATTAAATAAGCACTGAAAACTATATAAAAAAAAAGTAACAAATAATAACAAATTTTTTAACAAAAAAAAAAAAAATTTTTAATTAAAATTTGGAATATTTTTAACATATATTTTAGAAATCGTAAAAATATCCAATGTATACAAGTTCTATTTTTATTTCAATGAAAATATTTTAACTACTTTATAAATCTATTTTTATACAAATATGATGCCGAAAATGTTTGAATATATATCTACATAAAAACATATTAAAAGCAATTTTGTTTACCTATTTGAAGTAACAGAAATAACTGAATTGAGAAGCCCAACCAAGAAGTGGTAGCCGACAGATTATAATTTATATTAATATAAACTTCTAAGCAAGTTCCGTTTGAGATGTCTCAGGGGGTTATCAGAAACTGAGTGGGTATAAGTGTATATAGTGTATATAGTCGATTTATAAGTGGATTTTGAATTCTTGATAGTATATTAACTTTGAATGAAATAAAAGGTACTATAATTTGGTTGATTGAGTAAGTATTCGAATATTTAAGTTACTGTAAAGATTATTATTTTTGATAAACCAAAGAACAAAGAAAATTTGACAGAGGTAAATTAATTAGTAGACCTAAAATGGTCATGAATTAATAGGTTTTGCAGAATTTTATAACTGGATTCAAAACAACGATACTGGTATTCTTTATAAATTTATAGTTCATATCTGGTACATATTTTGGATCGGAAGAGTGGGCGGAGCAGATATGATATGAAGTTGACCTAATTTGAAATGTTTATGAATAAGTTATTTCAGAAAATAATAATATAATATTATTGCACACTACTTCTTAGTTCTTATTTATTTATTAAACATAGGTATAAAATTGTATTATACTGTAATGTTATTCAAATAATGCATAGTGTAGGTACCTACCTTCACTAATATTCATAAGTCTACACTAATCTAAGACGACAACAATAATTGAAACAATAAAATAATAGATAAATAGCTATTTTTTAAAAAACTCATTTGCTTATAATAATTATTAGTAAGACGTGCTAAAATTTGTGACTACATTTTTTAAACACATTAATCTTAGACGTTTTTAACTGCATTTTATGCTTTCGTAATTTATAAGTAATAATAAATATTATACTTTCTATAAATCGTTTAATATTTATATAATATATATGATATAATTATATACCTATATGATTTTCACAGGATATTGAGTGGTTAAAAAAAAATAAAGATGTCAAAAATCACAATAATTGTGATTATTGATTATTTTTTTGTAAGTCATCAAACTCATAAAATAACATAAGTCTTTAATATAATCATTAAATGAAATAAATACATATTATTATTATTTAGTTGAAAAAAAAAAGTATTTGTTTCATTATTTTTTGATTTTTGGGACAACCCTTCAGTTAACATAACTCGGTTATTATTTATTCTGGACAGACATTAAGAACAATAACTGAACAAACATTGATTAAAAGATTTAAAGTAAGTTTTAATATTTATTTAAGATATTAATCAAAAAAATAATAATAATAAACAAAAGAATACGCTAATGTGAGTATTACTGTTGTACATATTACAGGAAAAAACTTCCATTTTTATAAATAGTATAGTATGATATTAACAATAATTATAAGTACATAGTTTATTATATATTAAGTAGGTATCGTATTTTAATCTAAACAAACTAACATTTACTATTTACTATCACTTGAAAAAATATAAAACTCGTACATTATTTTTATTTTTTAATTTATACATTTATATTTGTTTAATGGATTATATCATTAGTCCTATTCATTTATCTTGAAAATGTATATAAAGACAACTAGATATACTCTATTTAACTTGTACCTGAACCGATTATTTTGAAAATATTGGCTAGAACAATGTATTTTTCTGTTTACTTTTCAACATAATACATAATAAGAACGTCACATTTAACTGTCAATTCGATATCATGCTAGTATGCATATTATCCTTTTATCCGCATAAAATATAATTAGACATTTTAATCGGAAGAGAACATTTTTTCAAATTTGCTAATAGGTTATAGTTTATATAGACGTAATAAACAAATAACAAAATCAAGATTTTATTATAACTTATGAGGTACTTATTATATTATTATAATATAATATATTTGCCTTTAATTATAATCAAAATTATAAAATAATATTATTATATCTTATATATTTTGTTCTTGTTTTCTTTCTGGTTACCAGGATTTATATTTTGCTTTATGTTTCGTAATTTCTTTAAAGTTCATTACTAAAATATTAAATATGGATAATTTTATAGTTTGTTTATGTCAGTTATTGTTCTACATAAAATTAAATTTAGGAATTGCTCTAGATTTATGCATTTTTGCATTTTCATGGATCCCGACAAAATCTAATTAAAAAAGCTATATTATCATACATTAAAATTTATCATTATACCTATTATTAAATAAAAATTGCCAACAATGACTAAAATACATTTTCAATAACTGAAAATTTTTTTATAATGCACCTACAACAAAATAAATTATATTCAAGTATAGTAGCGGTATCATTGATTAACAAAAAATGTGTTCTTAAAAAAAAACTTAATATGCTTCACTACTCCGTATAATTAAAAGTTCTAAATCCTAAAAAATTTAAATACAACTTAAAAATATAATTATTGTATTCATAAAATACCGGCATAAATATAATATCAACTATTATTTAAAGATCCAATATTTTAAATTAGTTATTTTACACATTTTAGTTTTTTTTTTTTTTTTTTGAAGCTTTAACAAATAAGCATATTAATATTTAATATCACTTATTTTTATTCTTATATTTCGTGGAAAAGATAAATTATTTACAATTACATCAGCTACTTTTGTGGCTTTCAATTTTGAAACTTCCGCTTAAGAAGTCCCTGAAGACAATTTCATGTCAATTAGCCCAATACTCCTTAATTGAAAAGTACGAAAAAGTTATGAATTATGTTTAAAAACCGTAAAAAATAAATATGTTTTGAAAAACTGGCGCGTAATCAGCATATCGACAATTCTAATTGTATTTAAAATACCCGGTGTAAAATGAAATAAAAAAATTTAAAACTTAGTTAAATACCGTGTGACTGATTGAAAAGTTTGACAGGCACATCATTTTTTTCAAACTTTTGCTTATTGAAGTTAAATTGAGTTTAATCACATCATTCATAAAGAAATTTCCATATATATCATATGGTAATGACCAACTTGACTAAAAATATATTCTATAGATTCCAATATATAATTAAGTATACAATAATATTCAAAGCACACACATTTTCCAATCTCAAGAAGTGAGATATGGTGCATCATATAGTGGTATATTAAGAAGATTTGTTCAATAACTATTTAAAATAATTGACATTCTATACATAGAAAATATTATCTGTTGTTAATATTTATAATAATATGTCTTTCTATATTCATATCATGCATGAATATCACAGATTTTTTTACTGCAAATACTAAAATCTGTAACGTTCGAATAAAATACTGTTTTCCATCACTTTAATATTGTATCTTTTATAAATTAAAAAAAGTATAAAACTCATTAATAATAAAATAAATACATTAATGTTTATTCATTTCAATAACATTATACAATTGTGGGTCTTAAAGACTAAAGTAAACAAGTTTATAAATTAATACCACGTTAAGTTACAGAACTTAAAATGTTGTTAAACTATTCATTTTTATTTTAAGCATTAATTCATGTTACCGTTAATTTAAATATTTACAGTACCAATAAATTAAATCATAAGTTCTACATATGTACAAAATATGGTTAAGATAAAGCGTATATTACATCCAAAAATTATTTCAAAATAGCAGCATTATTAAAACAATAATAATATCAATACATTGAATTTTCTATTTATTTATTCAAAAGTATAAAAAAATTTTTTTTCTAGACAAAATCATAAAATTATTTAATTTGATAAAACACATTTCAGTCACCATTTGATAAATTATTTACTTAATTCCTGAAAACACAATATAAATGATTTATTAATAATTCCGATATTTTATTACAAAATTAATTGTTCAATATTCTTTTTTTTATTTTTTTTTATTTAATCAAAATATTAAATTAAATTTATTTTCCAACATCTTAATTTTCAACAACAATCATTTCATTTTTAATCAGCGATCAACAATTTAAGATACAGTGCCTGTAACTACTGGAACTTTCAAACCCACTTTTCCATTTTGGAAAAAATATTGTTACGTTAATTTTAACAACTATAGTCTGTATTACACTTATAATAGATAGAAACGTCTGTGGCCGTGTTAATTAGTAAAATTAGTAAAATCAATCTGTAAAAAGTTTAAAAAATCAATAAATGTATGTGCGAATTGTATTATTTAACAAATAAAATTAACTTAATATCCAAAATCTACTTAAAATGTTTAAATGGATAAGAATTTACTTAAAAATATTCTTTTTTTCAATCTCGGGTATAATTAGGGCTTGCATTTAAAAAAAAAAAATAATTGTTTTACGTCATACAAATTTTGAGTTTATCGTTATTTAGAATTTAAACGTTATTCAGTTTAAGCGTGTATTGTTATTCAGAATTAAAATTACTAATATATTTTATAATTTATAAGTATCAAAAAATTGGAAATTAATTTTTTTTTTAATAATATTATACTATATCATAACGTTTTGCGTTATATATTTTGTTTAATGATATTAAAGTGTTTAAAGTTTATTATGTGTTATTTAATTATGTATGTTTATCGTTTTCCGGTATAATTACGCTAACAAATCTTAATCGTTTTTTGTTAAGTATAACGTTATAATTATAAAGTTACTATAACGTTTGCAAGCTCTGGGTATAGTTGGGTAATATAAAAAGTATCTCATTGTATTAAAAACAAAATAAAAATAAAAAAAAAAATACTGATCTAACCTAAAACAGGACAAGACAATTATGAACTTCTTAAAATAAACCAAGTTAATCAACTAAATTTAATCTGTTATATAATTTGTAAATACTTTAATTGAGTGTTAAACTAGAAATTCAGTATTAATTATAGTAATAATAAATAATGGGTTTTTACCAAGTTGTTACTAAGATCAATAAAATTAAATAAAAAATATTGATTAAATATAATTTAATAAATTGTTACTAAAAGTATAATAAAAAAGTTGAGTATAAAAAAAAGTAATAATTAATATATTTTGAACGATAAGTTTGATAATATATATATGGTTTTATATTTTAAATAACTATACACGTGTCTGAAACATTTAAAACAAATTAAAATACTAAATTATTGTTTATCAGGTAAATTAACTTTGACGATACCTATTAGCTACCGTAAATTACACTTGGTTAAGTTAGGTTCAATAAACATGCAACTACCTTTCATAAATCCCTCAACATAATTATAGTTTTAAACAAGAATGAACGATGATTGCATTTTTTTCACTGCATGTAGGTAGTCATAAAGCTAATATGCTAACGATGTTTGACTACCTACCATAGCAGTATTTACATAATTTTTCGGGATCCCTCATTCATATAGGTAACATTAGTTACGGTTGTTGGTAAGTCCATGACAAAGATATATTGTACGTTTATTTTTAAGAGAAGTAAGTGTACAAAAATTATTATGCACTGTATTTTTTTGTTTACCCTTTTAATAATGGATAAGATTGTAAAAAGCTTTAAGAGCTGTAATCTTTGTTGAATTCAAAATATTATCACAGAGTAAAACTGGCTCTCAGTGTTTAATCCAATGCACGTCACTAATTAATTATGCATTTACACTTAAATATGTATAAGTTATATCGTGTATTATGAACATTGTCACAAGTGATATCAGTTAACAAATGTTTAAAGTAAAACGTAGTAGATTTTAAATATAACACATAAATTTTTTAAAAATATATTATTAAAATCCGTGTCATAATTTTAAAAGTAAATTATTTCAAAATATAATAAAATACTTTTTTTTTAATATCAATAAATTTTGTAAAAAATAATTAAAAATTATATCATAAGAATGATCATTACTAGATATTAAAATTTATAATTCAAAATTTACTATACATTATTTCATATAATTTAATCTTTTCTAGAATTAAAATGGTGCTAAATTAATTATACTAGACTTACATTTAATCATTAAAATACGAATTTCTAGTATTATCGTAACCATAAATCAAATTAAATAAATACTACTTTTTTTAAAAATAACTATTAATAATAATTTTTTTTCAAGCAAAAATCTTATATACTTTATAAAAATATTATAACCACAATTTTTAAATAATGTTCAAAAAAAAAAAAAAAAATGAACAAATATACTACCGCAATTAGGATAGATAAATTTTCCATGCACATAAATCCTCTTAAGTATTCTGTTAATGCGGTCACGTTAAACTTAGTAGAACTGTAAACTGAAAATTCTTCATTCCAGTCATTATGTAATTACTGGTTATAAGAAGATGTTTAAAAGACTTACTGAGTAAATATTCATTTAGATAAATCGGTGTATTTTAAATGTAAAATGTTTCAAAATTATATACGTAAACTTATACAAATAATATTTTTCGTTTAAACTATTCAAGATATTAAATAAAATATTATGAATTATAATTTATAAGTATAGGTATATCATATACAAATTATTATAATATTATTAATTTATGCAATAGTAAATACGTCAAATGATTTTATACGCTGAACAATACTTTGTAAAGGTAAAACTACCTATATACATTAATATCATATTATTACGTGTTAATATTAGGTTTGATAATCAATATATGATTAAGGTTTAATTAGATTTATCGTATATTATCAATTTATAATCAATTTATTGTTTTTAATTTGTTTATAATTTCACGAGTTGTGAACGTTAAAAATGAAATACATTTTAATATTTTGTGGGTTTCATTGTTTTACTCTAAAATATATTTGGGTAATAGTTTATGAAAAAAAATGATAACATACTTCAAAAAATTCAATTAGAAATATAAAAATAATTAATTTTAATAACCAATTTGATATAGTCTGATTTTCACATCATATCTTTTTAACTTAAGATTCTAGTAAATGATTATGGTATTTTTTTTATTTTTTTTTACTTCAGTTGTTTGATCTAAAACTTAAAAAAAAAAATCATATTACTTTACTAGGTAGGTACATCACATGTATACTTTGTTTTACATTAATTTATTTCCATTTACTTTGAAAAATGTAATATTCTATTAGTTTATTTTATTTAAGATTCTACCTACTTCCATGATTTTAATTATATAAAATTATATTCATAATATTTTATTTATTACTTACCTATTAACATTTATTATGTGCCTCTTTTTTATATTCATTTTCTTCATTAATTTAACTGCTTCTCTGTATACAATATTTAAGTATGTGCCGATTGTATCAAACATGAGTTTCTAATTTTATTATTCGTTTCCCCTAGAAAAACAATTCATATTATATTTGTTCCAGACAATTAATTTACTATAAAAAAAAAAAAAAAAAAATGTCATAATATTTTATGATCTAATGTACTTACTATACTGCACACATTCAGTTTATCATTAAATGTATAAGATTTTTAACCGGCACTAGAAATGAAACAATCACAGCTCAACAGTTATTAAATAAACAATTATTTCAAAATTCGGTCATAAATGAAATTTTTTATGACAAGTAATTAGCTATAGCGTTTACAAAAACACGAAATGAACTTCGAATCAAAAGGTGGAAAAAAAACCAAATTTTATTAAGTTTTAAAAATTTGTATCTATCAAACACTCAGTTATTATATTTATAAATTAATTTAATTGAAAATAATCACATTTCATAACATTAGTTAACTTGGTATTAATTTTATATTACTTAATTAACACGTTTATTCTAACGTAATAATATTTTCTACTAACGCATTTATCTAAAATGTATTTTAAAAATACTTATAGGTTTCGAATTTTAGATGATTGAGTAGATTTTAATTCAATATGTAAAATGCATTCTGTTTAATGTTGTATATAATGATAATTTATCATAAGAATGACAACAAATAATTATAAAACATCATACATCTGTAAATATTACGATTATATTTATGATAGATTCTGAATAATAAGTATACAATATTTGACTGATATTATATGCCATATCAATGATGAACTATATTATAGTTACAGAAATAAATCATCGCGGAGATAATGTTAATAAAATGCTTTTCACGGTAGAAACAAATAGTGTAGTGAGTAAGAAATGAAACTAAAACATTGTATTGTATTTATTAATTTATAATACATATAATATAATCATTTATAATATCATACTAAATCTTGTTTATACTTTTAAACTTTTTTTTATCAAATTAAATAGTTAATGGAATGAAATAAAAAAAGTAGGTAAGTAAGTTAATAAACGCTAAAAATAAAAACATGTCTTATTTAAATTAGTTCTAAAACCGTGTTATTCTGGATTTTTATACGATAAAAAAACAAGTATATAATTGTTGTTTTAAGTAAATTAAAAAACTTTATAGTTATATGAAAATGTTAGCTCTTCCATAAAAAAAATTATAATATTTTAAAACCATGTTTCAAAAATAGAAAAATATGTTAGTTAAATTACAGTTTAACAACTATATTATCTATTTTATAATTTTATTTTGGCATAAATAAACATTTACTAACAAATAAACAATTACTATTAAGAAGATTACTATAGTTCAAAATTATTTGAAAATCATTAATATAATAACAATAGCTGTATAATAATAGATCAATTTACAAATAAAAATAGTCTTTTAATTTTTTCGCTTTTATTTTCTGTTAAATAAAATCAGTTACAATTTGTTTAAACTAGAAATTTCTTGTTTAAAACCTTTAAAATTGTAAGATTTAAATTAAATTTAAAACACAAATTGCTATATAAAATCAACAAATTCATTAAAAATATTTTTTTATTTAATTTACATCATAATAATTGATATTCTATAATCTATGTTATTTCCTAGTAAATTCTACAATTATTTTATTTTTAACTAATAATCTACATGTATTTCCTCTAATACTAAAAGGTTACTACGGAAACTTTTTCACTTTTTCAATACTCGCTTGTCCACTTCCAAATAACTTTGACGAGTTTCGAGACCACTTTATAATTTTCATAAGTTTTTTTAATAAAATTAAGTTTAATTTGATAGAATTTTCTAACTAGGATAATCCTAGTTAAATGTTCACATGCATTATTGTTTTACCTATCCAATCGATAAATATTATATATACTAATATGCATTGTCAATTTTATCATACCACTTGGTAATTTATGTACTTAATATTATACCGAAATACAAATAATGTTTTTACGAAATTGTATTCAATAACACATAATAATTAATATATATTATATATAACATTATTATATAAGCGTTAGTAATACAAAATTTGGGAAAATTTTTATTTCAATATTTTTTAGATTAAAATATTGAATTTATGTATAATGCAGTTTAATTAAATTTATAACCACGAATATTAACCGGAAAACGTTTGCTTTGAATTTAAATTATTGGCATATTTGTATACCTACACAATATGAAAGCTTATTTGCCTGAACTAAGTAATTAATATCACTATTTTATGTTACTTTCATGTATTGAGAGCACCTATTGATTAGTTATTATTTAGTAACTAAGTTTCTATAAACCTTACATTTGTATACATACATAAATCATTAGTTTATCCTCAAAATATCCCTCTTCAGAATATCCTACACTCAAAATGTATAATATAAATATTTATAAATACAATTACTTTAACATAGGTAAAATTATAGGTTAAATAAACTATTTATTTTACGGATTAATTTAACAGTATACTATTTAAAGTTATCTCCTGTTGTTTTAAACAAAAATAATTTGTATTGTAATAAAAGTATAATTAATAATTTATCTTTCATTTATATTTAATAATATACTAGTTATAACATAAAAATCATGTAATATTTTAAATTAATACTGACTGAATATATTCATGAAAAATTTTTTTTTAATGTAATTCTCTAATTTTAAATGTAAATGCAATTTTATTTATGTAATTGTAAATAGTATATTTATAATTTTAGTTAGAAATATACTGTTTAAAATTTATGGTTACCTAACTTTTAAATTTAATTAAAAAACATCATTATTTTAAATAAGAAGTGTTTTAATGAACATTTTTTGAATAAATAATAATTTAAAAAAATGTTGAATGGGTAATATTTTTAAATTTGAATCCCCGGTTTATTTTGGATGTCTTCCGAAGTTATTGTATACCTTATACGTAATAAATAATATTATATACTAATTGAAATTACTTAACTGATACTTAAAATTATAACTAGGTACTACTTAGGTAAGCACTCAATTAATATATAATTCCATATTTATATGAATTTACGCATATAAATATAAATATATTTAACAATAAACACATAATGTTATACCTATTCTTACTAAACATCGATTTCAGAAAACAAATTATTTCTCAATTATATATTTAAAAACAGATTAAATATCTTTTGTAGGAAAAAATTAACACACAATACATATATTAAATTAATAAAAAAGTAGAAAGTTAACAATTATAACTCATTAAAACTAATATTTTTTTTCTATATTATTACATTTTACTACACAACGACATTTTTGAAAAAAAAAAAAGGTTTATAGTTATCTTTAAAATTTTACTTTTTAAATGGTAGAATAGGTACATTTTTAATTTCATAATATTCTGGAATAACAACTTTTAAGATAATAAATTTCGAATGAGTTACTAATATGTATTTAATATTTTGATGTGTAGAATGGTGTGACACAAGCTAAGCCACAACATATATTGTATTGACTACTCAGCTCATCTTAAATTAAAACGATCATCACTAATTAACTATCTTATTGCAAAATTAAATTATTGTTTATTAATTGTCACTTAAATTGTATTTAGGAGTACTAAACTTAATATATATCATATCTTTCAACAAATTATTAACTTAAAAATAATAACGATAAAATGTAGTAAAAATTATTGTTCGACATCAACTTATTTAAAAAATAATATTTTTAAAAACTGTTATTGTTTTTAATATAATACGTGCTCACCGTTGTTCAAATATTCACTTGATATACGTATATATATATGACAATAAATTATCGATTTTAGTTTTTAATTAATTTTGAAAATAATTTCATGTTTTTCATCTAATATAAGTACCTTACTACATTGTACATGAAAGTATGAAACTAATAATGGTTTTTATAAAAAAAAAAGCTATTACCTCAGTTGCCTACAACCATCAACCTAATCGATTAAATAGTGATATAACTAACGTTTGAAAAAATAAAAATATGTTATTGGCACACTTCAGTGTACTTTTAAAAACCCATGAATAATATTTATATTTGTATGTATAATGTTAGACCAAACAGATATACAGTAATATTGATAGGTGTAAAATAAACGTATCACATGTTTACAGGTAAACGAGTACTAGTAACTTGAGTCTGTTAGTCAATATGTCATAGCTAAGAGTCTCTACAATTATTAATTTTTATTATGCTGTAATTTTATAAATTATATTTATTTAAAAATAACGTTATTTAATAAGGTTATTTATTTGAAAATTTATATCTCCAACAGAAATTACATTTGAACATTTAAAAATCACAACGCATCTAGAGTGAACAATAAAATAAATATCTTAACTCAAATTTGTCTTCACTAAAATATTATAATATTTTACTATAAGACGAGATATTAATGAACATATGACATTTGGCTCTAGACCAAATAGTTTCAGAGGCAGTGCATTTCTCAGTATTATCTTGAATTATCACTTCTCCTTCATTTCACATAGATACGTGAATACTATAATGATCACAGTCATTTGAACGTACTAAATACTTTATCATTTTATTTCCAAATCATTAACACGTTACTATTGAAAGATTTATTAAAAAATTTAGCTTTCAGTCTCTTTTATAATATATTGTAAGCATTTAATCATATATAATATTCACAAACCCCAGTAAAGTGTTTATATATATACAAATATACAAGCAAAAAAAAAAAAAAATGTTTATAAATGTCTTGTAAATAAATCCAAATATTGGCATTATTGAAAAACTTGAAAAATGAACTTATAACTTTTTATTAATAAATAATAATACAATAACTTATTTTTCAAAGACAAAAATAGATAATACATTTTTACGGTTACTATACAGAATTAAATAATTTTAAAAAGTAAAATAATTTTTAGTTGAATCATATTTTTATCTCTATACTAATACATACAACTTTTGTTGACCTGAGTATTCTTAACTTATACTATGTGGATTTTATATGTATCTTTCTATATTTTTTGAGCTACTTTACTTTAATTTATCACTTAATTATAGTTTTACATTTCTAGTACAGTCATCGTTCAAATAAAAAAACAAATTCAACATTATTAACTACTTTTCTATAGAAACCACAAAATTTAACTAATTTTTATATCTACCATAGATATTTAAAACAATAGATAAAAAATGTAAATTTTTCTACTGTATAAGACGAGATTTGCAGAACGTATAACATTACTAATAGCAGTACCTACCAAACGTTTGGTAATCAATGCTGTGACAGGAATTCCAATTAATTTACTATATTTATTGTCATGTATGTGTGTGAACTACAGATTATTGTATCTAATACGAAACTGACGTACTTATGGGTTGAGGGTTCAATTGAACTCGCGTTCTCTTTACCGCTACAATATCACGTCATCGTATAAGTTACTAGATATTATTACTACCAATCTCGCTAAAATAAAAACAAACTTGAAGTTCTATATATTAATATCCTTCAAATTCTGAGCTGTTCAAGGATTATACTAGTTTTAAATTAGTGTATTTTTCTTCGTTCTAACGGCACTTTTTTCAGTACAAATGTACCCTGATCAATAACTTAGAGTGATGTTTCTGGAATTTTTATCCAGTTTGTACTTAAAATGGTCAGTAGTAGAATTTATTCAGTTCATTTTAAAATAACAGGTTAATGCAAAAAAAAACTTATCGATTTTATTTAAAATTTTAATATTATTTAGGAAACATGACAACTAAGAACGATAGACCTTAAAATCAACATTTTACCTTACTCGTTGACGAGGTACATTTAACACAATCTGTACAGTTGACTGTAGTGCAGTTACTACTTGCCTATACTTTATAAGAATAAGAATATAATATATGAATTTAAAAATTATATCATATTTAGATAATCATAAAAATACAAATATTATACAAATATATTGGAAATTGCATTAGATTTTCTGTACTTTACTTATAAAAATAAATAATTAAAACTATAACGTTGTATATATCTGTAAATATGCTAAGCTGATTTCCATATAGAAATCAGCATATTAACTTTTTGATACCAAATAATCTTTGTCTTAGTATATTTTTAATTATAATATTAAAATTAGTTAAATAAAAGGTATTCTGTCATTTATAATGTGAAAACCTCACGATTTTTGTTCTCTGAACACATTTCAGTTAATTTATTATTGCTTATATTTTTAAAAAAAATGTTAGTCAATTTATAAATCCATTTAAACATTTAAATTAGTACTCTAGTATCATATTAGCTGTAGCCTACCATAATAAAAATGGTTAACCTCTCTCTAATTTATATCTTTTCTGATTTATATTCGTATATTTTTTCTTGATATTATGTTTTATTATTAGGTTTATAATGCAAAATAATATGTATACGATATGTGTAGATTTATTTTTTTAATTGTCTATAAAGTGTATTTTATAAGTGTACAAGAATATATCAAGAGAAATGTAAAGGAAAATTGTTTGAAATGTTTCGTGGAGATCAATTTTCTTATCTTTTCAGAGTATAATGTTACAGTTACCCTCTAGGCAAATTGAGTTGGTATATTGACGTCAAGTGACTTAATATCGTGTTTCACAGCATACATTTCTATATCTGAATACTGCAAATGCTGAGTTAATATTATGTTGAAATGTATAATTCATAATTTGTTTGCTCGTTAACATGATCTTCATGTGCAACTCTCACTCTCATAAGTGGAAAAATATTATTAATAAAAATAGAAAATCAATTAAGTTTCAAATGAAAAATATTTATTAGAAATTTAAAAATCCTAATCAAGTTATCATTTAAATTATGTATAGGCTAGTCTTGGGCCAATATAACGAATAGTATTAGTAACGAATAAGCATATAACTAATTAAACTAGATAATACAAATTGAAACACCAAAATTTAATTTTTATACTATAATATTTACTATTTTCATATTTATAAAAATAAATACTGTGTTAAGAGCAGTGTATTGGAATTTTTAATGTATATTAAGTATTATAAGATGCATAATAAATGTAAATATATAGTAATATAGTTATAATGCATATAATGAAATGAATACCTTCTATATTAATCTTACATTGTATAACATAAAGTGAACTGCTAAATTTTAGATAAATAGAATGTATATTTAACATCAGTAAAAAACCAATATTTATTCTATAGACACAAATTATACAACTTAAATACTTACTATATATTATTTACTTTAAAGATTATTTAAATTATCATTTAATTGTTGTTGGTTTACATTAGTAAGTACACAGAAAGTTGAGAATAATAAAATAATCGTTGTGATTGAAGAATTCAAAACAAATAAAATAAGCTAAAAATTTTTGAAATAAACAAATAAAATATTTTTATTCTAATTAAACAGAAAAATATATGATACATGTGTGGTTAAAATTAACATTTTGAGTCTTTATTATAGTTTTATAAATTGGCCTACATCAAAGGTAGTCTTGTAAATTTTTGGAAACCCGTCTTCGTTTTCATCAAATATCTACTAATCTATTATTAGCATGACACAAAACCTAATTAATTATCATTAAATTCCATCGAAAATTTATCATTTAACATTTGAACCCAAAGATTCGATTAAATTAAATATCAAACAAACTTGCAGATGATGAAGTTAAGATCTTGGCTCTATACTTCACTATAACCTCACCAATTTATTCAAAAATAAGTGTATTTTAGTTTTCTTGTATTTAAGTAATAATTTTAAACGTAATTCGTACTTATAAAAAATTTTGAACATTTATAAACTATTTTATAATTATTATTTTATTAATTAATACAATCGTGCTTTTTATACTCAAAGACTGGATAATTAGTCTAAGGTTTATGATAGCAATCAAGTATTTAATATGCATAGTAAAAGCTAAATTTGACTTAAATTATAACTAATAATCCCAACAGGTCCATCTGTAATAAAAAAAATAAATATTAATTAATAAAACCTCCTAATACCTATTTCAATTTTCAAAGTTCACACAAACTATTACTTTATTAATAATTCTAGCTATATAAGAGATACCTACCAATTTAAATTTGAATGTATTTTGTGAATAAATTTAAATTAAAAGTGTTGCAGGAAGACCAAGTTTTTCATACTCTTGGATTAAGTTTGATTATAACTACCTAAAAAAAAAAAAAAAAAAAAATAAAAAATAGAAAAAAAAATTTTGAAATTAGACAATTTGAAAGATAAAAACTATTGACTCCGACTCCGATTAAAGACAAAAAAAAAATTCAACTAACAAATTATTTTTGAAATGGTAACTACTCTTTTAGACATTACATGCCATAACAATAATAAATAATCGCATGTACTCAAAAAATGTAAACATTTTTTTGTGCGACTAGGAACTTACCTCAGAAATGTAGTTAGTTCACAATTCTATAGAAAAAAAACGTAGGTCCGAAATACAGTCATTACAACAACATCATGTCAGCGGATCAGGCCAATAATATTGCCACTTTATTGGCTAGTGCTTAGCTAGCACAATACGAATATACAATGACATCAATCATCCTCTACTTAACGGCACGTCCCATGTAAATAGAAGTCCATTTTTTAGAGAGCTTGAGAGATTGTTAAATCGTCATCCCAGCTTTTCAATACTCGTATGGGTCGCGGGCTTTGTCATATAGCCGCATTGCCGCTTTCACGAGTACCTTTGCAGTATCAGACTACACGCTCGTACCTTCCGGTAAAATATTCGCGTATTCTATCAAAAAATGTATTATAAACACTTAATATATCTTTAACTTATAACTTACGAATGAAAATAAAAGTTAAATTTAATAAATTTATTGTGTTTGGACCATTCATTACATTCAACCTCAACCTTATCCGACATATCAAAGTCGACGTACCTCGTCGTTAAAAAAGTGCGAGGCGATAGCATAGACTAGTTACTACAAAGGGTTAAATAATATCTCACTATCCATCATTTCTGAATATAAAACGAGGAGTTTATCACATTGGTACAAGACCATTATGTAATTAACAATATAATATTATCTTATGGTTTAGACTATTACAATGCTATACCTGTTATAATTAATTTATTATTATTATTATTCTAATTTCGCCAAATCAGTAAGGTTTCTGTTCAATAATTTCATGTTATCTAGATATTTTACATAATTTTACATAATGTATATTTTATAACCATTACAGGAAAGTGAGCAGTAATCATACTGCAAATACAACCGGGGGTTCCACAAAAAGGAAATGTACGTGGGAGTGGTACAACGCCCAAATCACCCTTGTTAAGCTGTTGTCCGTATCTGTACCCTTCCCTTTTATAGTCACAGTGGTATTTTCTTCAATATCTACTGTAATCGTTGTTTTTTCAAATTGCGGTTCTGATCAATTGGATAACGATAACGGCCATTACAACATTATAGGTAGGTTATCTAATAGCTGGCGGCCGAGAATTGAGGCATCTTAAAGTCTACTTACGTGTATGAAAATCGTTTTCAAAAAATCGGTCGTGTGTTAAAATAGAATACGGTGTGTGATGGAGTCGACGGTCAAGATCAAAGTTTGCGGAATATTGATGAAGACTTGGAAAATTGCATGTGGTTGATACGATTGCCAGTGCCTCACGGTGCTCGTGACAACGTTGTATCTACAGCGATAAACCAATATAATTACTAATAATTAATCACGATATTACAACATTTATCAACTGGCGATGTTCGTAGTAATTGTCGATTCTAATTTGTCGGACTTAACTGATAAATAACACTAGCTGACGGAAGTAATCATCATTCCATACTAAATTATTTCTCTTAGTTGGAATTTCTCAGTTTTATATTAAATACGATCTTATAGTGCAGAAACACTATGAGTCAATTTTAATGATATTTCGGTCGCTCAATCAATGATTTAACTTTTTATTTTGATATACTTATTTGTATTTTACAATTTTACTATTTAACTCTATAAATGTATATATTCTAAAGAAAAATTACTTTCCCAGTAAAGAAATACATATAAAATAAAAAAATAAACTAGTGGGAGATTATGCGATAATACAACCAACCTAGATCAAACATAGAACACGCAATACACCTTCAATATATTTATTTTATACAAAAAATATACAATATGTTCAGCATAAGATAATATTTTACAATTTTGTTATTGTTTTCATCCCCGTAACCAATTGAAAAATGTAACCGCTGTATAAATAAAAGCAATTTTATTTTATATTAATCGTATATTTTTAGAACATTTTCATAATAACTAAATATTTTAAGATTGTGAATGCATTCATATTTTAACAAATTATTTTAAAATTATACTGGATAAATATGGTAATCGGAAAAACTTAGATTATAAAGTGTTCAGGGGTGTTAGTTATGGAATCCCAAAGTTAATGTTATCCACGGTTCTTGGGAACCCAAAAATCTCTACTAAAGAAAACAAAATTGCATAATTTTGAAGGTTTTACGAAGTATTAATCTATGTGTAAAATGCAATGTATTGACATTTTGTTAAAAACGGGTAAACTTTGAATGTATTAGGATTGTAGTAATATCTTTAAACAATGTTGTAATGAAATAGTACTTATAATTTAAAAAGAAAAAATAATTTATAATTTATACAATAAAATTGTAATAAAAATATGTCTATATATATATTATATATATATATATATATATATAATCTAAATTCGTAAATTAAAATAGAATTATAAAATTGTTAATTTATTCAATAATATCACTTTATTTTTTTTATTAAAAAATATAAATTATTCATTAAGCTTATATGAATAACTCACCTACATCAAACTATTGATGATCATAATATAATGCCTGAATAATATTTTATAATTTGCAGTGTTAAGGGAAATAAATTATTTTAATAAATATTTATATGAAAAACATACAAATATTTTACGAGTACATATATTTTTTAAAAGTTGATTTGAATAAAGTGGTTATCTGCAAAATAAATACAAATTATAAAATAGAAAATATGAATGATAGTCATCTTCGTTTCTTACTTAATCATTAAAACTTTATATTTGAAATTAAGGGCCCCTTAAATATTTAAGAATACAATTTTAGTTCTGATAATTTAATGTAGTAAATTATTGAAGCTTTGTTAACTTAATCTAAATTAATAAATATGTCTTATTTTTTTATTATCTAAATCAAACGTAGTTACTTCATAGTAAAAGTTTATTATTTAATAGTAGGCGTATATAAGATACTAATATTCATTTACCACATATACCTGCTTATTTTTATTATGTAGGTTCTCACATATTTTACAGTCGTGTTATGTATTATAATATTATTATTTATTAGTTATTAAATTTGGCTAAATAATATAGTATAGCACTAAAAAATATTCATGTCATATTCATGATGAATAAACTTCGGTGTAGTATTTAAGCGTATCGTATACTGATATTCATTTATCATATCTATTTATATTATTTATTATTTTTACCATACGTACATATAATAATAGGTATATGTATTTATTTGTATATTTATTAATCAGTTCTTAAATGTTACCAATTACACAATAATTTATGTGTAAATAAATATTAATTATTTAAAAAAAAAAAAAAAAAACTCAGTAACTTAAATTAGATATTTTTACAATGGACTAAGTATTAGCAAAAATGCATTGTCATAATAATAAATATAGAAACTAAAAAACACATTTAAAAGTTTCTTTTTAACTATGCACTATACAGTTATACTTATTTACAGTTGGTTACAGACCTTTTTTTTTCTACATAAATACTATTTTATGAAGTTATTAAACAGTTCAAAATATGTTCAATGTTATATATTCATAATTTTAACGATATAAATTATCATAAAAACATTAAAAACGGATTCTATATTGTAAATTGTACATTGTTCAGATTATTATGGTGTTCAAGCTTAAATAATAGTAAATAATGATTTTTATTATATGAAGTATAAAATGTATATATGTATATAACCTCAGTATAATATCATATATAAGGTATAAATTAAAGCTTTTATTTTATACCATTAATGGTTAAGTTGTATTTTCAACTTAAAACAATATATTGTGTAATTACTAATTAGTATATTAAGATGATTTTAAATAATAAATTACAAACAAATTTCTTATTTATGTATATATTATATTTCGATAAACTTAGATTGATGGTTTTATATTTATTTATTATAATATTAGTTTTTTTATAAAAGATAAGTGTATAATTTCGGTACCACATTAGCAAGTGGTATTAACCCGATAAACTATATTATATTTTTAGTCAATCTTTAAAATAATAAGTAAAGTACATATTTATTTATTTTTTATTATAACCAAGAAACTCAATTCTCTTTATTTCATCAAAAAATAATATTTTAAACAAATTATAAAAAGTACGACTAACTATTAATTGTTAATTATACTTGAAAAAATGTGTTTTAACTTTCAGTATGAATTACAAATGACTTGAATAATTGCGGTAATTGAATTTTTATTCATTCCTGCTTGCTGTAATAAACTTTTAAATGGTTTTAATGTTTAAGTAAATATGTCCATAGGTAGTAAAAATATTTTTGGGTTAGTCTGGATATGGTGATAAGCTTAAACTTTAAATAACACTTCTCCTTTCTTTACAAAAAACTTCACAGGCAGTTAAACATTGATTTGAATAAGGTCAGTGCATGGTTAATTCGTTATTGAGTTTATTTTAAAGCACGACTGACTTAAAGAATTTTTTAGTTGCTTTCCTGCAAACATTTTTAGCAAATTTAGATTCCAGTACTTTGTGTATTATACAGTGTATAATATCAATTATATTGTATTATAGTATTTTAAAAATATATTATGTTGAGTATAGTTTAAAACTAGTTTTGGTAGAAAATATTAAAAACCCATTATGTCTATAATATCGTTAAAGGAATAATTAATAATACCATTTTCATAAAGATTATTAATAAAGATTAATAATGTGATTGGAAAATGAATGCTTAATGTTAAATTTTATTCACATTATGTATGTGGGATTTGAACCATTTTTAAATTACAATATTTATGGCTATAAGCACAGCAATATTTCTTCTAAGCGATATTTTATACTCAAACTGAAAAATATTTTCTTTAACAGAAAGTACTTAGGCAAGGAATTGATTATTAAAATGCAAGTGGTATTATATATACCCATAGGTAATATAGAATTCTATAGTTTATCGTTGAAGCGTTATATTAAATATCTGACAAAGGATAAGTAATAATATATCTACTAATCACTGATGCACCTTTTTATGAATGAGAACAATTTTTTTATATTATCTAGTGAACAAGTAGCTATAAAGTATAAATCTATAAAAATTCATAAATCATATCTCGATCAAGAGTGATAATAACTCTAAAAAAATAATGTGTTAAAACATTTAGTGAATAAACGTTACAAGTAAATAGTTGAAAAAACTTAATTAATCATTATGAATTATAAAATTTAAATTTAAAACGTAGGTTTTAAAAAAATAACTAAATATACAGTTAAACACCACATTACTTTTAACTTATAAAACGTCAATAATAAATGATCCTACAAAGTTATTACTTAAATTATTATATGTTCCACGTGCAATTAATTATTTTTACATATAATTATTATTAAAGACCGACTTGAAAAAAATAAAATAATTTATTTAATGATTATAATAATTAAGTAAATTATAATTATAATCGGAGCAATTTTTTTTTCAAACACACAAATATAAAATACAAATTATCATAATCAATTTAAATTTTAATTGTATATTATAAAATAAAACACTTGACGCAGTAGGTATATCGACTAATGAATTATATTATCATAATATCCATTAATAGGAAACATGATATGAGTGGTTGTATTTATATGTTCACAACACTTTTTAACAAGTAGATAATTAAAACATCAGAATATCTTACTGGTGTAACTGCTTATTTTTAATTAATTTATAGAATATATAACATTCACTAAAGAAAAAAAACTTGTGTAAATCATTTAAAACTAATTTATAATATTAAATGTATTAAATGTGAATTGTGTATTAATAAGAAAAACAATTGATATTAATAAATATATTCTATTTAATCATTCCATGTTCTCTTAAAAGTTAGAAAAAATATTTTTTGAATTATTTAAAAAAAAGATTTGTGTGAAGTTGACATTTTGGAACCACTGTGGTTTTTATTACACAGAAAAAAAATGTGTTGAGCGGAATAATCTTGCTTAAACTTTAAAAATCTCCCTGTTAAGAGATGTTGTGAACATACAAATAAATATTATTGTTACTTTAAAATGCTATAAAACTTTTGGACTTGAATATAACCATTAAAATTTTCGGGACAAATGTCAGATATATTAAATTTGTTTGAATAAAATATTCCATGTCGTTTGAGAAATTTTGATTTGATATTGTACAAACAAATAAGTCAGGGAAATTGGATAAGCTGACTGACTGGCTGTAACGGCTTCATGTATTTTAAAATGTTATGAAAATCTAGTAAATACAAAATAAACTATAATATCTATAGTTTTAACTCGAGTTTTAATATATTTAAAAAGAAAATTTTTAAATGGTTAAAAATAAATTAGCGAATTTAATATTCCCAACTATGGTTAAATTTGTATAGGTTTAAATTTTCTATAGTAATTTTATTATAACCCCTATACAGAAGATTGATATAGAATCGATTGGTATGATTATGAAATAGTTAATAATTTAAAAGTAATGACCAATTAAGATTTAATTTATCAGCTGTTGTCGTTATGTTTTCTATCACGATTCAAATCGTATTTATTAATCCAAATTAAATTTATTAAGTATATAAATGTGCTTTGCAAGACATTTATGATATTTAAAGATAACAACAAGCATTGTACTTCGGTCCCGTAGTTTACCAACTATTTACTATACTCACCGCGAATATACCATTTTCTAATTTACTTAGCGAATTATCTTTATGAAATTCCTTTAATGACAACTATGTATGTTATCCGTATGTTATAAGTACACTTTCTCATGTATGTGCTTTTAGAATAGTTAGTTCAAAATGAATTTCTATATTTGTCTCTTAAATTTGTGAGCAAATATCTTAGGTATCCAAATAATACTGCTCCGGCATGCCATAATTCCCACTCACTCCTAAAAGGGTTAAAATATTATCTCCTTACTTTGTAACTTTAGGATAAAAGTTTCTGTTTAATTGCCCTTAAATATCTAACGATAACGAAAATTAATCATCGGTATAATATTAAATTCACACCGCGCGTGACAAAAATATATATTGAAATAAAGTTCAAACTTAATTATTCGAAGAAATCAAAGAATATAATTTTTTTTAATCATATTCAAATGGATAAAATAGTAAATTTCATTTGTTGTAATCTCCAAACAGAAAACATTTTAAAAAATTATTAAATTTAAAAAAAAAATATACATAAAAAAAGAATGAAATTATAAATTATTTGGTGCTAGATAAAATAACAAAATAAAAATATGTGTTCAATTTATAAAAAAATTTGAATTTTTCAAAAAAAAAAAAAAATACTATTTTTTTTTTTCATCTTAAGTATGTCAGCGTGTATTATTATGCTCTTAAAAGTTTTACAAATGAATTACAAATGTGTAATAATAAATATAAATAGTTATGATAATATATAAACTTTGAATGTGGTGTATTTTTAAATTTCATTATTCGTTTTTGCTGTAATCTAATAAGAGTAAGCTTTGTAGAAATCAAGATTTTAATCTTAGATTTTTTTTTTTTTTTGATTCTCATATTATAGAACCATACTATTTCAGAAGTTTTGAGATTGATGTAAAAATGTAGGAATTAGGTTTTGTACCTAGACTTGAAAAATAGGTATTCCCGTATCTTTATGGATTTGTCTATTCATGAATCACAGGGCTTTAAAATATATTCTGAGAAACTTATTTATGAGAATTTGGTTTTTATTTAATTTTATAGGAGAGATTGATGCTCATACTGGGAAAATGTATGTGAATAATGAACGGATAATTGAGGTATAAAGTAGGATTGATGATTTTATTCAGAGCGTAGATTTGTAGTTTACTAAGGAATAGAGGATGCTTATTCTCGCATACTCTTGGGAAAGTTTTTTGTTCAAGTAAATTTCCCTTGTCAGTTATTTGTTCTGGAACACACCAAGATATTTCACTGAGCCAACATTTTTGTTTCATTCTATAGCTTGGTTATCTATGAGGATGCACTGAAGATTTTTGAATCTTTTTAAGAATTTTTTAGTGTTTTTTGTTGGATTCAAGTTAAGTTTTATTTTTTTTTTTTAACCAGTTGGGATATTGTAGCAACAGATATTAAAGAAGTTCTGGCCAAGAACTAAGCCTTGTTTCTACTTCCAATTTTATTCTATTGTTCTTAAATGTGATTTTAAATTCGTCAGTAATAATTATCGATATGTCATTGTAAAACCGAGAGAATCGCGTTGTTACGTCGTCTACGAGGATTTTATTTTATTTCATAATGATTAAAGGCATTTTGCGTTTTTTTATTAGAATATTAGTGCGTAGCGTTTGATTTAAACGATTTTATACGTGTAATCATTAACGTACGTAATGGACTTTCCACCGGTAGGCTTGGGTTTGATTCACAATACGGTATTATGTAAGTAGACTTTATATCTTACTATAATGTAAATACACTACTGAATTTTGACAGTGTGGCGTGACTGCCGCGTTAGGTTAACAACTATCGAGAAATATTAAAATATTTCATGGAAAATACGTGTGACCTCTACAATGCCCAAGCACAAACTAAGGAAAAACTATAATTTCTATATCATTAACTATTTTTAAATGTTTTTTATCTCAAACATTTCTTTGATTGCCAATAAAGATAAAGGTTATTTAAATAAACTGTTTATAAATCACAATAATACAGTTCAAGTATAATGATAAATTATAATAATAAGTAATATAGTATACAGAACAAAAATATTTAATCAATATATAATATTGTTATTTTAATCTATAACTAATAGTTTTACCGAATTTTATTTTCAACACTTACCTAGATCATATTTCTATTAATTAACACGATGCCTGAAAATTAAATTAATTTCATACGTGTAATAAAGAGTTAAAAACTAAAATATTGTTTGTGTAATGAAATATACAAAATATACTCTCAACTAAGTGCTACATGTATACTAAATCGATATTTTTTTTTAGGTATTGATCAGTAACACATTAAAACAAGTATTTTTCACATTTGATATTGATGTAATTTAATAAAAAAAAATGAATAGGTAATAACCGTACATTTTAATTATCATAATTTACTAATGACGCACCGTTAAATAACGTATATACGTATGAATATGTCGTATTTTTTATTGCAGAATACATATTTTGCAAATAGAATTTAATACTAAATATTTCAATCATTTTTTTCAAACTTTTTTATTTTTTTGTTTATTAAATTCAATTGAAAAATTTAGTGATTACGTAAAAACGCATAAATCTTTACTTATAAAATATTAAGTTAACTATAACTAATATAAAATATATGAATATAAATAATTTTTATATTTAACATAAATTAATATAATATGTTACACACAACAACTATAATATAATTTATATAAATAATAATATTATACTAATAATATAAATATGTAATTATATATACTCATATATAAATATAATTATTTTTTATTTATTATATTTAAAATATTATACATAATATAAATATGTCAGCTGTCTATTTCTATACTCATTATACACAATACACATCTCGTTAAAAAAATATTACAAAATTAATATAAAAACACATTTGAGCTACAGTACTTAAATAAAAGTCATATATTTCACTGAAAAAATAAAATAAAAATATTTTTGTATATATATTCTAACTTCTTGATTTACAACCTATTAAACAAGTGAACTTAAAAAAAAAAAGTAAATAGACTCACCGAAAGTTACTGGAGAGACAAATAGCATGACAAGTTTTTTAAGTTTTGAAAAATGGTATAATAAAATAAAATTTAAAACAAATAATAACTGCTCCACATAGCAAACATAATGTGCAACTTAATGTGCCACTTAAGTTTATTTTGTAATTATAAGTTACATTGATATGTTGTATTAAACTATTATATTAATTAACTTGAAAATATGCATTATTATAAATATATTATTGTGACTTCATCCTCGTATTTTAATTCTGAATCACTACAAAAATAACAACAAAAAGGAATAAAGAACAATATACGTAATTCATTTATATTTTTACTATAACTTTGAGTAGTAAAGTTCTAAATATAATAAAAAATACATTCTTAAGAATTCGCATATAAAATAAATGTCACGAGACATTTTTTTTTTACATTTATTGTAGGTTTTATAATTATATTTTACATAATTTTTGAAATATACCTGTCTATATTACATATTTATTATTGTTACAATTTGTGTTTTTGTCAAAACTTGTATACAGATAATTTACAATAATTTACAATGGACATACAAAAACTAAATCCAATTACCCATAACAGTTCCAGTAAATCATACTGTATTGTGTTTTAACTATAGTTTAAAACAATAAATATTAATTAATACTTACCCATCACTTTTCATTATCGTGTTATCTAATTGATATATTTATGTGTCCGTTAAAGATTTAGAGTTAAGTTCTCAATCCACCCGTATACTAAGTCTTGAAAGTACAGTCTCATCACCATTAAAACTAACTAATTTAATTTTAAGATTTTCCAACGCATTAAAAGCAATTGAGAAGAAATTATGGAGAATTATTATAATTAAAATAAATTAAAACTTACATACATATATTTAATTGTTTTACTCTTATTATAAAAAACCAAATAATGTTTCCATTAATAAGCTTAATTTATTTTTTCATCGAGTAGTTAAATTATAAAATTCAACTAATTATGTATGTATCACAACATTAGCTATTCATCATTCGGAATACGAGAGCAGCTGGTAGGTAAATTAAAAGGTCAGTTAGTATGGATGAAGAAAAATATTGGATATATTCTGTTAATAGTATAATTAATTAGTAGTGAGAACTTTCTTTACTATGACTTAATAGTTCACAAACAATATCTATTATCATGAAAGTATTACACTTTTATTTCACTAGGACTAGACTGTTATAATTCTGGATAAAAAACTTTATAAACTAAATTATACTGCACTAACAAATGATACAGTTTTATTTTAACGTAAAGCGAAATAATTTTTATAATAACATAGTTATGTTAAATCATTTGTGATGGGATATCTTATGTTAGGTAATAGACTAATGTATTAGTGTGCATCAAATATATATATTTCGCATTACATAACAACCTTAATCATCAATGTATCTAATAATTATGATGTCGTAATAGTATTTGATTTGTAAAAATATGTTATTATTTGTATCTAGGTACAATTTACGGACTAAAAATATAATTTTATATAAAAAGTTATCTTTTGTTAGGATACTGTCATTAAAAAAGTGTTTCTGTTGTAGTGCTACTTAAAATCCATTTATATTTATTGGTTGTATTTCGTTCAGTAGTCACTCTTGGGTAGTTTACAGTTTCTCCAAGTAATATATCCACACCAAACATATTATTGATCAAGATATTTAGGGTCAAAAAACAGCTCGCGGTTACCGTTCAAACCTTAAAATGATATACGAAAATCGAATGATGCAGTGCCAACAAATAGAAAATAATATTATCATCCAAATCGTCTTTACCAATAATAAAATTATTAAATCTATCGAAAATAACTGGAATTTCAAACATAAACCTAATATCCTAATTGGATGTTTTGTGTTTAGAAACTGTGTTCTGTATTAGTTAGGCAAAATTATCTAAATAATCCAAGGAATCTTACACCATTCCAAATTTGGTTTTTAGAGAAAACACTCTAAATAGTACAACAAATTAAAAATGAGTCAATCAAAAAAAAAATGTTCTCTAAGTGTGTTTTCCTTGATGTAACGCAGGTATTTGATCACGTCTGGCATCTAAACCTATTGTTCAAGGTAAAACAATTGTTTCTACTAATAAAATAATACCTAGATTAACGAACATTTTCCACACACTCATATTCGGTCTATCGAAATTGCAGTGGAGGTTTTTGAGGAGCAATAATTGCTCCTCAATTTATTAAACCTATCCGTTACTGATCAGCCCATATCTCCTATCACTATCGTATAAGTCTTTTCTGATGACAAAATCCCAACCGTTCGCACGGATCACAAAATAGCTGTGCGATATATTATGTAAACGCACTTAGATATTTTTTTTTCTTTGGTACACGGAATGGGAATTGAAGTTAACGAAAATAAGTCGATACTCGTATATTTCACAGTTCCACTTTAAAACTCAGAAAATATCCACTTGTACTTATACTTTTACCACTAACCACTATCAACGTGATAAAGTATTATTTACCTAAGAATAACATTTTATCTTTGTCTCATATGGGCAATACTCATAAACACTAAAATATAACTACTGACAGGGAAAAGTGATTAGGTTAGCTTCTGACGCGTAGTAAAATAATTGTATTCAAAATTTCTTCTAAAACCATATTGAACTATAAAAAACATGATTGGAACTCAGCAAAATTATTGAATAATAAAAAAAATATCCCAACGTTAACTATATAGATAACATAAAAGTTGAAAAAATATACTGTTGTCAAATTACCTCTCATCAGATATTTGAAGCACTCTTGGAATCAAACGTTTAGAAACCAAGCAAGTATAAAGTATTCTACAATCGTTTTGTAAAATATAAATCATACTTGCTATTCTGAGTAGTTATTACCTATTGATCTTTGATATGAAAGAAATAAATTAATAACAAAAATACACAATTAATTTAAAAATATAAATTAAATACACTAGGTCCTGACTAAAATCAATAGTAATACCGTTTATTGCAAGTAAGACCAGACTTCTCACTAATTATGTAGGTGCACACGCACTCGATGGTGTTCAAGGTACATGCACGCGACTGAGTACTTAAATTGGGTAAAAGATACTGATTTATTATATTACATAATAATTATGTTTGATACTTGATGTATATATTTTGTTTCTTTCGTAGATGGCAGATACTGTACTTATCATTTGAGGGATGTATGTTCTTGTAGTTATACATTAGTCATTATTTATTATAGTTAAAACGAATCTTAGTAACTAATACATAAAAAATAAAGTTATATCATTTGACATAACAATTTAACACCCTTAAGGATATTACTATACCTCTTTTTTTATGTTTTCAATTTTATTATATCCTATACATAACATACCTTAGACCTAAATATATCTCTCATACCAAATGCAATAGTAATACACAATGGTCTATGAACCACTTGCACTCCAAACTCACAACCAACCTCGATCCACTAGCGTTTGAAAATATACCTAGAGATTTCCCAAGGTGATTGAATCAATTTTAGGTGTTGAGAAAAAAAAAATATCATACAAAATAAAATATAAAAGCTAAAAACAATTTTTGTTGTGTAGTATTACCTGTAAGTAATTTTCCACTATTATACTACATAATTAATTATTAGCTACATATTTTTTTATAAACTAGTTATAAACCATAAAAATTAAAAACAGCTAAAAAAAAAAAAAAAAAAAAAAAACAAAAAAATTATTAATTTATAGACTACTTTTATACAATATTAAATTGTTTAGAGTTTATATTATTTAGATGTTATCAAAAGTATATATTTTATGTAATCATAATTATTGTACTGTATTTAATTATTATATATGTTTGTATGAAATATAAATAATATAAACTTTACACAATGATTTCTGTTATCAACAGAAATCTCTGTTATTCTATTAATGAGTAAACAAAGAAACGGATTTTGGGAATAAAAAAACACCTATGTTTTGTTGAAATAATTTAAAATATTTGGACTAGGAATTCATACAAATTTACTTACGTTATTTATTCAAAACAGATACTAATTCAAATTTATTTACAATTTATACTATGTGCTCGCTACGAACCCTCCACATACAATTCATATTAATATTCTAATAATGCACTATGTACGTACTGTTGTAATAGTCATAATATATGTATGTGGTCAAATGGTCTACGGCATTTTTGTTGCATTAAGTATATAGCATACATTTAAATCGCATAGAATATTATACTGCACTATTGTCGTAATAGTTATTTGTTTTTTTATTAAAATATTTGTTGGGTTATTTGAGTTGTTACATAATTATTGGCTGTGCATTAGATATTCATGTATAACTTTAGGTATTTTGTGTTCCTATTCTGCAATTTAAAAGGAATTTAAACTATATTTTATATAACTGTATCCAGTGTGCCTGATATTACTGTCTTATTAAATCAATAACAATATAACAACTAAACAAATTATTATTTTATTAAATTTATCTATAACCATTTACTCCCACAATTTGAATAATTTGAATTTTTTTTTTTCACAATAAGAATATGTGATATAATATATAATTTGTACATGAAAACGTTTGAAAAGAAACCATCCAGTAAAAGCACTACCTATTTGTTTATTAATATTTTTATGTTATTTTAATTATTCATTGAGTAAATTTTGACACCAATTTTAATTTATAAAAAAAAAAAAATCAGTTAAACAGATAACGATAACTTGTAAAATTGTTCTCATATTTTATTTTTGTGTATAATTTTTGTATTTTTACGGGATAACCTCAATTTTATATTTGAATTTACCAACATTATCATGATTTATGATTCGATTATACGATTATAAAAATGTAGGAAAATAAATATTGTATGATAATAAATAATAATTATTATTATTTAATTATTATGTACCTACGTATAATATGCTGATTCATGAATCATTCAAATTTATATGCAGTAATGGTTACCAGCTAGGTAATCAATAATACAGGTACTTAAATACATCCCTAATGTACCTACTTACCGCAACCCTCATAATAATACGTGATTATTACAAGCTTCGAAAATAAACTGTTCACTTTGTGAATCTCATTTTTGAAATGATATTTCAATATTTAAATATCTATAAACATTATACGATATTAAATTTTACAACTTACATATCTAGCCTCATTTTACTATATATAAAGCTTAGAAAGTTTTTTTTTTTCTATCGAGCATGAATAATTTGGATATTAGGTATAGAATTACGGATTAATATTGTTGTGACATTATACTTAACCATCAATATTTAAGGTGATGGTAAATATTAAATAATTTTATTATTCAACGTTTTGCTGATCTTTACTTATATCAAAATGTTACACAAATTCGTTTACCGTCGCGCAATAATATAACATTTATTTTCTCTGTTAAATTTAGCAAAATAATGATATTCCAACCGTTAGTAATTACTATAAGGATTCGTGAACATTATTAGATCGCATTGTGATGAAAATAATTATGGAATTCGAGATTAAAATATTTCGTATACAGCTAAATTAATAATCCAGCTTATGGAATTTTTTTGTATATGTCTAGTTTGACATTGCTGTTGGTATATATGACGGCATAAACTTCTCGCAGCAGAATATTATTACTGGCCTATAATATAAGGAGATTAAATAAAAAGAAAAGTAAAATCACAACATATTTTACTGTGCATTACAATGTATATAATGTACTTTGAGATAATATTTTACACGGGTTGGAAATTTATGGAAATACCTAAGACAGGTAAATAATAATTTACAATCAAATTATATAATAAACACATTTTCAAAATGTTATAATCCATCAATGTTCAATATATTCGCTGACAAAATAATATTTGCTTGATGATAATATTTCTTATATAAATCAAGAAAAAATAAATTTTATGAAATATATTAGGTGTTTTTACGTAATGTACAATATTATTTAACATTAATTTAATGCATTTTATTTATACATTTTTAACTAGTGAACACACTTTTATAGGTATATTATTACAGAATATAAGTCATAAATAAAATCCATATAATATATTAAATGAAGCATAAACCTTCTCATTCATTTTTTTTTTCATTATCTTCTTATATTTTAGTGAAATAAGAATATGATGTAAAAATATAATATTATAATATTATTCGTGAATAATTAATTTTTGAACATTTTTCACTAACAATTAAAAACGAAATAATAATAATAATAATATATATATTATAAAATATTTCGTCGTGTTAGCGATAAATTGTTAAGGTGGTACAGGATATACATAAATATATACATTTCAATGATCTTCAACAAAAGTTATCCTTTATTGAGATTGTTGGATAAAAATTGAATTCTAAATATGTTTTTTCAATTGCACAAAAATAATTATAACTCTTAATGTTTTGTCATAGTCATGAGTAATGACACTATAATATCAACTCATAACACTGTTAAGTATACCTGTATTATAATTTTAATTATACTTTATTTACGCGTTCACCGTCATAATAAATGATATTATCACACCAAATTTTCAACAAGAATAACAAAGAATAGTCTTATGAATGACTTACTTGACCCTCAGCTAATAGATTTATTATTCACGCTAAAGGAAATAACAGTCATGTAAAATTAATAATTGTTTCATTTTGTTGCAGGTAAGGGAAAACGCAACGAATAATAACGGTGAGTCAAATTGATGTTATTATTACCATAGCATATAATATCTATATTATTAGAAACAAGTTTAGATCTAAAATCAGAACATGGAAACAACGTTAAAACTGTAGGATGAACCTAAATTTCTATTAATTAACATTATTATGACATAATATAATATATTAATAGGTAGTTTTATACATTTATAAACTCAAATAAATATAAATTTACTAAAAACTCTGAAATCTCTTTTATAATTAAGTATAATATATTTATATTTCTTATCTCATATTTAATTAATTGTTACAATTCATAGCTATCAAATATATTATTGGATAGCAATTTTATTTTTTAAGTTCAATGTTTGTTTTTATAGAAATACTATATATAAATAAGATTCAAATTATATGACACGATAGTCAATCGTATATATTTAATAATAATTCTTTATTGTTTGCATTTCAATGTTAACTTTATGTATAATTGAAATATAATACAATTTGTTATGTTAATATAGTTCAACTTATAAATATATTTTAGTATACATAAAACATTTATACAAACATATATCTATTCTAAAATTAAATTATTTAAACAATGTATCTTTCCAATAAAAGACAACGTTGATAAAAATGATGAAAACATTCAGTGTAATTAATTTTGTCTTTCCGACAACTATTACATTTGACGTTAAACTAAACATCCTTTAAATTATATTTACAAATATTTAAACACACTTGACACTGTGTGTGAAATAATATATTACAAAACAATCATCTTAGTCAAAAGACGCATGTGTTTTTTTTTTTCAATTTAAGATAAGTACTTATTTATTCTCGTCGATATTAGAAAAAATAATATGATACCTTCATATTTATTACAAACATAATCTTTTTTTTTTTTCATTATTTCATTATTTGTTTGTTTTTTTATCAATGATAATTAAAAATTTAAGCATACAACTTATAATATCTTATATCATTTCTAATACGTTTATAATATAAATTAAATTAAAAAAAAAAAAAAAAAATGTATGACAATAATAATAAAAATAAAAATAATCATGAGGTATAATAATTAAATTTTTGTTAGTCATTTATATACCAACTTATGGTAATTATTTAAATACACTCCAATTCAATATCGTTTTTAAAAACTACCACTTAATATTATAATCATTCCATCATAGTCTTTATTTAATTTTATCATACATTGAAATATTGAATACTTGAAAATATCATAAATAATAAAACAAAACTTACCAAACATGAAGTACCTAACTAATAACAATTTTAATTAAACGAGCTATTTTGGAGTCGATTATTTAACTATTTCAAAGAACATATACATAAGGAAATACATTATCATATTAAATGAGTACTGTCTATAATATCTTAACGGAAATCAAATTTTAGGCAGAAATATTATATTTTACGATATTCAAATTAAGTTTATTTTACGACCATTGTATTGGCGGGAGCAATATAATAAGTATTATAATTTATGATATTAAATAAAATTCTTTCATATTGATTAAATAGGTATTTGGTATATTATACTGTATATCTATTATGATATAAGTTTATTGCATTTAAGTACTCGGATAATATTCATATCTTATTTTATATCACTGTTAAATTCAACAAAAATCCTAGGTAAAAACTCATGATTTATTATCACAAAAATGATTAGGTGCCTACTCAATATTTTTTATCGTGGTATAGTTTAAAACTATATACTCGTAGATTATAAAATGTGTACTGGATTTTATTATTAATACATGGTGAATTTATTATTTATCGTTTATTATATTTTATAAAAATCAACTTAAGGGAATATCATATAATATTATTTACTATATCCTATGATTTAAAATTAACAATACTTATTCAAAAATAAACCATCGTAAATTTTATATTTATACTGGATTCATTAATGTAGATCTATTGAGTTTTGCCTACTCAATTTGATGTTTAGTACTGAAATAATTTATATTCCAAAGTTTCTGGAAGCAACTTAAATCATGCATACAGATAATACTGTTTGCTATTTAAAAATAAAATTTTAGAAAAAACCCTTATATATTTATTGTATCAATATTAATAAATATTTTATAAATTCTAATTTATGATTGTCCACTAAATTAAAAAAAAAAAAACTATTTCATAATTAATTTAAATAAATCAAATTATACGTTGTAATTTACTTGCCCATATTATGCACTCAAGCTTATATGTTTAATACATGTCTCAGTTCTGTTTTTAATGAAAGCAGAAACTCAAAAGTTTTTTTTTTCATTCTGTAGCCTCATTAACTACCATTAAACTTCTGACGAGGGTCGGATAGAGATCGAAATATTTTTAAATCTTAATTCATCGCTCGACCAAAGTAGATAATGTAATACCTGACCTAGTTTTCCGAATAGCTGTGCGTGGTAAGTAATAAATGATTTTCGACGTTTTTCTACTCTCTTAAACCACTTCTTCATTTGGTAGCACACAACCCACTAATTTTTTAAAAATTTTCATCGCAATAACACCTTTGTCTTTAACCATTAAGAGGTGAAAATAACAAAAATAAAACATTAAACGATCAAGTCGTCTTAAATAATTCTAAACGAATCAATAAATTTATCGATTATACAATCATGTTTGTTCGAAAATACTCTTTATAACATAACGGTATTTTAATCTTTATTAATGATGGCAGTTTCTCATAAAAAAGTTGATTTTAATACATGCAATGTAAAATTTTAATACTGGATACTTTTTAAAAGAATATCGAAAATATTGTGAAAAACAGGAATATTTGTGTAACACTATAGTTTTATGCAAAATATACTTCATTTCAAAAAATAATAATTAAAATTTTAGCCAAAAATGTATACACATGTTACTATATTTTAGGCGTAATAACAATTTCAAAACGTTTTGGTTCTTTTTTAACTATATTTTTAACTGAATTTTTTTTACCATTTAAACTTAGAATTTTTACGGTAATAGTATAATTTCCAAGAAATTTTTATCTCTCTACAACTGTTTTCTAGCATAAAGTTTTAAAAATATATTTTAAATATTTCAGAAAAAAAAAACTTAGAAACTTTGTGTTTTTGAAAAACTTTTAAAAATTGATACCTTACAAAAATAAGCATATTTTTTTATTTGAAGTATATATATTAGTTAAAATATAACCAATTTAAATATGTAACAACATTTCTATATAGTGGTATAATAAAAATTATTTGTTAAAAATAACATTTAAAAAAAAAAAAGAAGAGTAATTCTATTGTGCATAAAATTTCAAATGTAACCGTTTTTCCTTATTTCTTTTTTTTATTCATCTAGATTATTTTGAAAAGTAGACTTACTAGGACTTTTCTAACTTAGATCCTTTAAAGTTTAAAATCCGATTTTTCACTAGAGATCACTTCCAAAGTTGAGATTGAAGCATTTTATTTACCACAAAAAGTAAATTTAGATATAAAAAAAATATAAAATACGCACAATGCACATCATCATTATTGAAAACCTAATATATCAGCGCTCAGCTTAAAATCTAAAAAGTCCAACTTGGAAAATTATTTTAACTGACAGCATTAAAAATATCTTCCTTTGCATTTAAAATTAAAAAAAAGTTCAACAAATTTATTTAAAAATAAAATATAATATATAACATTAAATTTTAATTTTTAATATAATCTTATGAATATTGTAAATTTCAAATCATGCACAATACATATTAAAAAACTTAAATTTAAATATGTTATTTTTATTTATTATTACCACAAAGTAAATTTTTCCAAAATATTTTAACTTCCAAATAATAATTTAAATTTGTATGTAATAACTATAGTATAGAAATTTACTTTAACTCAAATGAATCTTGAGCTAATCAATATTAATGTAATTTACATAAACTTTTACATTTTATTTCACGTGTACCTATTAAATTTTATATCTGAAATTATTACAATATTTTATTTATCCATCATTGTTTTTTTTTTCAATACGAAGGTAATTAATAACCCATTCCGTTAATTAATAAATAGTACTTAAAAATAAATTATTATAAATTAATGTGTAGTACAAGAAGTGGTTTTGTAAATATACTTAATATTCAACGGAGAATGTATGTAAATCAAGTAACCGGCAGTGGCATTTACTTTGAAATTTCCCATAAGTGTGACTTGACAGCACATTTTTTTTTTAAAACGCCACTGCTGAAATCAAATTCATGTCACACATTTTTACTATTAATAGCTTATTTTGGATTTTTAAAATGAACCGAGAATAGTTGGGTTTCGTTTTAACAGTAAATACTCCAACTCTTACACATAAGTATAATAAAAATAGTATATACATTTTTAATATTATTGCATTTATATTCATTATTTATTCTAATATAATAAAAATTTATATCACTTAAAGGTATATCGACGAATAAATATAGTTGTTAGTTTAAGAAAATTATTATTTTTGAGAAGAAAAATTAAACTTGAGTTATTATTAAATTGTAAAATATAAATTTATTTAAAACTAAACTATAATATGTATTTTAGTATAATGCAAAACATTTATATAAAGCTATAATAAATTAGTCAAAAATTTGTGATTACACTTAAAATTGATGAATTATTATCTTACCTTAACATCGTTTAAATATTTAATCCATATTATGAATTAACATTTAAAAAAATTAAAAATAAATGATTATTTTTATATGTTATTTATTCAATATTTTACTATGTTCTAGGTAAATTTTAAATTTCAAATACATATTTTCTTAATTTTGATTATTTCAATATATTAGTTAAATGAACATTACAATTTAAATTGAGTTTGAATTTTACAATACATAAATATGAACAACAAGTTAAATATAAAATTCTAATGATGATTAAGGTAAAATATCTTTTGACATAAAATTATATTCCACAAGATAAAACATAATTAAAATTATTTTTATGAAAAGTGACTTCAAAGAATTTAGTTGACTAGTCTTTATAATTCCAATAAATTGATTGATCATTGATTTTTAATTAAATATGAGAGAATATTTGATAGATATCAAATATTATTTATTCAAACTTAAAAGGCGTGTTTTGCGAAAAATTATAAGTATATTGCTGAAATAAGTTAGTTAGTTTAACGTTTCTTGTTTGTGTAGTAGTTCTTGGTAACAAACTTTGTCGAAAGCTATTTTCATGTCAAGAATGGTCGTGGGTATGTATTATGCATAATTTATCTTCAAATTCATTCACTATTGAGATCCGTTATAATTGATGATATGTACGCAATAGAAGGTTGTAATCCAAACAGATAAGGTAGAAAATTGTTTTTTAGGGTTTCATTTTATGGGTCCCTTTAGTCAATACACGTAAATCATTATTATCTTCACTTTTTTCAAAATAATATTCTATGACCTTTGCGTATACTATACATTATGCTAAAATTATAAATATAAGTATTAAATATTTCTATCTATTTCTGATTGTTCTAATAAAAGTCATAAAGTAATAACTATCTATCAAAAAAATGCAATTCAAAACTAAAATGCACAATAAACTTTTGTGTATGTTTAAGGAAGCACTATTATATATTTATATATATTTCACTCAATCAACAATATTATGCATTTTGGCTGTAGTTGCGTAGCTAGAATTTTTTTTTTTTTTTTTGTAAGAGCTAATAATTTATTATAGAGTAAAAACTTAACTAGGATCCTTCATAATTTTCTTATCTTGTTGTCTTATGCTTATATAATTTTAGATTTTTACATAACTCTTTGTAAAAATTATAATTATAGGTCAACATTATAGATTTACAGAAAACTGAAAATATTTTTAAATTTTCCTAAAATTTGGGAATTACTGCAAACACTTTAGCGGTTTCATTAAATACCTACAACTTCAAGTCATGGTAAAATAATCTCGACACTAAAATTATAATGATATTAAAAAATTATGACTAAATTTTGTTTATCTTAGTCATTGTATTATTTCAAACCGCAAAGTTTTCATTATGAACAATTCGAAAAGTGCCAACCCTAATCCAAAGTATACTTGTTGCCTTTTTATACTCTAGTGTTAACTTTCTTTTTTGGGTTGTTTTATCGTGTTTAAAGAGGACCCAAACACTTGAAATGTGTAACCCTTTTAAATATGCTACGTTCTAAATCCATGAATTACCACAGTTTACATTCTTTATCCATTTGAATTTCAACGATACATTCCGTTTGTTCGTTATTGATTCACAACCCAACCTTTCCTGCTATCTCCAAGCATTACTTGCATACTTGTCTTACCTCTCCTTCGGGATATTCCCTACCAAATCTATGTAATCAAAAATATTCCAGGTGATTTATATTTGAATTTCCTAGTACATTAATATTAGTCATTAAAATTCAAACGTAACTATGAAATGGAAAAAGTACATCTCTTGGCTCAGGCTAGTGGTCATTTTAACTGAGTGTAAGTATCTCTCTATTCTCTCACAACTCGCAAGAGAATTAAATAACATAAGATTCGATTATGTCGCATTATTTCTAGTCACCATGAATGATATCAGTTACTATATCTAATTTCAACCCTATACAAAACACAATACGCCCTAGACGATCTTTGCGATTTATTTATTTTTATTTTTTGAAATAAAAAAAACAATTGAAGTAATATAAGACTTACTTCAGATAATTTGAATCAATTCATAAAATTAGATAAACGAAATAATTTTTTAATTTTTGTTGGGTAAATTTTTTAATAAAAATTACTTTTTTGTTCAAAAATATTTTTAAATTTTAAAATACTATATCAACGTGCACTCCTAATACATGGAAAAATAATCGGTCAAATCAGAAAATCAAATTTGATTAAATAAAACTAAATATAAAGCTGTAGCATTTATAACAGTAAAGCACTCTCTTGGAACATAATTGACACCTATAAAATCAGAAACAATAATTAACTATAAATAATCGGTTATATACATGTATAACACCCTGCTTATAATATAATATAATTATTATCATATTTTTGAAAAAAAAAAATCATTTAGTATATTTCAACATTATATAAAAATTTTGGCAAAAGTTGAAAAAACTACTAGTTTAAGTAGTTTAAGTAAATAAATTACGTATTAATAAGAAAAAATGAATTATATACTTATATACATTATATACATACATATATATATGTATAATGATTATATTTGTAATAAAATTATTTTTATGAACAATATAGACATAAAATATGCTTATAGAACACTTGTAACAATATATTATAAAATATTTCATAAACATATAATATAATACTTTTTTATGTCATTAAAATTTATATTGATGTTTTTTTTTTTTTTTTTTTTTAAATACAATTAATAAAAATCATTAAGTGTTACAATTAATTTATTTTTAAAAATATTATGAGACTGAATATCCGTTATCTCATCAAACTGCATATTGTTTCATCACCGTCACAACGACATTTTCGTTTATTTTATTTTCTGTACCTGAAAAGTTTTTAATGTAAATTTTGGACCATGACACTAAGAACAAACTTTTCTGAACAAAACACTATATCAGATTTTTATACCTATACGGATTAAGTTTTTCTATTGTTCTTTCACAGAACTTGTAAAATATAAAATTTAAAAATATTGTTTTCGTTCTTTCATTTAATAATTATTACGTTTAAATATTTTATATAATTTCGGTGATTCCTTTTTTCAGTAATACAATTTTACATTTTAAAACATTTGCAAACAAATAGATAAAAATATTATTAAAAGCATCCTATTTTAGAATATATAAAATTAACTAAATATTTGTGACATTCACAATAATTTAAATAGCATTTATTTATTTTTTACTACGTTATTAATAACTTAATTAAATGTTTCATAATTATTATTATTATGCATTTAATTATAACATAATTATATAACTAATAATTTACAACTAAAAAACAAAGCAGTATTTGAATAGCTAACCTATTTTTAGTTTTAATTATATTTTGTTTTATATATATACTATACTAAATCAATGTATAATTATTAATAATAATAACTATATCAATATTACCTATATTTATATTTTTTAGATTAACTTTTAAATTATTCAACAATTTTTTTTAAAGATAAATTCAAAATTGTCAAAATTCTAGTTATAATCCTATAAACAAAACCAGATTGTACAAAAATAATACTTATTAGTTAAATGGTATAATTAGTAAGTTATTAAATTAAATCAAAAAGCAATAATAAATCTTTGTAGGTATTAAAAAAAAAAAAAAATTTAAATTAAACTTAGTTTAAATACGACAGTGATATCACTTTATTTTATTTCTTAAAAATAAGTTCTTGGTAATATTTATTTACTTTTAAAAATACTAATGAAATATTAACTCTTAAAACTCGCATTTACTCTTTATTTTTGATTTTTAAATGTGCTAGGTATTCTAAACATTTTTAGCATTTCTTCGTTGTGTTAAAATTTATTCATAAACTTACGAACTATGATAATATGAATTTTATGACATTTTCAATAATAAAAGATTCTTTGAGAGAACATTAAATAATGATTTATAAAAGTAAAAAAAAAAAAAACACGTACCTATTAAAATATTTTTAGTGATGCTTATAAATTTAATAATTTATCAATGAATTTGGCAGGCACTAAAAATTGTATATCCTATATTAAAAACTATAGTTATAACAGATAATACGTTTTCAGGTAAAAATTATGATATAGTCATTTTGAAATACATAAACATTTTTAGCTTAAGGTTTTTATCAAAAAAAAAAAAAAAATTAATTTAAAATTATTATTTTTATCACTATTATTGGATTTAGTAATTACTAATTATTAAAAAAAACCATCGCATTATATAAAAAGTATAATATTATAAAGTATTTTGATGACCAAATTAATAAATAAAAATATTTATATCCATAATATTAGTTAACTATTTCCACCGATAAAAAATAATAATATTACGTTTTAAATCAAAATTATTATGATTTTTTATCAAGTATGTAAAACTAAGAAGTAAGTGAGTAACTTACTTATTTTTGCACTGTATTAAAGTAACGTAAACATTAAATTTATTATTACAATGCAATCGTTTATTTTACTTAAGTCCTTAAAATAATGAAATATTCCACAATTTATTATTAAATACTACATTATATTCTTTACAGATCGATTTTAAGGGTACATTAATGTTCCGGAAAATTAAAAGTTATGAAACTACACGATGCTTTGGTTATTAGTGTTAAGTAACTTTAGGATATAAAAAATAAACGCTGATGTTCAAAAACACAACTAAGAAGCTAAAAAATAAATTAGGTAATTATATTGATTTGTTTAAAAAACTTATGTTGAATATATGACGATGCTGAGCTTTCGTCAGATATTTTATTCAAGTTATTTTAAAAACAATTTAATTCAACATCACGATGAAAAAAAAAATGTATTCAGAAAAGTCTACACTCTGAAGTCTAAGTTTATTTAATTTCGATGTTTAGTCCATTTTTAAAAATTAACTTTTAACATTTAAATTACAAATTAATTAAAATGTTAGTATAATTCAACTATTCAATTAAAGTGTATTCAAATTACTACCATTTACTGTACACGTTTCAATTTGTCATTAATTTTAATCATTATTATCCTCAATGGCTGCGTTTAATTATTTTTTAAATTTTAAAAACACATGCTCTAATATTACGATATATTATACCACTATACTTAGTAAATTTTAAATTCGGATAACAGAAATTAGGTTATCGTATAATACAATATTATATTGTATAATAATACATTCAATAATTGTTTATTTACTTATAATTATGAATAATCCCTAGTATATATGACTTTGAACATTCTTTTTAAATAATATAATAAATGTACAAAGTAGAATATTGTAGACGTTATTAAATAAACTTCATTGCTTAGTTTAGAATCTAAGATATTTGTATAGTAAATTAATATTAGGTACCCAAATAGTTATAAGAATTTTATTTATATTATGTCGTTTTGATAAATATTTTTCAATGTGAATCTTATGAAAAAAGTTTAATAAAATGAAAAAAGGGGTAGCAAATACTGAAATTCGCATATTTTCATAAATCTTATAAAAGTTTTAACAATACACTAGGGAAGAGCAAAAATAAATTATAACATTTTCTGACTGTACAGAAGTCGTTGAACGCTAAAATGTAACATCTTAATATTTTAATTTATCACCAGAATATTTAATAAATTTTAATTATTTATTAAATTATAAGTTATTAAAAATTTATCAAATTTATATAATACGCACATTTTAAATAGATACTATAACAAATGTATAGACTATAGGTATATATAACATTTAATAAAAGCCTAAAAAATAATAAAATACTTATGAATTCAAATGAAAAAAAGTCTTCTAATGGTGACACCCTCACATTAATTTAAATTACAAAACATTATTCAGTAATTAAAATAGATTACAACAATACAACACTTCAAGTTGTCTTCTAGGGACATTTAATTGAAAGTTGGATTAAAGTTAAGAAATTACGTATTACATAGGTTTGAGATATTTTATCTTTGTACATTTTATATAAAATAATTCAATTTAAATGTAACAAGACAAAATATTAAAGATAAAACTAAAAATAATGTTATCAACATTTAATAAAGTCAAAGAAATAAAATATTAAATTAATATAATTTTTATAAGTAAATAGATCACATTAATATTATACACCTATGTTCACATATAATCTATAATATATTATTTTTAAATATTTCTATTGCTTATTAAACTATATATAATATTTTAGTTTAAAATAAATACTTCTAAGAACCTAATAAATAATGGGTATAATATAAATTAAATACTCTGTATTGAATTTAATATCGAATACTTCTTATATTTTTATCAATTCACATATTATCAAACGATTTTTTTCAAATGTATTTCATTACCTTTCAATTTAAAAAAAATAATTTATATTGGTTTAATATGGTTTGTATATATCGTAATTGCTTATGCTTTAGTTTTTTAATCATTTTAATGTAAAATAAATTTAATAAGTCTTCTACCTCGACAATTTATATGCTTGTTTAAAGTAAAAACAGAACAACAAATTCAAACATCCTCCAAAACTAATGTATACAGAGACACTTTAAGTGCTTATAATTTTATCGGACTTTGGCGTATAGTTATAAAAACTTAGTAAAACGAGCTCGTATTCTATGTCACCGGTGACTTATGTTTACGTGCACTAAATTCTCCAGTCCATTCTACATACAGTCGTGCAGAAACTAAGATAATGACTTGCACTAATACTATTTATATTATACTTATTAGTTGGTATTGTGACATAATATTAATGTATTATGTTGTCATTAGAAATGTTCGAAATGAATTAATTATAGGTACACTAGATAACATTAAATACATATTTTCCATTAGCCACAATTATTATGCCTAATATTTTACCGTCAATAAATTGTACCCAATAATATAGTTTCATTGTATACCACTATTATACCACTGTAACATACACCGATTTTGAATTTTTTAAGTAACCCTAAATTACTTTAAATACACTGATAAAAAAATTGTCTTTGATTCTTTTTTTAATTAATGTAAAACCGTACAAAATTGTACACAGTATTCTATTTGCAACGTACTGATTGATCAAGCGATTTGATAGAAATGTTGAAAACATATTTAAATTTAATGAAAAATCTATTTGATGAAAACATTCCTCCTACTGTCATTTATTTCTGTAAAATACAAAAAAAATAACATTAAATTAATACGTATTATATTACGTTTTATTATGTACCTTCGTAATTAATATAATAATAAAATGGTAATAATAGGTAAATAAAGTATATAGAATAATAAAAATCGTATATAAAAATTAGTAATTTTATTAAACATTTATTTATGTAATAATTTAACATCTCATGTAGTTACAAATTTTTTTTAAAAATATAAGATATTGACATTACCACTTATATTATGAAAGTCAAAATATGAAAACATTATTACTACAAAAAAACGTTTCTAATAAAATATTTATACAGTTATTTAAAACAAGAACACTAAACATCGTGCATAAGAACAAGTTATGAACATTTCTCGTACAATTATTTATATAGTATATATTTTTATTCCGATAGTTTTTTTTAAGATCAGAACTCAATAATTCTTATAACTCTTTTTAGGGTAGGTACCTACTATTTACCTATTTTTTTTTTTCAACTAATAAGTTATCAGCAGTTTATATTACATTTATTTTAATATAACATGTAATTTATAAACAATATTTCTTATAAAATATAATATTAATTCATAATTGTATAACTCGTCAAATCGCTGAATAAATTCAGTATTGACCATTATGAACATGCAGTTATAGTAATAGAATAACATTATTATTTTGCTAAACATAAACAACGATAAATTTTAAAGGTACTATTATAATAAATATGAGTATTAATTATAATATAAACATTTTATTATAAATATAATATGATTTTATGCAATATCACATACCTAGGTCTCAGATTTTTAAATTTTAAAAAAGCTTTTATTTAATTTTAAAAAAAAAATAAGCATTATTTAGGAATATTATTTTTGGTTAAAGTGACTTAACATTAAACTTTCTCCTAGTCATCATCTATAACAGTCTATGCCATGAATGGCTAACATGAATAGTTTCGTGGGCCACATGAATAAATACGATGATACCGAGAGGCAAGAGCTTAAATTTTTACAGGTACATTTCGTATAATTAAATATTTTTTTATAAATTTTTACTTAAAAAATTAAAATTCGTTATAAAAATAATAATTAAAAAAATTGATTTTTAAATAAAGCACGAACCGCATCTGACAATGATGAGAGCCACATGTGGCTAGTGAGCCGCAAGTTGGCCATCCTAGGTGTATGCTATGTGCAACAATAATAATATCATTAATTATAGATATAGATGTTTTTATAAATGACTCCAGATACTTAAACTTTAATTTATTAATATACATTTTTTATATTTTTATTTAATTTTTTATTAATATTATAGATTAAAAATATTTAACTAAATCATTTGAAATTTCTAGAATTTAATATTCATACGTTGGACTTTTAATAAATCAATAATACAAATTAATTTGTAAATTTAGAGCCATATAAAATATTTAATAATTTCGTCTAGAGTTTTTACCTAAACAATTTTGCATATTCATAAATATTTTTCAGTTAGTTAACATTTACATGTTATAGTCGTCCAGATTTTGCATTATTTTTAGTGTTATTATGATAGCAGCTATACTCAGATAATTAATTCTTTAATTCTTTCGACACGCTGACGTCGTGGTGACCAGCTGCAGCAATTGAAAAAACGAGCGTTGGAATATAAATTTCAACCCAGAATCGTGACCGTGGGTTTGCGTAGGCTGGTGGTGTGGTGTAGATGTCATTAAACAAGAATTCACCACAAAACAACGGGTTAATTTGGGTTCGTATGGAAATGAAAGCAAAAAGGATCGATACATGGAAGGGCCTTTAACAGAAATGGAGGGTAGGCGCGGGATGTCAATGAAAAAAAAGTCTCTTTTAGGCACTAACCATACCCCTATATTTAATTAAAATACTCAGCACATTTTTTATTTATTTTCATAACATGTCAAACTAACAGAATGAGTAAGAGTCTTAAATATATTTTTATTTTTTTATTTTCATCTAAATCATCATTCTAGATTATGAATAGAAGTTGAGATAATATTTTTAAAATTATTTGATGTGTATTTTAGAATTATAAATTTTAAAACATTAAACATTTACAAATGTTTTGACTCGAAGTAATACATTTAATACAAATAAAGATATCTTAGAAACCAAAACTGAATGATAATTTTTAATGAATTTACTGTAACAAATAGTGACGAAAACATAACCATGAAAATCGTTAAAATGTTTAGTTTGACAATAACGGTTAAATAGAAAAAAGTAATAAAACTTTCATGAGATTTATGAATTTACTTACGATTAACAGTAGTTTATGTATATTAAAATATATTTGAAAAATGATATTGATTTGTGTTTTTATATCAAATTAAAATTAGTATTAAATTTAAAATCAGTATGAAATTAAAAGCTTATGTATCGTAGGTAATTAAATTATTATTTCAACCTGAGGTAATTGATACAAATCAGTTTTATATTTGCTTGATAGGTAATTATTTTTAAATCAGAATAACTCTCAAGTTTCAACTCTAGAATTTAAGAGAAGCGAAGATTGTATTGATTTAACAATTATGTAGCTCTCCTTTTTTTTTCTATATGGGTGCTTTTCCAAGCAATAAAAACTGAGCAGAAGTTGCATATATATCTTTTACCTATCTATTTATATATTTAAAATCGAATCTATATTTTTGGTTCTTAAGAGGGTTTTTTTTTATTGTGTCAGTAAATTCTACATGTACTTGAAAAAAATTGTTTTAAAATGCATCCTTTTATCTGAATTTGTAGTAAATTTTTCTTTTAATGGAATGAAAAAATAAATAATTATTAGAATATTAAAAAAAAATATACCTTTAAAGTTATTCAAAATATATACAGTAGTTACAATCTATAGTATTTAATAACTAAATCAATATTAAAAGAAACCAACTTAGCACAAATATTTAATATACATAATATATAGCTTGTAAATCTAATACATACTTTATTTACACAAAGTTTACAATGTGTTTAAAATGTTGATAAAATATTAAAATATTTTAATATGGTTTCTAATTTATTATAGTCGTTGTTATTATGCATACTATTTGTTTTTCATTTTGAAGAATAATAATTATTTATTTTATAAAATACACGAAGAAAATAATTACATAAATATTATTATATTTTCAGTTTTATAATTATTATAAAATATAAATGGCAAAGGCCTATGATCCGATAAAATATCAATTGTTTTTTTTTTTTTTTTTTTTGTAACTATGTTTTTACTTTTTAGTTAAATTAAAAATATTAAAAAATAAATAATCATTTATTTATTTCAATTATATAATGGTATATACTATTTTTAAATATAATATTTGATATTATCTACATATTCTCATTAATAATCAATTTAAAATCAAATAAAAAATAATGGAATTACTAGAAAAATACAGTATGCAAATATAATATTATTATTATCAAATCAATAGTTATACTGTAATACACTAAATGAGTGGAAAAAAATCGAGATTAAAAATTGTTCGCGACCAAAACAACAATAATGATAACATGACAATCGATTTAAGACGTATTATGCAGATTGCCAGTATATTTAATATAACATTATTTCGATAAAATTCAAACACTTTCAGCTCTTTCTTAATGTGATATGTAAATTTTTACATTTACAAGTAAAACCTATCATATAAAAATAAAACCTAAATTTTACTAACACCTATTTGAACTTTTACTGTGCCATAGTATAATATATATTTATTTGGCAATACAACTTTATATCGCAACACTTTCACTCGTAGAAAACAGTTGTAAGAATTTGAACTCTACGAAATTTTCATTCTGGCGTGTGCGAATAACACAATATTATCTAGAATAAAAGTCGTAAAAGTCGTATAGTTTTTCATCAGTTAAACGTATTTATCATATTTGGTCGAAATCAAAATGTCCAAATTAAATTCGGTAGTGATATACGCGAATAACCGTACAAAATACAAGACAATTTTTTTAACGAAAGAATATACACTTTGTCTCGATAAGTATATAACATTTTTAAAAATATCATTTTCTTTTATATATTATTAAAATTAATTATACAACATCGTCTTTGAAAAATTATATTTTTTTTTTTTAAATTTATCGTTCTGTAAGATTTTACTTTGTCGGATGAAAACATTTATTATTAGAATAAACATAATATAATAATATAATATACACAGAATAATTTCGATTTCAAAAACCTAATATCAAACAAATAATTGTTAATTGAATATATTAAGTGTTTTAAGTTTTTCACTCCGCTCTAGTCGAACCTAAACTTTAAAATACATTTAACCAATTAACCACACCCTGTGTACACATATATAGGTAGAATGTTTGACACGAACTTAATGAAAAACCAACGAAACTCATCGTCGCTATCGTATAATTATACGACAATTTTATTGTTATAATATCATACTATATAGTTCCATTCGTATTTACAGGGCAATTCAATCGTGCGTCTCAACGGATATTCATCACACCGGCGGCAGCGGCACCGGATACTGCCAGTACCAAAGGAAAGACTAATCATGCGACAACACAGGTAATATACAATAATATTACAGTTGGACGATGGTTTAAATTGGTCGAGGCGATGCCATTCGCCCGTCTGAACGATTTGAGTGGATTAGTTTTGAACGCATAGGTACACTATTATTATATCGCCGTTCCTACTTGTCCATCGATCCTTATCCGCATCGTCTATTTCAGTAATGCTTCTACTTTTCTCTGTCGACGCGTCCGCATGTCATCACAATAAAATTTACAGGCCGGACTGAAAAAAGGCCGGGTAAAAATAACGAAAACGCCTTTTTCACGCCTAGGAGAAAATGACTGCGGGAAAACTGTTTCACGCTTTTATCGTTCAATCGGAATAAACGTTAACGCCGTTTTGAATTCATCATCTGCGTAGATATATTACATGGGCATGTAGAATAACACTTTTATACGAGTTTATTCAAATTTCAACATACATAATATATATATATATATATATGTTTGTATGTGTGTATGTCTGTAAACGTTTGTTCTAAATAATACACTGATTAGGTACTATAAATCTGCTTGTTCCGATCTCTCTTGTCAATCTTAAAAAAATTAAATTACTGTTATTCATTTGATACCCATTAACATGCAACAATACACGCTAATAATAAACCATTTAAAAACAAATTATTATGATGATGATAATGATTAACGTTGACATAATAATAACGATAATTATTAACAAAACACTCCTATAATTGCATGAATAGTTTTGTTTTTTTGTACGATATATCTTATACTTATTTAAACTTGACACTTATTAAAGTTAACCTATTAATTATTATTTATTATCTCAAAAATGTAAAATTCAAATTAATATTAAAAGATTTTATGAAGGTAAAACAAGTATACTTGACACATCTGTAATGTAATGTTGAAATTAAACCATTTTTATAATTTTTAAATTTAAACTGTTTGAAACAATGACAAGATCATTTTTATTGTGCAATAATTTATCACAAAAATTCAAATCTAACTCATTTATTACTTTAACCTACTCAATAAAAAGTATATTTAACTTTTTAGGAAAACGATTACAAACTTACACTTTTTTTTCTTATAATTTTCAAAAATACAAAGGTAATTCATTTTAGCTCTTCTTAAAAAAAAAAAAAAAAAAAATCATAATTCCCTTTAAACCTTTATTTTTAATTTCTTACGATTTTTTATTATTAATTTTTATGTTTAAAATTTTATTAACATAAAAATAAAATAAAAATTCAAAAATGAATAATTTTTTTATAGTTTAGGTGCTTCACTGTAAATGGCAACTTATACCTTTGTACTGACGACCCTACATATTATGTCAATGTTAATAAGTCTTCTTGCAACTACTTAGAATCTTCGTGGCAAACAGATTGTAATACAAGATATTATGAAACTGATTTAATTTATAATCGTGCACCAATGAATAAAGGATTTACTTAAATAATAATAACTTTTAATTTAAATAAATACAGAATGACTACCTATACATATTTCTGTTATAAGATGGGCTTTATGTAATTTAATCCAATATTCTGAAAAAATTCGAACATTCGTTTAAATCACTAGAGAGAAAATATATATTAGGAGATTGGGTATTAGTTTAATTACTTCACTCAAATAAAGAACGTCAAGAATAATTACTGGCACAAAACAATTTCAGTAGTTCATCTTGTCTATATAAAAGCTAGATAGTAGGTACTGGCATTTTATCTCTATTCTTTTAATTGAGGTGTTAATTACTAGGGATGTAATATATGCATATGATAGAGTTGCTGGTAATGTTATCAATATAGCTATGTTATTTTGAAATAGTGTGAAGTATTTTTTATACTAAATCTATATTATTCTTTCAAAAAAAAATTTTTCGTATGTCTGGTAACTCCTCAGTATGTGTCCAAATCAATAATTGGGACTAATGTGAATTCTAAATTTTTATAATAATATGCAGTCCTTTTGATTTAAGCTTTTTTATATATCTTATATTCAAAAGTCTATAATATAGATACCATTGTAACATCATATTTATTATTAAACTATAGATTAATTAGATACCTTAAAATATTAATATAGTTACACTTACTAATATATTTTACTAATTCTCATATATATATATATATATATATATATTGTGTAGTTTTTATTCACTTATTCACTAAATACTTCATATTTTCAATTTATTATTTTTAAGTACGATTTTATACTTGAATGTTAAAATATTAAAAATTGTAATATAATTGTGATTATTTAACTTAATTCTTGATTACAAGGATAATTATTTTCTAAAATAAAATTAATAAATAACTATAAAAAACTTAATATTTTTAAGAAACTCATTTTAAATTGAATTCAAGTTATACGAATTCGGAAACAATTTATTTAAAATATTTAGTTGAATAAAATTATGTTTACCATTTTAAATTGAATTGATTATGTATTGAATTTAAATTAATTTTAAAACCTAACCTAAATTAACTTAAGTGAAACTAAATTTACTACACTAAAATCAAACTCCTATTAAAAAATTATCTAATAAATTAAAAAAATAAATATATTTACAAAACAATAATATTATTTTTAATTTTAGATTATTTACTGTTTTTAGATAAATATCAAAATTATTAGTTCGTTGGAATCTATCTTTACAAAAATCTTCACATAACCAAAATATTTAAATTTTTACCCTACACATTATAAAATATATTCATTAATAACAATCATATGACTTGTCAAAACATTTAGGAGGAAAATTAAGTAAATAATCCGTTTGTCAGTAGGTATTACTAACTTAACTTAATATCAAATAATAATATACTAACGTGAAAGTAATATCGTCGTTAAAAAAAAAAAATGATGAAACATTAATTTTCTATAGAACAATTCATCTAAGTCCAAAGTAAAGCTTTTCATATTGTTTAACTTCTTGGATGTGTAACTATATTACTGACAATCGCGCCTTTTTGTTTTTACTTAATAAAATGCTTTTTTTTTCAAATCATCAATAACTAGCGTAATAAAAATTAATTTGTGTTTTCAGGAAAAAAAAAACGGTGGAGTAGATTTATAATTTTTTTTTTTTTTTATGTAAGCATAATTTATAATAAACTTAATATTTAAAAATAATATAAAATACTGACATTTTACGGGTATATATTTCGATTGAAAAATCAGGTATTTCATTGATTAACTCCACTTTTTTTTTCGTGAATTGACTTTTCCACTGAAAAGTAAAAAAAAAGAAATAAAAATTGCTTTCCATTGAAAACAAAACCATACAATCCAATTACTATCATATAAAACATTGATCAAAATAGACTAGCTTGATTTTATCGTTCAAGGCAATAAACGGATTACGCTGGAGCACAGATAGTCATATGAATATTCTGACTTTGATGACAATAAACTTAACCCAGATTTAATTTGCATTAATAAAAATTATATTATTTTGTTTCTTAAAACCAATTCACGTACATATAAACGTAAATAGGTTCAATTTTTGGGAGGAGGGCCGCAGCCCTGAATACATTTAAAATAATCGAATAAATGCAAAATCTCATACTCATTAATGTTTAACTAAATACCTTAGTATCTTATTTTTTAATACTCATGATGATAAGTGATAACTTATAAATTAAAACATGGAGTTTTATGCAATTATTTTTTTTCCTTTTCACGTTTTTGCTTTTTGTCAGTAATCTTTACGACTCATAATATTTTGAAGCTAATAAAATTATTTATTTTTTTTTTTTTTGCATATTATGTCATATTTAACATAACTTCTTAATGGTGTGTAAAAAATATGTATTACATTATATTACATATTATAATATTCATTACCTAAAAGTTTAAATAAAAATATTTAACATGATATTAATAATTAACACATATATGTTTATTTTATATTCATATACTATACATAAATATAAATTTTTTAGCGTGCTTAATAATAACATTCTATCATTTTTTGGAAAAATGTTAAAAACTTTTTCACTGTCAAAAAGTATATCCCATTCTATAAATAATATGGATAGATTAGTAAATCTAGTCTGTCCCGTTGCACTCATCAGCCATGTTTTAATTTGGTAGAATGCGCATTTCTGAAAAGCTTCTTACCATAGATTTTATTTTTTTATCTACTAACATTTCAGAATAAATTTAAAAATGATAATAAACTAAACAATAATAAATTATTGAAGAATGAGAGAATATTTTCATATTTTTTTTTATTTTTGCCACTCGTAGCATAGTTAAATATTTTAATGGTTCATATAATAAACATTCACAGAAAAATAATCTTATGATTGTACTCGAGTATCGCCAATACATATACAACAATTAACTATGTCATCGCCCAAATGTGAGACGTGGCTACATGTATAGTGCGTACGTAATGAATTTTTCGTAAAAATATTGACGATAAAAGTTTTAATTCTAAAATTATAACTTTAAAAACAACAGTGGTTAATGATAACTATCAAAATAATAATAATAACATTGACTGTTTGTAATACTATTCCGCTAAAATATATAAACATGAAAACTATTATGAGTAATTTAATAACTCATAAAAACTAAAACAAAAAAAATATTACTCTAACCAAATTTAAAAAAATTTTAATTTTTAATAGTTTATAAAATTGTATTAAATTGAGAGGCTACGCACTCGTTTAGCCTCCCTAAAATTTACATCTATGCACATTGCGCATACATTAATAAACCGTAATCACAAAACTAAATATTGTATATCCATGTCAAACTTAATTATTTTTAAGTTTTCTAGCATAACATATATGTTATATAAAAATACTTAATTTGGAAAATTTAAAAAAAATTCTTCAAAACATTGTATCTTAAAACAAATGAGTTTCTAGTATAAAATATGAGAATGGCTCATAAATTAAAAAAAAAAATATATTATTATTTATTATAATAATTTAATAAATGCAACATTTTTGTAAAATGTTTTATCAACCTACTATGATACTAAAAGTAAAATAAATTACTTTAATAGATAAATCAAAAAAAAAACATATGAAATATACTTAATGACATAGGCTTACAGACTATCTCTGCATAGAATTTTTTACAGTAGTCCGTAAACAATAATATATCATTGAATTCAAATTTAACACACTCATAACAATAACTCACTCGACACCTAATGTACAGCAGAACAGTACCCACTTGCCTGCCTTTTTACTTTTAATCCACAAGGTACCTACTATAATAGAATTTATTAGTATGTTCACAAAACCATTTTACGATTACACAATAAAAATGAAAAGTTTTTAAGAATAGGGAATAAATTTAAAAATAGTAATTGTTCAGTAGACAATAAAAACGTTTCATATTTTAATTTTTTTAAAAGAATTGTATAATATTTTATTTTATTGTTAAGTTCAATTAGTTATATGTTAATATATATATATATATATAAAAAAAATACTAGAAAATAATTTAACTCTACAGACAAGTTGTTTTATGACATAATTTGACTAAAACATATAACAAATAATTGCACTCAAAATATTTAATTCTCTGAAAAGTAAATCAAACAATATGAAATATTTGGATTATGATAAATTACTTTTAAAAATAGTTATATATTATTTTTATGATTAAACTCTAAGGAATCTACAATTCATAGTATTTTATCATCTGATACAGTGGTAGGTACTATAAGGATATTTATATAATATAGTTTTGATCACCTATTCATAGATTTTAATAAAATTCTTGAAATCCTTTGACAATTTGAAGCTAATAGATACTTAAAAAAACAATTACATTTTAAACAACATACAAAAGATTTAAAGTTAAAAAATACTCGTAACTTTCAACATGAAAAATAAAATATGAGAATAAATGAGAATAATTTATGACAAGATATAAACAATTTTCAGTTAATTATTATTTTTTTGTCTCAATTTTAGGATCACTATTTATACATCCAAAATTATTTTTTTTTTTTACATATTTAATCAATTACATCCAGTTACATGAGTAATTTACAGACAAAAAAATATTTTCCTAGCTTTTTCAATTTTAGCGTGATCTAACTCGCACTCCATTCTTAAATCACCTGGCACCATTAATATATAACCAATTATTTCAATGATCTTCTATTAATCCAAGAAAAATAGCTATATCGCCAAAATGTTATTGTTTTTATTTTTTCCTGAGTAGCATTCGCAGTACATAATTGCGTGTACATTAATTTCAGTAAATTAGATAAATATACACACATGAAGCAATGTCATTAGCTTTTCGTTTGGCTTCAGTTGCATACAACTATAACCATATAAAATAAATTACTTCAATAGATAAAAAATTACACACAATTAAATTGCAAGTCCACAATTTATAGATGTATGTAAAATGTAACAAAGCTGTCTAATGAGGGGGTTAGAATACGCTGTTGTAAATCAAACAATAAGAGACAATGGTCTATGGATATGGTGGTAATGTTGTTTCTTTCGATTTATAGGTTTGTTCAGCTTCGTCTCAGTGTTTTATCTTATCTTTAATTATTTTAGTCTTTTGTTCTGATGAAACAATGTTATTAATAAGCTGTATATTATACTTGTCACACTGTACGCAAATGTCCTTTTTGAGACTCTTGACTTTTCACACTGCATTTTTAAAATATTTTTCTCACGGTACTCGGCTTACTGGCTTTTTTACACTTATTTTATACTCATTATTTATTAGCTCCTTGCAATGTATAATGACTTAGTAAATATTTTTTTTTATAACTTTTTCCTACAATAATGACTTTCGTAATCAAGAAGTTAATCATATCAACTATATGATTTATCAATAATTTATTAATTATCTTAAGAAGTGGTGTATGACACTTTTTATCTAGAAAACACTGTTATGCAAGTGAAATTTTAGTGCAAAAATTTATCAAAAAATTAATATTTACACAAAATATATTTTCATAAAACAATCTTATTAGTTATTGCTTATTAATAATGAGTATTATGACATACACGAATTTAATATATACCAACATTTTTTGGTACATAATTTTAGTATGTTTTTTCCCTTGGCTTTTGTTTGTTGTAACCATCTAAAAATAGCTTAATAAATATAATATCTCATATTATACTAGTAAAATAATAACCAATCATTTTATCAGTACACATAAATGATGATTTTTAGTAGGTGAGTTACTGACATAAATTAAAAACTAATCATTGCATTATTATTTTAATTTTATTAAAAACGAAGCCACCTGTTCAATAACATACTCAGAAACCCTTTAGAAAACTCTTTTGTTTGACATGATAAATACATGCCAATGATTGTAGTAATATCATCAAGAATTTGACATTTGTTTAATGTAAATAATTGCGTTTCCTGTTATGTTACGCAATAAACAATAACAACGAAATACCTAACAAAATGTATTTTATATAAATTAAAAACTTTCTTTGTGGTCGTACATTAGGGTAATTTCTTTGGTTCAAGTATCAAATTCAGTATTTAGATTTATTTAAAATGCTGAAATACTTATGAAAAAAAAAAATCATGATTTAATACGGTTAAATTCACGTTTGTGTATTCAATATAAATCTCTTTAATGTTTATTTTATAGCTGCGTATACTAAATGCTACCTACTGTGACCTACACAATAGAGATTTTTATAACAAACATTTCAACTAAAACTACAAAACAACCGTTAAATAAATAAATTATAAAAAAAAAAATTATTTCAAATACTTACATATTTTTTAACACTGCAATGTCGCATACAATTTTAAATCAGTTATTTATTTAGGTTAAAAATGAGTATTTAAATACTTATATTTATGTTTTTGTTAGGCAATGATATATTTATATATTTATTAGTAGACTAATAGATTGACAAGGTTATCTATTTACTGTTATAGTTTGAACATGATCATATTTTATATATCTAATAAAGTATCAGTTGCACCTTGGTGTAAGAAAACTTTGTTTCGTGTGAACGCCTTTAGTAAGAATTACACCTACGCCTAATCTAATCTCGCCGTGACCAAACGTAACTCGTCAAGGGTAATTTAAGTAAACTGCAGTTCACTCCCCCGCTCAATCTATAGTCATTAATACTCTTGTGCTTCAATCCTAAGCCCGGCCGTTCCTTTTATATCTATGCTCATAATATATAGTTACACCTATAAAACTACCGTCTCAAATCTACAATTCTATCATCATACTGGACCCCATCAAACTTACTCTGAGTGTTGCTCGCTTCTTTTTAAATTCTTCTCCGTCTTGTAATTTGTACTCTCTAAGCTGAGCTCTCCCCTTTTTGATCGAGTCTATTATTGCGGCTAACAATGATAATGGTATAATTTTATATTACATCTACAAATGAAAAATATGAATTCCACTTGATATTCGTCTCTCTACCTTAATAAATTTCGGTTTTAAATATCCTCAGTTCATCTTGTGACTTAATTGTAAATAGGCACTTAGAATAGAGACAATTTTAATTATTTGAATACATACAATAATATTAGCTTATTTTAAAATTTGATTAGATTTAACAGAATTATTATTAATCGATTTGCTATGTATTATGAATTTGTAAATTCGTAAATTAAACGTAAAAAGTTAATTTTTTATTATTTATTTTAATCACACTCTTGATATTTTATACTGAGAAATAAAATGTCTAATATATTTGTTGAATTATAAAAACATACTTTCTTTATTTGCATTTTCTACAGAATACTATGAATGTATTAAAACATTATAATTATTTAAAAGAAAAATATTATACCTTGTATTATGATACTTATGGTTTTAAATAATTAAAATTGTATAATAATAAGTGTCACTTACCAAAGTTTTAAATTTTTTTTGATACATTAATATTATTAGGTATGAATAAATCAATAATTTAACAGCATTGTGATGACAATGATAATTACAGTAAACCCTTGATTATCCGTCAACTCCTGTTATACGTCATCGTCCATAATAATAGTATCGTAAATTATAAATAAAATATTGAACTCCCATAAGTATACCTATTTAGAGAAATAAAAAACTCATCTATGAAAAAAGCTTGGAATTATTATTTTTTTTTTTTTTTTAATTATTTTACCATAATATAGGTACAACAATATATATAATTTTAAAACTACAATAGTTATAATAAATATGTTTTTTCTTTAATTCGTCACACTCTTTGTCTCATTTAAAACAATTAATTAAGATTTTACTGTAATTAAACTTAAAATTATTTTGTATTATAGGCTAACATGAACTCGGCCGATTCAATGGAGTCAGACGAAAATAAAAAACTAGGACCAAAAAATCGGAGCCAGCAATTTTATTCCAAACAAGATATTGTAGAACAATACTGCCTAAGCGATAAGCAATTACAAGTATTAAACAGGGTTAGACAACCTCCAGCATTGTTTGGATGCATATCCAGTCACAGAGTAAGGAAATTAATATTTTATATTATTTCTGAATATATATTTTTTTTTACATGAATATGAAATTTTATATTATTATAAAGTTGTAAGTATATGTATTTATTTCAAAAATAAAAAATTTTTAATTTTAGTAAAACTTATTATTTCTTAATAACAGACATATTACATTTAATATTTTAGTGACCTATATTTAATGTAGCGAAAAAATCACAATAATAGGGCGTAATTTTAATTTTTAATAAAAGTATTGGAACTGTAATAAATTATGTATTTTCTTACATTTATAAATTTTGCAGGAGTCTTCTTGTGGCGCTAGAAGCTCACCGAATCTGTTGACCGCCTGCGTTCGGCGTCGAATACCCAGCGATGAAAACCTCCAGGACCTGTACAAGCGGCTGCCCGCCGACTATGCTCCTTATTCGCGGTGGTCGAGATACCATCGCTGCCATCCCGACGTATTCCCCGTGCATCACTGCCACCAATCGGACCTTGGTGAAGCACCACCACCGCCACCGTGTCAACGGTCGCCAGCTATCAGACGCCACAAATGTTGGCCTCCCGAAGACGAAGTAATCACGTGATGTTATTATAAACTTCGGTAGAGTTATAAATCGTCGTCATGATGACAACGGATATCGATAATTAGCGTGACTAAAAAATGTCGGTTTCTCGGTAGTTTGTTATTAAAAAAAAACCGCTATTATACAGACGAGAGCGGGGTAATAGACTCAGGGGCCGATGATCTCTAGTGTTTTGTAATCGAAAGCGACCTGGCTATTAAAACGTAAAGACGAACTGGGGAGAAATCCTCACAGCGAATGAATTCGAACGAAAATAATAATAGAATCGGGAGTTTTACGGAAATGTCAATGTGTTCGATGGAACGGAACAAACAAAACAGTTTGATGGGCTGCCAGTGCCAGTTGTGCTAGTCTCACGCGACATGTCTCCGCGTTTTCCCGACATATCGTGCGATCGGGGGAGCACTATGACGTGGTGTGTGTAGTCGACGGCATTTTATGTGTTGGGTGTTTACGGATAGTTTCTCGTCGTTGATGCCTGTCCGTTCATAAGCCTTATTTTAAATGCCGCTGATAAAATTATGATAATATGGAAAACATTTAAACACATTATCAAAGACAATAATAATCAGGTTTTGTCGTGACCGCGAGAAAACAGTTTACAGCTTTTATATTGTGCCCACGTTGTATACTGTATAGAAAAGCGTTGTGTAAATTATGAATCTCTGTTATAAATAATTATTATACAAATAGTTATACCATAGATTATTTACAATGTGGCATTTTTATAGGGCTGTCCACACAGGACGTGTCATCCAACATGCCACGGACGGTCCAGTGGATTCGATTGTTCCGAATTTCATCTATGTACGCCTCATTACTTACCCCCTCCTCCCCCTCCGCCAGCACCGCCACAATCGACTTCCAGGTAATTACACTTGCAGCCTACAATGATATATATTTTTGTAGTATACAATATCTAACATATCTGACCATAATACAAAAATAACCGATTAAACGAAAACCTATAAATCGGGTAACATCAGAAGAAATGTCAAAAAATTGAACTAAAAAAAAAAAAAAAAACACATCTAGATGAATAATCGAAACGATAAGTATAATGGTGGTTTTAATTAAAAACTTTTCAATAATATTATGTATTTTTTAATCCCTACCAAATATTTATACTGAAAAAAGTAATTTATTTCATTGTATTACCTCTCTAGACAAAATCAATGAAATAGAAATTAAATTAAAACTTAATCAATTCAAATATATTGATAACAATTGATCGAAAAATCATTGATAAAAATTAAAAATTTATAACAGATGTTACAAATCTATAACGGACCGTATTTGATGTTTGGAGAAACTTAATTTTTTACGTCACCTTTAGTGACATAAAATGACTTAATTGTAAATTGAAACAATTATTACATAAAAATATTTAAAATATTGTATATTATACTATTATTATATTATAAATATTATAAACAATTATTATTATTGTTATTATTTTATTATACTACAACCTACTCCCAGGTTAAATGTGCCATGGAAATTAGCTTTAGGTTAATACAATTTAAATAAAACCTTAAAAAAATATCATCATGGTCGCCAAGGCATTACATTTCGTTAAAAATGGTATTTAAAAATGTCAACAAAAAAGTCAACGTTTGAATGAATACATTGTTTTAAGGGTTAATAACGGAATTAGAAAAAATCGTCCTGTATAAAATTATTATACACTTGGATCAAATTAGTTTTTATAGGTTTAGTAGGCGCTGGGCACGTTTATTGCGTTTATAATAATTATTGTCGTAATAAAATATTGTTATACGCCAATAATTTAGAGAGCTAGGTTAGGTTAGGAGAATGCGGAGCTCTGATACTGTCAAATTTATTCTATTTGCAGCTGTAATCATGTGGAAGGGGAAGCAAAGAAATTAAATGAAAATTCAGAGCACGTTTCTATGTTTGTTTAGTTCATTTACAAAAATCTCTTTCACTGAAACAGTCACCCCACAACCGCACTATTTAGTTTTCGTGAATTGCTATCATTTGCGTTTAAACAGTAATCAAGTTTGTGCACACCGATAGTTAGAACATTGTTGTTATCCCTACAAAATACAAAAAATAAAATAAAAAATCAAGTTAAAAGGCAAATGCCTGTATCAAAATTGCCTATACAACGCGCCGTCCAATGGATTTAACTTAAATCGAAACTCGAAAGTAACAACCAACACCGTTCTACTCCTATAATTTTTTTTCTAAATAGAAAACAATATTATTATATTATATTATATTATACGATCAATACAAAATGGTTTGAAATAATTTCCAAAATCCTAAAATTCTTGATCGATTTAAAGGCATAAATAAAATAAATTATTATTACAATAAATTTTCATCATCTAAACATACTAATATAAAATCATCGATAAAACTCGTAGTCCATTTTTTAGTTTTAATTTTACTATTAATTTTTTTTATATAGCTTACAATTTACCAAGAACTTCTCGTTACAAGTAAATTTTCCTTCTTATTTGCGTATCTAGTCTATAATATACTAACGCATACATATAACTTTATAGAAAAAAGTAAAATAATTACAACGTATATATTGCGTATTTTGAAACCATGATATTTGTATCATAGCTCAGAATGTTTTATTTTACGAAGATTATAAATACATTAGCTATATTTTATACTTAATTCATTCAGTGCGCACTCCAATATCAACACATTATTATTATAAATGCCAACATCTGACCCACTCCAATGTGAAATTTAATCTCATTTCACACTCAAATAATTTTTTTTTTAAATTAAATATTTACTAATTTAAAACCTAATTAAGTTTGAAAGCAAACAATTATTAACATAAAAGCGAATGTGCATATATCACAGTGATTTTTTAAATCCTTTAACCACTAAAAACAATTATTTAAATATAATAAATGACACATTTTTTTTTAAATTGATTTTTATTTTTACGTAAAGTGGTAGTTTTATCCTAGTATTATTTAATTTATCTTTATGTAGATAATTTTTAATTTATATTAACTAAAGTTAGATAATTTTAAATTTAAATTATTCTATATTTGTTTATATGTATATTTTTTTATTTATTATTAATAATAAACATATAATATATATTAAAATATAATTAAATATTAGATACTATTTCATATTCATATATTATTATGTATAAAAATAAATATTAAAAATCCTTAATTTAAAATTTTAATGAATGAGATAATATATAGTTAGAACTCAAATAATACTTTAATGAAAATACCAGTTATTACTTTTCATACACAAATGTTTATTATACAGAGATTAAAAATATGAGTAAATATAAATACATTCACATTTTTTAATAATATTTTACTATTTATATTTTCAGAATGAGGCATGTCAGTTTTGCCAGGTCACATACTGTGACCTCATTCGACAATGTTTCTTTAAAGTCAGCCAACAGTAGCAAATCGTTAGAAAGGTTAATTGATGGTAGAAAAACTCCAGAACCTGTTAGCTCGGTCGAGTCTCCAAAAGTCATTGTATTAGGTATTTATAAACAATAGAACGATAATTTAAGAACCAAAACATAAATATCGAAATTTATTATTATTATACTAATATCAACTTAGTAATCATAAAGTATGGTTGTATATTACAGAAAAGATGAAAAGAGCACAAAAAGTTCAAGCTACACAAACAGACGGAACACGAGATACAAGTCCAGCAACACCGCATAAAGTTAAATCAATAACGAAAAAAAGTGCACAACAAAATGAGACACCGAAATCAATTGTCAGGTAAAGTATACAGCTGATATTTTTATTCATCGACAATATTTTGAAATGTTTTTATGAATTCTATATAATCTAGTTGTTTAATAGTAATAATATAAATAAAATGTTAACAATAATACAGAATAAAATATTTATGACGAAAACACGAGAGTTGAAAGATTTTTAGGTTAAATTAGATTAGATTTTGAGCATTTTTATAAACGCTATAATGACAAAATAGATTTAGTACCCACATTGATGTTCAATTCATTAATCTTATTAATGATTATATCTTATAAATTATAATCAAACCACTTATTGTTGATTTTCCTTCGTACATTATTCTTGCCAATATCCAATATGAAGTTAATAATTTCTAATTATATACATTTAAATATTATACAGGATTATGAACGTTTTAAAATAAGTCAATTAATTTTAAAATACATACCTATATTTTATAGTTTGATGAAAGTTTAACTTCCGATTTCTTTCATACACAAAATATGTTCATAATATCATGGATATTACTTATTATAATATTATAATGTAATGATCTATACCTAATTAAACATCCATTAATATATTATATTACAGACCACCGGAACCAACATTCAGTAATGAGATATTAATTGACTTTGAGCCCAAAGATCCTCCATATCGGAAACAAAACAAAACGATCTTACATAAAACCGTATCAGATGGTGAAATTCTGATTGGTGACATAGCAAGATGTAGGAGTCGAGAGGATGTAGAGGCATCAGTGTCTGACGGTGAACAATGCTACAAAAATTTTGTGGCTGCTTCTTGTGTAAGTATAGCAATATACATAACATTTTAATAATAATAAACTTATCCAATATTTATAAGATATTTTATTTGTAATTGTCTTAAATTGATAAACGTTATCAACTATGAATTAATAATCAAAATTATGAAAAAAACAAAAACTATAATATTATCAATATTAAATAGTTTAAATTATTAAAAAAAAAAAATACAGTAAGCTATATACATTATAGTTATTTTCTATTACTTAATAGATTATATTTAAAACACGAAAACTGTTTTATTTTTTATTTTTTAATTAATTAATTTTAATATGTTTTTATTAAACGAAAAAAAAAGTTGACCATATATAGGTATGTATTATACAACCATTAAAAATAATTATATAATATGTTTAATGTAATTAAATTATTAATTTTAAATAAAATGTTTAAGAACAATAAATATTCTATTCACAGTCAATAGATACTCAGTTTAACGTATGAAAAAAAAAATTGTTTTTATTTTATCAACCGTAAAATATTAATGCTAAAGTTTATTTTTACTCGTAGACTGTTGAAGGCTCTTTGGAAGATTTCCACGAAAATGAAAGCATTCTTTGTGAAGGAATTTATAAGTCTAAAAGTAGTGTTTGTTTATCTGAATCTCCAAATAAATGTAGAGCAAAAACGCCATCGTCTTCGAATGAACAAGAACCAAGTGATCTATCTCAAAGTACTGTAAGTAGAATTTAAAAAAAACTTTAGTGTAATAAAAATTAAAAAACTTATTCTGCTATATAGTAGGTGATTAGTGTACTTTGTCAATGAATTTATCATTTTTATTTGTATATTAAATTCGAAATCAATGATAAAAATTGTAATCGATAAAAAACTATTCTAATCATAAAGCAGTATATCAACTTATATTTATTTATCAGGAGGTTTTTTAGCATTATACTAGGTATAAATTTAATATATTTTTCTGTTAATTATTAGGTAATATGAACTTATTTGTGCCAAAAGGAGATATTTTATTAACTTATTTAATAATCATTAAAATATAATTTTAGACAGTATTACAAGCTATTATTTACGATAATCCTTATTTTTATTTAAATATCTAATTTTTGATACCTAATTAAACTTTAAATTAATAAGAAATTCCGTCCTCTTATGTTTGTAAAATATTTTTAATACTTAACAGACTAATTTTAGGTATAATAATAGGTTTACAAAAAAAAAAACTTTATAGATTCCATCTTTACAAAGGGTACTCATTTAAATACCGCGTTTATATTTTAATCTTTTTAATGTACTATAAAAATATATAATTACATACAACTGTAAATACTAATTAAACATGATATATAGTTTAGGAATTTATAATAGAACTCTACAAGAATGTTTAATGTAAGTCGCATAAAATTAAAAAAAAAACCCCTCCATTTAGTTAGCTGTTATGCGAAATTTGAACTTTTTTTGTAATTGTATAATTACTCAATTGTTAATTAAATAAATATTATAATTTAAATATTAAAAACCTTAATTATATTTAATTAATAGATACTTAAAAATAAATAAATGTAACCTTTTGATACTTATTCGAGTGTTTAAACATTATAAATATTTAATTATAAAAAGTATAAGAATATCTTTTATTTATAATTTAATTTAAAACATTTTTATTGAATCTATATCATTTAATATAATACTAATATACTAATTGTATTTAATCGCATAGGTATTGCAGTTTGACAGTTTACCCAAGAAAATAAAATTAAAAGAAGATAACTCATGTGATGTAGTACAAAAGAAAATAATAAGATATACCGACCTTCCATTGAAGTCTTCAGACCTAATTGAACAAGGAAATAGCCAAAAAACCTTTGAAAATGATTTCCCAACAATAGTAGAGCCGTCTGAAGTTTCAACTTCTACTGAAGATTATGTTACAGCTACAGACAGTACTTCTTACACCACTACCCCAACACAAGGTCCGTCAGTTACGAGTAGTTCATTCGACAGCGAGTCTTCAAAATACAGTTTGCCTCATCCTATTTTTGATCACGAAGTAAGTGTATCAAAAAAAGTATAAACTTAATACATAGGTAACTATAAAAGGTATGACTGTTAAAAATATTTACAGATTGTGCTTGATCCAACTGATCCAATCGATGAAGAACTCGGAGATGGTGAAGACTCAAGTGATGATGAAAGCAGTACATCAGGAAGGTACACATATTTTGTTTCTGTTACTTCAAAAATGTACTATTTATAATTTTTTGTTCTCTTACATGTATGAGTTGTTGGTTTCTTCACGTTTTCTCTATAAATTTGTCATTTTATTACTCAATCTATTATATGCATGACAAGCACAAGGTTGCACTATACTTCATACAATATACTACCACATTTGATAGTTTGTTTCACATAAAAAAAAAAAAAAAAAATAACTTTAAAAAACAACAACATATTATACTTCGATAGTGAATAAACACAATCACTATTTTAGTTACAGCGTGAAGTGCAGTATAGAGGATAATAAGAGTTCTGGGTCATCAGACGAGAATACAAGAATAAGACCGAAATCCATCTTAAAATTGGCTAAGTGAGCACATTAACGATAGGTTGTAATAAAGCAAAATTCTAGACAAGAAAATAGAGCTTATTAGGGTCCGCTCGTTGCAGGTCGTTAAGCATAGAATTCTTAGGCCGCGATTGGAGGTTGAAGAATAACATATATTTGGAGTTTTACTATATATAATATATTATATTTATATACATATGTACATATACAAATAATATAAAATTTCACAAAAATGCATGTGTAAAGCTTAGATAATTTCAAAATCAATTATCGCTTACTATGCACTACTCTATTGCTTTTTTTTTTTACTTTTATAAACTATTATTTGCGTTTGATACGTCACTTTGTGAAACAAACTTATTTTTGTATAAATAATTTATAATTTTAGGTCAATACCAAAGAACAAATTGAAGACTTTAGAAGAATCAAATAAATTGAATAATCCAGTTCTAACATCAAGTAATGACGTATAGATTTTTTTTTTTTTTTTGTTTTTGTTTTTAATGAATTATTTTAACGTATTAATATTTTACAGGTAATAATCGTGTAACAGCCAAATGTCATACAGATGATCCTAATTCAAATTTAATTAAGGCAATGACTTTTTAATTGATTGTTTATTTTATATTTTGAGTAAAATTTGCTTAAAAAAAGTTTTATTTTAGAAATTGATGGGCAACGGTTTTGCGACTAAAATATCAGTACCTGCCTATAGTTCTGATGAGTCTTCAAAAGCTCCAGAGCGGCGCAGAAGACCAAGTCCTAGACGAAAAAGTATAGGAGCTGTAACATTAATTAAGTAAGTTAAAAAAATAAAATATTTTAACTTTATTACAGTAAATATTTATTTTCAGCTCTATTGATAAAAAACCATTGGTAACAAATAAACCAGAAAAACGGAGAGAATCACTTCCTGAAATCCTTAGAAAACCACAAATTAATCCAGAAACTATAGAAAAATCAAAAACTGAATTTCATCTAGAAGACAAATCTAAATGTCCGTTGCAAACAACGTCGCCTCAAATGAATTATTTATCTCAAATGAATAACTTGAACTTGAAGACAGTGAGCGCAGAGTCTCTGCGTTCTATCAGTCCAGGAAGTGATTCAGTTTTCTACAGTGATCCGTGCAGTAGAGTATCATTATCTAGATGTACACGATGTAATACCGAAGTTGATGTAGATTATATTAATAATTCAAATAGTGATGCTATAAATATTGTTAAACCACCCGAAGGTTTCGGGGATTCTCCCGAAGAACCCCCTACAACACCTATTAAACGACCAACAAAACGATATCGTTCAGAAGAAAGAAGAAGAAACAATAGATCAGAACAAACTCGTGCTAAATCTGAAGAAAGAGTAAAACATATAAATGAAAAAGGGAGGTGAGTACAATCTAAAATATGGTTAAGTAGTTAAATGTTTTGGCATAATACACATAGATATGTACTTATTCCTAGGCCAATGGCTAGATCGACCAATGTAAGTATGGAAAGATTAAATGGAAGTAGCTCTAGCCTTCATTCGGATGATGATGATTGGTCAGGTGTCTATACAACGCCGTTTACATCTTTTTCATGGGTATACATAGACGAAATAGAAGAGTTCTATGTATGGAAGAAGCCTTCGGATTTGCCAGGTATCAAATAAATGCACCAAGTATCCAACAGATATACATTTATTTATATATATCTGTGATGTATCCATAATAATTATTTCATTTTTATCTTTTAAAAAGTTCAAGTACATAAAAAATTTCGTATCTTTTTTTTTTTTTTTAATTCAGAAATTAAATGTTCACCTGAACTAAAACGAAGAGATTCCATTGAATCCACATGTTCAGAACACGAGTTTCGGGTAAAATATCAAACAATCACGCACAGAATGGTACACAGAAAATCGAGTTTAGAAATGTTCAAAAGAATCGCTTCGAAATCTTTCGGTATGCTTTGGAGTTACTGAATACTAAATAAATATTAACATTGAACTTAAATATTTACAGATAGCGACGAACGTTTAATGGTAAAACGTGAATCTGGAGAATTCGGTTTTCGTATTCACGGGGCTAAACCGGTCGTCGTGTCTGCAATTGAAACGGGAACAGCTGCAGAAAACTCTGGTCTCCAAGTGGGAGACATCATTATCAGCATCAATGACATGTGTGTTCTCGACGCGTCTCACTCGGAGTTCGTCAACGTTGCACACAGTGGTTCTGACGTCTTGGAGTTGGAAGTCGCCAGGACCTGTGATATCCTAACGCCCGTGATCAATCCATCCGAAATTGAAAACCGCGTTGTCATAGCCAGTAAACTGTGGAAATTCAGCATCGGAACGAAAAAAATGAAAAACTGTTGGCAGCCCAGATATTTTTGTCTCAAAACCGATAATTGCCTCTACTACTATAAATCTGCGTCTTTGAAGCGTGTACGTTTTTCGGGTGCTCGTTATATTTTTCACTGTAGATATTAACAAATCGCTATGACTTTAGGACAGACATCCTCTGGGAGCGCTTAACCTTAAAGGTTTCACTGTAATGCAGACATCGGATACAGGGAGATTGTACAGCTTCCGACTGGAAAAAAAGGACCACAAGAAAACAAGGTTACACATAGCAGCAAACAGTGCAGAAAACGCAGACCGCTGGATCGGAGCGCTCAACGAAGCTACCAAATGTCCAGTAAGTATATTATAATATTACAATTGTCTGCAATGAGATATTGTTCGATCTAGGACAGATCGAGGTAACCGATTGGACGTTTAAAATATATTATTCAAATCTCAAAAACAAAAAAAAAAAGTTAAAATTAAATCGCGATATCAATAAATTTTTATCAATTTTTTTACGACACTTCATAAATAGATCAATATTAAAATTAAAAAAGAATACTTCACACATTAGAAAATTGATATGTTTTATAGCATCAAAATTATTCCGACGTCCTAACGGCTAAGTCCAATTAGTTATGCCTCTATTTGTCCTGTAGCAATAGTTAAAAAAAACAACACAATACTAATACTACAGCCGAGTCTCAATAAATCGAATGTCAAGGGAGATGAAAATTAATAGGTAACTCGAATTTCTTTTTAAATACAAAAAAATTTGAGTTAAATATTATTTTTTAAATTTAATTTGCTTTTATTAGAAATATTACTACATGTATATTATTTATTTAACTACAATTACCATTAAAAAATTAATTTTCAAAACTCATTTCCTATATTATATATATTTATTAATTAAAAATGTATAAAAAAAAACACAAAATATGTATAATTCTTACAATTCAGAAAAATAACTTTAAATAAGAGTTTGACGTTTGGGTTGTTTTAAAATAAATTATTTCAAATTATCTATGCTCGACTATTTTTATATTTGATCTATCGCGACAAATACTGCATTAAGAATGTAGAAATTTTCTAGGGACAAAAAAATAAATTCAAGTTATCGAGGTTCGACTGTAGCATATATAATATACATAGGTACACGAATTCAATTGTTCGAGATTAATTTTTCCAACTGTTTACAGTCGATGGAATGGCTCAACGAGGACAATTTAAAATCAGTGGTCACCATCGATCCGCAATCGGACTGCCAGGGTTTCCTCTCCACTTTGGTTCACCACTGTGGAAAATCGTGGAAAAAATATTACTGCGTTCTGAAAGGCGCTAGGCTGTATTTTTTCGTAGACAGCGTAACCCGATTTGCCAACGGTAACAATAATTATTCATTCGTCTATATTTTACTCGTAAAAATATTTTATAAGTCTTCAGACGTGATCGTGTTGCTTAAAATTCGCAGGAATGGCTTGTCTCCACGGTTACAAAGTGCAAAGTTCCGTTAACGCTAGCGTGAGGAAATTTGCGTTCGAGCTCATACCACCTGACTTATCGTTTCGATATTTTTATTTTTATACAGACACCGAAGTCGACAAGAGAAGGTAGGTACCTATATGGACAAAAACGATAGTGCAAATCAATCGATTATTTAAATACATAATTGGTAAGTGCCTATTAATTATCGTGCGTTTTTTTTTTATTAATAGATGGATAGCTGCTCTAGAGTATAGCATAGATCGTTGGATAAACGTTTCATGATCATGTGTTGGGTTCAATAACTTTTCGTCAGATCAATTCCAATAATGTAAGTTTTCCTTGCGGTGGATAACTTTTATATTTATTGTATTATGAAACTAGTAACGTATAAGGTGTCTTTAAATTAAATTTACTTTTGCTGTCAGTGTTAAATAATTTGACATTTAATTTATTACCGTTTATTGATTGGGGAGGGAGGACTAAGGTTTTATTGTAGGTATAACAAATAATACACCTATAGCACCTACCTAGTCAAATTATCACTTCTAATTCGAAAACCACTCTCTAATTTGTAAATCCTAGCTACGCCACTATATGCATAGGTATATAATATTTTATCAACTTTGAAGTATATCTACATTTTAATATTATATTACTTTATCGTTGAAAATATTTTTAAACAGTCTTTCTTAACTCTTAATATCACCTTTTTACTTAAAACTGCACATGGTTTGAGTTTATGTTATATAATGTTATACCTGTAAATAAAGAGAAAATTAATATTCTTAGATACCTACCTGCAAATTTCTTAATATCGTTAAATATTTATATTTTTCTCGAAAAATTGAACAGACTACGATTAAATTCGTGCATGCTCTATTATTTATCGAGTTATTTATCCTCTATAAAACACTGAGATGGGCAATTTGTTTTTGTTACAAAATTTAATAACACGTTTAATTATATTGACATAAAATTATGCAGTATTTTTTTATTTTTTTATATATACTTATATTTTTACAAATAATCTATTAAATATATTATATTTGATGATTGGTAAGTTAATTTACAAAACTTACACATAGATACTATAACGCACACCTATTTTTTTTTTCTTTTGAACGCACAAACAACAATTTCCTGATAATAACTACCTAATTTAATTATCCAGGTATTATAATTCATGGTAGTTACGCGTCTAATTTTAATTTGTAGTTCAACAAAATATTTCCATTTATACAGCGTTAATATTCATTATTTATTAAACTTAAAATGACACAAACAATAGTAGAAATGGTCATTGAACACATCTGTACCTAAATTTAATTTAGCCCATCCGCATAGACTACAATTCATGGTGACGATTAACGATTACGAATAAGAAAAAAATAAGCATTTATTAATTAAATAAGTACCTATGCAAACATCTACGAAATATAAGTTTTAATCGGCATCTGACCAATAAAGTACCTTACCTACACATTAAAGCATTTTATACCGTCATAAAAAGTTGGCAAATTATCTTTATTAAACCGCTGAAAAGTAAGTGACCATTTTATCTTTTATCTAAGTAGTAGCGTACCTACACCGTGGTCATAAATTCTAGTTCTTTGATTGTTTTAATTATTGGTTGAATTAATGTTTATTTCAATAGGTAGGTATGAAATAGTTTTAACTAGGTGCCGCCTGTCTCAATATTCCATTTATAATATTTATCTACGTTACATCAATAATAATAATGAAATACCTACCTGTAGATATCATATTGATTTTGTCTATAAAATCCTATTTGGGTCGATATTGATGGACTCTATTTTTTAAATTAGGTAGATAGTTTTTTTCTTTTTTTTTCAAGTAATACTATCAATTAGTATCCAGTAGAATACTTCTATATGTAGATAATTTATAAGCTTAAAAAGTTGCATCAAATTTTTTATTTAGGTTAAATTATAATATTGTATTTATTTAAAAAAAAATGTAGGTAGGTAGTAGGTACTCTATAGGTATTCTTATTATCTACCTTATATATTTAAGACATAATAGGTACACGAAAATATTGTAGTCGTTTAGATAGTCAACTCACCAAAATTTGAATAATTGTCTATTGTTTTTATTTTTTTCCAGGGTAGAAATATGAAGCTAGCTTGTGATATCATTCTTACATTTATATTTGGACCATTACAACAACATAAACAGCGTAAAAGATATTTACATTTAAATATTTAAATATTTAAATCTATATACTCGTTATTTTTAGTTTATGATTAATAAGCATATTATTTTATCTATAAATTCAAATTATATTTACATAGATAGACCAACTGTTACCTATTAAAATAAGTCTTAATTATCATGTACTACCTACGTCATTATATTCTTATGTATTCTATAGGTACATTATATAATATTTATATAATTTAAAGTTTGTTATAAATATATTATTTTCTTCGAAACTAAAAAGATTTAGTATTTTAGTTAATACTTGCATTAGTTAAACATTTTCACTTTGATTAATTTACTTTCTATTATTAGCAATTTCTATTTTATGTACATAGGCTAGAGAACAACAGATAGGTACCTACCTACTGTTGAATGTTGACGTTCGTTGTTCATTTGTATTTGCATAGAACATAATACCATTACCTAGGTACTTATTACGATGACGTTGATCATTTTTTTTTTTAAATTTACTCTGGATTGATTTTTAAAAATAAATAAATGAGATAAATTTGAAAAAATACATCGAAATATGTGACCGTACCAAGGGACAACAAAACAATAGCATATGTTTTATTTTTATTTTTCAATAATTAGGGTCTCGTTGGTTTGTTCCTAATTTGAAATAACTTGTCAATTTTCAAGTATGATTACTGCACTTAGCGTTTAACTGTCGTGTATTGTATTTATGTATTCCTATTACGAATTGAACACTGTCTACACTTTTTAACCTTGAACTTTACGAGTGCATAGGTTATTAAATTTTGGATAACTAGTATTCTGTATTATTCTATACCTACATTGTCCACAGGGTGATCCAAAAATCAGTCTATACGATAGACTCGTTCAAATCTTATGAATTTTTTAGTCACTGAACTTACTACTATTGTAATTAGTACTTGGTAGAGGAAATCTGACTTTTCAAAAATTCAATTGCACCCATAAAAAAATTATTTAGGTACGTACATATATGTGTATATTTGTCATCAAAATACTCACCAATTTTTCCGACTAAGTATATATTTTAACTATTCTCAACTTCCAACTTGTATGTATACGTACCTATATTTTGACTAATTTATACAAGTCATTATTTTTTAGTTATCTACCTAGTATATTTAATTTAAAAAATTGACTGAACGGTAAATCAATGTTTAGTACATAAATTTATGTTATTATCATTTATTAATTATTATTATATTATTATATTATTATATTATTATAATCATTATATAATGTTATACTTATATTTATTATTGTAATATATTATATTTATTAACTATTAGCGTAAAAATAATTTAATAGATACAAACGTTTCACAACCTATTAATTGTAATCATATTTGTCGCGAAATTTTTTAATAAAATTGCTCAATAATAATAAAAAAAAAAAATGTGTACCTACACTCATTGGGCAGTAATTTATAAAGAAATTTATCAACACTAGATTTAGTTTTTTACAAAACGTAAGTAAGTAAAATAATCTGTTAAAACTAAAAAAAAGATAAATTCTACATTGTAGCAACATGAGAAATGAAGGTAGATACAGGTAAGTGAACACATGAGATATTAGACTGGTAAATGGAAATACAACAATAGTGTAGAGTTTGAATAGAGAAAAATGGAGAAGATTAATAATGGCATTGCAGGTCCTCTATAATTGGTCATAAGTATTATGTATCAAATTTATAAATCAAACATCATGTTAATCTAGTTGAGCCTAAAAGTACTGATAAATTAAAGTTTGTGTCATAAAATTAAATGTTTATTAATTTATTACATTTATATTACAATATCTTAATAATTTTACGTACACTATACAAGAATAATACAAAATTCTTGGTGTAGATAGAGCATAATATGCAAAATGTTAATTAAAATCATTTTATTATAAAATATATTTCTTACCATATCTTGTAACAATATATTAGTTATTTAGTTATCATATTATGTACTGACATTATACAATTAGTCTCATATATTAAACCTCGTCATGGCACTTTTTTTTTACAACTAAAGATTATTTAATTATTATTATTATTATTTTTATTCATTATATAACTCAAAACAACTAGGTTAAAATAATAACCTTATAATACTAAATATTAACGCTACATGTAAATGATAGCAATAATGTATCTAAATTGAGCTACAGTAGTTATACATATCGATATGTTTAAGAAATAAAATGATTTTATTGCAGTTGTATTCAAGTGGACTCAAGAGTCTAACTGAAATTCCAAAGCTACCTACATCTTTTTTTCCACATAACTTCAATAGTAAACAAGGAGCCAGTAAGTACTTGACTTTTAGAGATTTTCCACTGATTTGGCACAATAATAGTTAATTAAAGTTTTAGTCATAACTATTTGTGATTTATAAAGTTTAATACTTATTAAAAATTGAAACAACAATTATATTATTTGAAACGATTAAAGCATAATATAATGGGAGAAGTGTAATGAGCTATAGATATCTAGCTCTAACTAAATACATGATCAAGACAAAAATTAATTGATATCATATTAAGTCAAAGCTAGAAAATGATAAGCCATGTATTTAAATTTAAAAATATTGTATAAAGTAGGTATAGTAAGAAATGAGGTCTACGAAAAAAAATTCAAATCTTGGTTGAATTTAAAGAATGTGTTGTAGGCATACAATGACTTAACAATAAACTCAAGTACTAAATACAAAACAAAATACCAATATTAATTAGGATTAAAAAAATTATGGAACAGAGGATTCGAATAAGTATACTTGTTTATGGATAGATTTTAAACTTATTATACATTTTATCCATTTTCCATTTACTTTGTAAATAATTTTTTTAGACATTTTTTTTTTTTTTTATACTAATATAATGTACAAAACTATATTAAATATAAATAATTTCAAATTATAAATATCAATATATTAGGAGGAACAAATAAAAGATTACAGTGCATTTTGTAGATTTTCTTTTTTTGTCATTTCTAAACATTTGCGACTAGAACCGACATATTGCAAAATAGTTCCACATCTATTATCATACAGAGGATCGATTTTTTTCACCTCGCTTTTCCGCTCAAAAAACATAGCTGTCCCAGTTATATACCTCCATTGGTTAAAATGAAAAATCTGTAACAGAAGTTAACAATATTAAATATACCTAATAAATAAATAACTATACTAAATGTAAAAGTCTATAATTTTTTTTTTTCACATCTTTAGTAAATTCAAAAGTTTAATCATGTTTAAAATATAGTGTTGTCAATGTCATTGAAAATACCTAGAAAAAATTTCTATGTAGTAATATACTTACCACCCAACCAACCAACCAGAGGTTCATTAATTCCTGTTTTACAACTAATTATTAATATATTTTTAAGTCACTCTCACAATTTTTTATCAATTTTAAGCCAAAAGTGTCCTACCTATCTGCATACATTACTTATGACATTTTTCACAGTTGCACCATAGGATCAGCGCCACTGTTAAAATAAACTAATTGATGTCTACAGATCTAACCTACTCATTATTAATCAAGTATTAATATATTGTTGAATTGATAACAAAATGCTCATTAGTTTTAAGTAATTAACATCATCATTAATTAAAATCCAGAAAAAAAAAGAATATGAATAAACATGTTCTGTTGACAAAACAATAACTATTTATCATGTAATATTTCCAAGTAATAAATTTCTTACTCTTTTACTCAGATGCTATGCAATATATATTTATAATCTATCTCTTCACTGCCTTAACTAGATTTAAAAATTTTTGTTTTTAAAAATGAACACCTAGTTGAGAAAACAATTTATAACATGGTAACACACATTGATAACTGTCAAAAAATTAACAGATTAATCTAGCCTGCACACAATATGAACCACCCCACTGGTACATCTATGAACTTATTTATTTCTCATAACTATGCAAAAAAAAATTTTGTTTTTTGTATTTAATATAATTTATTTTAAAAAAAATTGTTATTTTTTGAAACCCAAAACAAATTTAAACAACTGACCGTCTAAAACAAACTGAGTTAAATTGCAAGTACATTGAACATGTCAAATCAATACTATATCCCAAATTGATTTTGACTGTTGTTCACCTCAAGTTAACCAATATCTGTATTGTTATCGATTTGACATGAAACACACCTACCACTCAATTAAAAAAAAAAAAAAATTAAGTAAATATCTAGGTAGGAACCTTGTTTTCGATTTGTAATACTGGAGAATCAGAATCTACTGCTAACACTCGGACATTGCTGTTTGCATTCAAAATGGACAAATCATCAGCATTATCCACAACGACATGAATTAAGTTTTCTTCGACAATTTCTTCGTAGTCTTGATCGTCTGTCGAATCGTTTTTGCAATCCATAATACCAAAAGATCGTCGTACGTTTTGAGCAACTAATAATCCTGTAATCCTGGAAATATAAGTGTATAACATAAATATTAATAATTGTTATACCAGAGCTAAAGATTGGAGTTTGGAATTTAAGTTTACGAAGTAAACTAACCAATTACCTACCTGTAAATCGTAATTCGTTCAATTCGATTGACATTACAAAATACAAATTTCAATTTGAACGATGGTAACACAGTGTATAATAATATTAGGAGTTGCCGAGGTCACGGTCTAAACGTCCCAATGTCTCGTTATACTTCCGATTCCGAATTCGGCTGAATCCGGACTTCCGTTTCCTTCGACAGGCAAACGAGCAATTAAATATGAAATGATCATTGTCATAATTATTATTTAGAAGTGATAACGTCTACGACCATGTGTAACGCTGATAGTAGTGATAGCGTTTTTATCGGCCGCACGGAGACGACGAACGGACGAGCCGGTGAACGCAACGAAACACAACAGAGAGATAATATTAATATATTAATAACAATTACGGCGCGAAATCCAAATTCACATCAATTGCGAACGAATACGAATAAGAGCTTAAAGATTTCCGGATCGTTTCCTTTTCAGCCGACGGATTGTATCGGACAAGTCTGGAGAGGATAGATTTTTACATGGGATGATGATGTTGACTGACATCCGAATGAATAGTTTATCTAGATGTATCCTAAGATATTTTACGAATTAAACGTATGAAAATGCAAAAATAAAAACAGTTTTTGGAAATTTAATGATAACCCGCACGCGTTTTATAAATACACGTAAATGAGTTTGAAAATATTTTAATAAATGAGTTTCATCGAGATTTTACAGACGACTATAGTTAAATTAAAATTAAGAATCACTTGCTAGTTACTACTAATATTGTAGGTATTTGATTGTCTACGTGTCCTATTTAACAAAAAGCATTAAATTATTTTTAATAATATTTAGCGTTTGTGCAACAATAGAGATTTTAAACATAAATTTTAACATTAGAAAATGTATGGAAAATTAGAAAATTAACTAGGTATATTAAATAATTTGTGAATAAATGTGTTATGCTGGTTATTAAGAAGGAAAAATGAAATAAAAATCTGTATTTCATAAATTTTAAATATTATGTTTATTAACAAAACTGTAAATACTTCATTGTATGTCGGGTGTAATTTATTTTATCTGTGCTATAGAATTTTTGATTATATTAATAAAAAAAGACTGTACCAATTATATCATAGAAATTGAAATTAACTTAACCTTTTCTATAAATCACAATTTCTATGTTCTATATTTTTATCTAAATTATACGAGTATTGAGTTAAAAAGTTCACTGAATTTAATTGGCTAGAGCATAATTGATCTTGGATCGAAAAATGACCTGCATCGTCTATTATGTTTCGATATTTATTTTGAATACAAATTTAAATTTGTCACTAAATGATCTATGTAGATAATAGTATTATAATATATATTGGTATTTTTGTAGTATTGTTTCTTATAATAAATCATTAAGAATGTTTACCAATCTCTTTTTTTCTAAATTTTCCAATCATTCTGTGTTTAAAGATTAATAATTTTCTTTTAAATTTAAGAATGTTATTTTTTATTAGCTCATTAAAAACAAAAAAGGTATATTTTTTTACTGAAGAATGTTTGTTACAAATGTATTTAAAATACGAATTGTAAAAAGCATTGGGTATGTTTTTTTATTTGAATAGGTCAAAAATATATTGAAATATTTCAAATATTTTAAAAACTGTAAATAAGTTATTATTTGAACTCATTTTCAAAGTATTCTTTACAACAAAACATTGTACATAATAAACATTAATCATAATAAATGTAAAAATATATCTTATTATTTATCAGCTAATAGACACCTCTAATTAAATGCTTAAATGTTAATGATATTTTTTATGAAGTTTTTCAAATTAGTAATTATTAGTACAGTAAAACCTCTCAAGGGAGAATACTCTTAAATTATTGTCAAAAATATATGTACATAATACACTAAACATCAGTTATAAAATTATAAATAACCTTTCATCATCTGACCATAAAATAATATACTATCCAAATGTTTAAGTATATAGTAAAAATATATATTTATTTTTTTATACATTTTGAAGAATAAAAGACATTCACAGTAAATAGTTAATAAATACACAGTACAAAAATATTTATAATAAATAAATTTAAACAATAACTAACATTTTATGTATTTTTTGTATGTACACATTTTTTATAACTTTTCCCTATAGCACCTTCTGATAGTGAAAATTTAGTAATTCTTTACTAATGTTCGCTATGTAGGGTTTTCTTGATAGTGAACATTTTTTAATTAGCTTTGACAATTTACTATGTAGAGGTTTCACTGTGTTTAGTATAGATAAATTAATTTAGATGTAATATAGAATCGTATTAACTTATTAAAAAGTGACTATACTCATTTCATTTTGTACAGCTATTAATAAGAGGTAACTTTTAACATCATAAAGTTAATTTTTGTCTAATAATCGACATTACAAGAGTGTCACTATCTATTATTTTGGCAAAGTCATTGTCCCATGCTGACTTCCATCGATTGCGATCTTTATCACATGTCACAATCAATTCCTTTGTGTTTTGCGAATCTGTCCAATTCAAGACATAATTGCCGCCAGCACAAGTTATAATCACTGAAAACCAAAATCAATATGATAAAAATAATAATAGGATTTAATAATTTTAACAGTACACTAAATATATTATGAGTAAAAAACAAATTTTATATATGATTCTTGCAGCTATTTTTCTATATCATATACATCAGAGATGTCAAACCTTTTAATAACAGTATGTCAAATCAAAATTTTTAGTTTGATTTAATTTACCACAAGTGTCAGAAACTTTTCAAACATTGTTTTGCTTCAATAATAATTAACTAAACATATAAACAGGCTTTTATTTTTTTGTTTTATTTAAACTTAACAGTTTTTACTATTTATAACTACATATTGTTTATAAATATAAACACATAACTTTAAACACTAAAATAAAAAAATTTGAAAATTAAAAGTATAGATTACGACATAATTTTAATAATATCTTATGATATATTATAATGATAAGTTTAAAAATATTTCAAATTATTAGTAATTTTTTTGAAAATTGAAGAAAAAATTATGAATTATACTTAAATTAGCATGTCACTAAAATAATGTGCACGTATCACAGGTTCGCCATCCCTGATATACATGCAGTTGATAACTTTTTATAAATCATAACTTAATCAAAAAAGTAAAAAAAAAATTATATTACATATTTTTAAGTTTCAGTGAATATTTTTAAATAAAATGCATTTTTCTGAATATTATAGGTATATGTTATTCAATTGCTTACAATTTAAAAATATATGTTTAATAATAAACATATTTTTTGATTATCTTGAAATTATATTATTTAATATCACATTTAATTATAATAATCTATAAGTTAATTCTGAATAAATCTAATGTTAAACCTAATATTGCCTTCAATAAATTTTATATTCACAATAATCTATTTTACTATTATTTTCTTAAATAAAAATAAATCGTTATGATTAAATTTAAAGATAAGATATTTAAGATATCTTAGATTGGTATATTAATTTTAAAGTAAGTAATAAATAATGATCATTATAAAATTTTTGAAAAATGCAGTCTTAAAATACGCATAACTTGCTTTATAATTAAAATATCAATAAAAATCTCAGAGATTCTTAGGAAGATAATCTTACTTTTAAATGTTATAGCAAAATCAATTCAATTCAATTTTTAGCTAAGATAGTATTGTATAGAATCAAAAAAAAAAAAAAAAAATACAGAAGTCAATAACATTCTAACTCTAATTATTAGTATATGGAAATATAATCTTTAGTTATATGACTTTAAAAGTAACAACTATTATTATCATAATAAGCAAAACACTACCTTTCATTTCTTGGGGACCAGGTTTCACTGATGGAGTAACCAGCACATTATATCCATCTAAGAGTTTTTTTGTCTTGGCTTTGGCTAACGACTCCTTTAGCTGAAACTTATATTTTCTTTCTGCATCTTTATCCACAATTAAAAAATCATCAACATCTAATAACATATTTAATATTATTATGTTGCACACAATTAAAAATAAAGAACATGTAAGACAAAAACCTTGAAACATTTTTACGGTGTAAGAATGTTTGAGCCAATTGACATTGACAATTGGACATCCTCTAGCTATTGCTGACAGTATTTTCATTGTGCACCGTATCTTGTCTGTTACCAATACTGTACACTGTGTTATTTCATCTGTAACTGTACCACCTAATAACAACATACATTTTAGGTTTAAAAATATAATTTATGTTTATTTATACTACTCGGCTATTGACACATAGCATTATAATACCTGTTTTGTCAACAAATTGTTTCATTTCTTGCAGGTGGCGGCTCTTGAGATAACTAAAACTAACAACAATTTCTGATGAATTTTCAACCTAAAATTATAAAAAAATATAGCTTATTACAACTATTTAATATAAAAATATATTCTACATAATGATTTAAATATTGATTATAAATAGTAGTATAACTAAAACTATTTAGTATACTTAAGGATATAAAAATTAAGTTAATTAAAACTGACAATACAATATCAACTCACATTAATAATACATTTTTTTTAACATTTATTTGAATATATACAAACTATAATGATAGTGACAATGTGCATCTGAGCAGAAATATAAAAAGTTGGCTGCGAATGCAAAAATAAAATAATTTTTTTTTTTTAATAAACAAGTTTCCAGAAGACACAACAATGTTTCACATTTATACCTATTACAAGAGAAATAATGAAAACAAGTTTAAGAAAAATTGTGATAAACAATTAGAAAACATTAATAATGTTGAAAAATACTAAACAATAAAAATAGTATTTTTTGATAAATGTGATCTACTTAACATTAACTTGAAAGATTTACTTTGTTTACTAGAAAGTGAGAAACTGAGAATCAAAACCACCAAAATTCTATAATGTATTTAATATATTAAAAAATAGTTATAACATTTCTCCCATGAAAGATTGAAATGACAAATTTTGATAATGATACTGTATCATTAATTAAGTATATTATACTTACCAATGGTTCTAATATTTTATTCCTAGTGCATATTTTTTTGTTGCTTTCTTCAACACCATCCTGCTTTCGTTTTTTATTAAGTACTGATGTATTTTCTTTTCTAGTTAATGCTCTTGTCTGGTAGCGTTCTCTATTCTCCATTTTGCTAATATTTTGTCTATCACTTTTTCCTTTGATCTGGCATTGTACTTTTTTTTTATTCCAAAATGATTTCCATACAGAAACATCATTACTAGAAGTAGATGGTTCACAGTTTAAAGAATTTAAATTATCTTCAACAGCTTTTGAAGTTGAATTTGCACTTATATCAGGTATATTTAATGGGCTAAATATAGATTCATCCATTTGTTTTAATTGGTGATTATATTTATGAGAAATAGATGCTCGTGACTGAGTAGAATCGTCAGTAAAATGTTCTTGCTTACTAGAGGATAACTTGTTTGAATCATTTTCTCTGTTGGTAGTTGTTCTTGAACAACCAGACGAATCAAAGTTTTTATTAAAAGGTTCTGTAATGTTTATACTATTCATCACAGAATTTTCAATAGATTTATTCGAGATAATTAGATCATCTCTAACACGAATTTTTGGCTTATTAATATTTAAACTATTGGAAGAATTCTCATTCGACATAACCGGTAGTTGGACATTTGATAGTCTAATAGAATTAGAATTGACTTTTGAAAACTCAAGAGTTTTTTGAGTGTTTTCTTTATTTGCTATAGTAGATAAATTTGGTAATCCATGTATTTTATTAGTGATTGCAATTTTTTGTGTAGGGCAGTCGAAGAAATCATCACCCATTTCAGGAAATTTAGTTGAGTTTTTATGTTTAGTTATTGTACAACTTTTAGATGCACTTTCTACACTTTTATTAGTTTTAAGAACATCTGTAAGTTCTTGTGTTACTGATTCGTGGACTGAAGAAGACACTTTTCGTTTTGGTATTATGTTTTTAGTAACTGACACTTTTTGGGTAGGACAGTTGAAAAAATCATCATCCATTTCAGGTACCTGTGTTAATTCTTCATGTATACTAGTTGAATGATTTTTTGGCACAGTCAGAACACTTTTTTTAGGTATTGAGATTTCTGATGTTTGTTGAATTTCTTCTTCATGAATAGTTGAAGAAATTCTTGGTGTTGGAATAACCTTTTTAGTAATTGACACCTT
>NW_020271193.1:3838471-3839204 GCF_002803265.2 Melanaphis sacchari | reverse complement strand
TTTTTTTAGATTTAGAGATTTCTGATGTTTGTTGAATTTCTTCTTCATGAATAGTTGAAGAAATTCTTGGTGTTGGAATAACCTTTTTAGTATTTGACACCTTTTGAGTAGGACAGTTGAAAAAATCATCATCCATTTCAGGTATTTGGGTTAATTCTTCATGTATACTAATTGAATGACTTTTTGGAACAGTCAAATCAATTTTTCTATGTTTTGAGATTTCTAATGTTTGTTGAGTTTCTTCTTCATGAATAGTCGAAGAAATTCTTGGTGTTGGAATAACCTTTTTAGTAATTGAAACCTTTTGAGTAGGACAGTTGAAAAAATCTTCATCTTCTATTTTAAGATTCTCAGTTAATTTTTTATTAACATTGTTGGAATCAGTATTAGAAGTTCTAGATTTTGTATTTTCGAATAGTGCAAACTCTGGAAGTTTTTGTGTTTCTTCGTCATGTATTGAAGAAGATATTTTTGGTTGTTCATTTAATTTTTTGGAGAATGTAATTTTTTGAGTAGGACAGTTGAAAAAATCATCATCCATTTCAGGTACCTGAGTTAATTCTTCGTGTATACTAGCTGAATGACTTTTTGGAACAGTCAAATCAATTTTTCTATGTTTTGAAATTGCTAATGTTTGTTGAGTTTCTTCTTCATGTATAGTCGAAGAAATTCTTGGTGTTGGATTAACCTTTTTAGTAATTGACACCTTTTGAGTAGGACAGTTGAAAAAATC
>NW_020271193.1:3837357-3838447 GCF_002803265.2 Melanaphis sacchari | reverse complement strand
TAACCTTTTTAGTAATTGACACCTTTTGAGTAGGACAGTTGAAAAAATCTTCATCTTCTATTTTAAAATTCTCAGTTAATTCTTTATTAATATTGTTAAAATCAGTATTAGAAGTTCTAGATTTTGTATTATCGAATTGCGCAAACTCTGGAGGTTTTTGTGTTTCTTTGTCGTGTATTGAAGAAGATATGTTTGGTTGTTCATTTATCGTTTTAGAAAATGAATATTTTTGAGTTGGACAGTTGAAAAAATCTTGATTTTCAAGTATTGTCAAATCTTGTTGTTGAGATTTACATTCCTTTTCGATAAATTTACTGAAAATATCATCATCATCTGCTTCAAAAGTATTTACATTTTTTTTACGATTATTAATAGTATGGCCTTCAGAGGTGGATTTTGAATGAGATGTTGTTAACGTTGATTTTTTTTGTTCAGAACTAATGCTAAGCTCTTCATTGTGAATTTCATTTTCTCTGTCTAAGTTTTCTGTTAATTTTAAAGAGATTTTTTTATTTGAATTAATATTGTTTGAACTTATTAAATTTTCATTACTGTGATTATCATATACATTTGTAGTTGAAATATTTAATTGATCGCCAGATTCATGTTTTTGGGATTCACATAATAATATATCATCATCTGCATTAAAATTATTTTTGAAATTATGTATGGATACATTTTGATTCTGGCCTGATGATTGATTTTTTGAAATAAAAGGATTTTTAGATTTAAAATTAGATATTTCCAAAACTTGAGTATTATTTAATTCATCATCTTTATTTGGGGACTGAATGGTTGAAATTATATCATGATTATTGGTTTCAAGTGCATTTTCAAAATCATTGTAACATCCAAAATCCATTATTGGACTAGGAGTATCTTCTCGAATTAATTCTGTATTTATTTTGTTAGGAGATTGAAATATACTTTTAGGTACATTATTTGTAGTTTCTAATGAACTTCTGAAATCCATTACAGGACTAGGAGTATCTTCTCGAATTAATTCTGTATTTATTTTGTTAGAAGATTGAAATATACTTTTAGGTACATTATTTGTAGTTTCTAATGAACTTCTGAGATCCATTACAGG